>NC_054467.1:47563293-47863293 GCF_017639515.1 Carcharodon carcharias | reverse complement strand
CAGACAAGTGCAGTCCCATCCAGCTGGACAAAAGGCATTGGAGAAGGCTGGTGTGATCACCTGCATTAAAGGCTACTGACAGGTGAGAAGGAGGTCGAGGTATAGTTTATTCACATAGGATTTCATCTATGACTTTAAGAGCCTTTTTGTTACTGTGACAGGGGCAGAAATGTCATAGCAATAAATTGTTCTTTTAAAAAAAGTAATTTAGAAAAATTACGTGCGTGTGCCTGTGTGCATGTGCGCACTTGGTTCACTCCCTGAGCTCTCTCACACATGCATTTACTCACAGTGGGAGAGGGTGTGTGTTGGTGTGTGGTGGAGAGAGTAAGAAACCGGAGACTGGGTATAAGGCAGACTCATACTCCCTCCCCCCCGTCTCCACAGACTCAGTCTCTCACAATCCCACACACACAGACACACTCTCACTCCCATATATTCACCACAGCACCGTCTCCCTCCCCAGGCCCAGTGTGACGCCGCCCTCCACAGGCCTGATGCACCTGGCTCCCTGGGCTCCTGCCCCGTCATACCTTCACTTCCATTGACTCGACAACTCTCAGGACACTCACCAACATCGATGTTCGCTGCTTCTCCAGAGACTGTTTCTTTCCCTTATTCACTGCTAATAGGCTCACTAGGCAGCAAACAGGGGAGAGAAGTGACCTGTGATTGGAGGAGCAGCCCCGTGCAGAATCTTCCATTGAAACTCATCTGTTTGACCGGAATTTTGAAAACTAGTTCCGGGGCCACATACAGGGACTTTGTGTGCTGAATCTGGCCCACGGGCCATATGTTGGACAAGCCTGCCCAGGTGAATCGGACTTAGAGTAGCCTCACCCAATTTCCCAGTAGTCACAGAAGAAAGCTTGGCCAGAATCGCCCCAGATTTGCATTAAGTGCAGTAGTGGGCAGGATAAATGACGTTTTATCTGTCGGCTGCAGTGGCGGCTTTTCACACCATATCGTCCCAATCCCTCCGCATTAATAATGCATCCCCAGGAAACACGCTGTTTCGATGTCTGACAGGCTTTCATTCACTGCCACACCATCACCTCACCGCTTCATCACGCCAGGTGCCATATTTAAAGTGCAGCTGCGCGTGCACCTCAGTGCTTCCAGCTTACGACTGCTGCACAGAAGACATGGCCCCAAAAGACAAAAAGACTGCAGCCCCCAGGTTCAATGACATGTACCTGGAACACTTTTTGATCCAGTGGATGTCTTTCATGATGTCCTCAAGCCCCATTCTAGCCGCAAGATGGGCAACAGCATCACCAATCCAGCATGGGAGGCAGTGGTCAGCACCAATGCCCTGCAAGAGAAGACAGCCACCCAGTGCCACAAGAGGATAAATGGCCTCATCCATTCCGCTAGGGTAAGTCACTCTTCTCATCAATCTTAACTCACACGCTCACAAACCCATCAAACACCTCAAGGGACAACATCACTAATTCTCTCACACACCCTCATTTTCCTGAGGCTCATATCCTCTGGAGCTCACGTCCTCATCCCATCCATGGCTCCACTCACCACACAAACATTCCACACAGTGCCATGTGTCCTGCTCACACTCTATCAATTTGCTTTCATGCAGGAGAAGCCTGCTCACATCAGCAGGTAGAGGTCCCAGACCAGAGGGTGGAGTGGCCAACATTAGGCCCTTCATTGGCTTTGAGGAGCCTGCCATCGTGCTGACTGGTGAGGATGTGGACTGTGCCTGTATCAATGGTGATGTTGGCGGTGAACACCCTCGTGAGGATCCTGCACCACATCATCCATCTCTCAATGCAACTGTGAGTGCTCTCTCTCTCTCCTGCTTTTGACTCTGCTACAATGCACTAATTATCTCTACTTTGGTTCACAGGAAGCTCTGCCAAGCGACCGGCACCCTCAGCCAGCCAGTCCCTCAGCTCCATCCACGTCCTCACCTCCAGCCAAGATGATACCTCCTCCATTGAACAGCTGGAAATAGGCAGCCTGGAAGACCCGTCACAATGCTTACCCACACCTTCCACTAGCACAGAGACACACATCTTGGTGGGACCTAGACCTAGAGCAGGCTCAGGTTCACACTCTGTTGGTCACTGCACAGACACGTGTCTGCAGTAGGTGGAGGCAGGTTCACCGAGCTTCCCAGCACTCAGAGGGCTGCTAAGGAAGGGGCATCTCTGAGGTCTGAGCCAAATGTCGAGCCTCTGGTTTCAGCCTTCCAACTCATCGTGGTGAGTCAGCAGAAGGGGGGGTGAACATCATGCAAAGCTGTTGGAAGCCCTCAAGTGGCACGTGATTTGGAGGAATGCGTCTGCCTGCTCTCTGATGAAGTTGCGCCGACATGTGCACATATGGAGGTCTCCATGAGGAGGATGGCAGATACCATGGGGACCCTAGTCCAGCAGAATGAGATGCATGCAGACCTGTACTCCATCGCGGGAGCCATGGGAAACTTCCTGCAGTGGCACACCCCTCCAGGTGCTCCTTCCCCTCAAGGAGTCAGGCTGGGGTCTCTGGGCACCTGAAGGGAGGAGGAGCAGCAGCTGAACACCCCTGGGTCATCTGCTCAGGATTCTCAGAGCTGTCCACTCCCTCCGAGTCCCCTTTGCCTTTGACTCCCACAACATCGTTCTTTGTCACCCCAGAGGAAGCAGCTGGCCCACAAGAGGACAACAGGAGCAAGACCGGGCTCCCAAGGCCTCGGCTCTCCAACAAACAGAGGCAACAAGGCCAACCATTGCACCGGCTAATCTCAACCACCACGACTCCTGTTTCACTTTTGATTTAGCTAGCATGGTGGTAATATAGTAATTCATTCACTCTTCTGTCCTTCCCCCTCCCCCAGTCACCCATTTCCTTTCCCCATCACTATTGACCTCTGGCATCACCTTCCACCTCCCCTCTGTGACCTATCAGCCACAACCCTTTTCTTTCAGGGATGCCCAGGTGAGCATGCACGTTCCCTTCCTTCCCAGATATTCCACCCCCATCCACCTTGAGGCAGACACGGAACCTGGGGATAGGAACGAAGAGATCAGGGAGGTCAGAGTTCCCACCAACCACCCTTGACATCCCTTCTACCGCTACTGACATACCCTCACCCTCCCACACTACCGCCTCACTCTGCCTTCAATCATTCTCACCATTCCCTTGTTCCATACCAGCCCTCAGTTCGCTCCCCAAGAGGCAGTCATGGACTCAGAGCCCTCCCTTGCACATTCATCTGGACATCTCCACCTCTGGAACCCTTCCATCCTTGGAACCCCTTTCCCCCATTGGAATTCCCCCCCCTAATCCTTCCCCCTTCCCGACTTCTTCCTCTAGCCTTACTTCTCCCACCACCTTTAGTCCTTCCCCTCTCCGCACTCCTTCCCTTACATCTTCCACTCTGCTTACACCTACCTCCATGGTTGCCTTCTCTTCCCCATTACCCCTTGCTCCCCCATAGCCCCTTCCCTACCGACACCTTAATTCCCCCCACACCTCATGCCCTTGACACCTTTGATACCCCCCCAACCTCACACCCTGACACCTTTGATCCCCTTTCCCATGTCCATGAGAATCCGCCCAGCATACATGGGAATTTCTCCAGGATTCCATTGGTGTCGGGTTCCAGAATCTTCAGCTCCTCGGATGTCCACGATGTAAGCAAGTCCCTGACGGTGAGTCCCGATTTCTGCATGTCACACTTGTCAAAACGTGTTCTGCACCAGCCTGTATTCCTGCTGACATGCTCGAATGATCCAGTGTGGGGGAGACGATTCTAGCAGGCTGGCCTTATAATGATATGCTGATGTATCACAATGAGGTCCCTGACGTCCAATGACAGGAAACGTAGCCCGTCAACCATGGGCTGGACGAATGATTGCAAACATCGGCTTCACGACATCGTGAAACTGATTATTGGCCTTCTCGTCATATTGTCCACTCACACCGCTGAACATGCCTGACACCAGCGGGCACAGAAAATTCTGCCCTTTATAATCAGTTAATTAATGAATCTCACTCAGTTGCTTAATTCAAGGAGATGAAGAAATCACACTGGCACAGGCCTTGTTGGTTGCAGCAAGAATGAAGTTCGGGCCGATATAGAACAAGCTGCATCCAGTAATGTCTGATTTGGAACGAAGTGGAAAAGAGTGGAAATGTGTTATTTTCTGGTGGTCATTTTACACTTGATAACTACAAAACCTTACCTGAAATAAATGAAGACTTCCAAATTAGAAAACATAGGTAGTCATCTAGTTTTAATAACAAAATTGATAGATCTATGCATATTCACAATATCACAGCATACTGTTTGAGGCAGCATGTTGGTTCTTGAGTGATATCTTTTGTTGTTAACTATAAGCGCTGTAGCTGGCAAACACTTTCTACCACACTCAAGCTACCTGCATGTACAAAGATAGAGGAAGCAGAAAATGTATTCTCAAAGCTGAGTTACCTCCACACACCTGCCGTTATTTTGTTGCAGAGTAACCATCAGCAACGCCAATGTGGAAAAATACGAAATGAAATTTAAAACTGTGACAATAAAAAAATTGGAATAGCTGAATAAAAGATAAAAAAACATTTTATTGCTGTACTGCTCAAGGTAGGGCTTTCAGTGTTTTTTTAATTCATTTATGGGATGTGGGCATCGCTGGCTGGGCCAGCATTTATTGCCCATCCCTAATTGCCCTTGAGAAGCTGGTGGTGAGCTGCCTTTTTGAACTGCTGCAGTCCATGTGGTGTAGGTACACCCACAGTGCTGTTAGGGAGGGAGCTCCATGATTTTGACCTAGCAACAGTGAAGGAATAGTGATATATGTCTAAGCCAAGATGATGTATAACTTGAAGGGGAACTTGGAGGTGGTGGTATTCTCAGGCACCTGCTGCCCTTTCCCAAAGTGGTAGAGTCATGGATTTAAGAGCTGCCAATGAAGAAGCTGTAGCAAATTCCTGCAGTGCAACTTGTAGGTGATACAAACAATAGCAACATTTCACCAATGGTTTAAGGTGGTGGATGGGTGCTTTGTCCTGGATGGTGTCCATCTTCTTGAGTGTTATTAGAGCTGCATTCATCCAGGCAATTGGAGAGTGTTCCGAGTGTTCCAGCACGTTCCGGAATTGTGCCTTAATTGTAGATGGTGGACAGAGTTTGGGAGTCTGCTACTTGTCAGAGTAGCAGCCTCTGGCCTGCTATTGTGGCCACAGCATTTATGCAGCTGGATCAGTTGAGACTTTGGCCAAAGGTGACTTACAGGATGTTGATGTGGTAATTCGATAATAGTAATGCTAGTAAATGTCAAGGGCAAATGTTAGGAACTGGCTTGTTGGAGATGATCATTACTTGGCATTTGTGTGACACAATTGTTACTTGGCTCTTATTAGTCCAAAGCAGAATGTTATCCAGGTCTTGCTGCACATGGACATGGACTGCTTCACTAACTGAGGAATTGTGAATGGAATTAAACACTGACAATTATCAGTGAAACATCCCTGCTCTGAACTTATGATGGAAGGAAGGTTATTGATGAAACAACTGAAAATGGTTGGGCTTAGGACTCTGTCCTAAGGAACTCCTGCAGTGGTGTCTTGGGACTAAGACGATTTGCCTCCAGGAACCACAACTATTTTCCTTTGTGCTAGATATCTTCCTTTGTACTGAAGCAATGCATGTCCAAATGCAGCAAGACCTGGACAATATCCTGCTT
Source organism: Carcharodon carcharias (assembly GCF_017639515.1). Classification (NCBI taxonomy): domain Eukaryota; kingdom Metazoa; phylum Chordata; class Chondrichthyes; order Lamniformes; family Lamnidae; genus Carcharodon; species Carcharodon carcharias. Next base: position 47,857,603 of record NC_054467.1, on the reverse strand, counting down.
GGGCTGACAAGTAGCAGGTAACATTCATGCCAAACAAGTGCCAGGCAATGACTATCTCCAACAAGAGAGAATCCAACCATTGCCCTTTGATGTTCAATGGCATTACCATCACTGAATCCCCCCCTATCAACATCCTGGGGGTTACCATTGACCAGAAACCGAACTGGACTAGCCATGTAAATGCTGTGGCTACAAGAGTAGGTCAAAGGCTAGGAATCCTGCAATGAGTAACTCACTTCATGACTCCCCAAAGCCTGTCCACTATCTACAAGCACAAGTCAGGACTGTGATAGAATACTCCCCACTTGCCTGGACGAGTGCAGCTCTAACAACACTCAACAAGCTTAACATCGTCCAGGACCAAACAACCCGGTTGATTGGCACCACATCCACAAACATTCACTCCCTCCACCACTGACACACAGTTGCAGCAGTGTGTACCATCTACAAGATCTACTGCAGGAATTCACCAAGGCTCCTTTGACAGCACCTTCCAAACCCACAACCACTACCATCTAGCAGGACAAGGGCAGCAGATAGATGGGAACACCACTACCTGGAAATTCCCCTCCAAGTCACTCACAATCCTGACTTGGAAATATATCGCCATTCCTTCACTGTCGCTGGGTCAAAATCGTGGAACTCCCTTCCCAACAGCACTGTGGGTGTACCTACACCACATGGACTGCAGCAGTTCAAGAAGGCAGCTCATCACCACCCTTCTCAAGGGCAACTAGGGATGGGCAATAAATGCTGGTCCAGTCAGTGAAGCCCACATCCTGTGAATGAATTTTTAAAAATGGCTCCAGCAAATGGAGAGATTTCCCACTGATCCCTATTGCCTTCCATTTTGCTATGCTTTATCAATGCCACACTCGGTAACATGCTGCCTTAATGTCAAAGGCAGTCACTCTCACCTAATCTCTAGAGTTCAGCTCTTTTGGCCATGTTTAGACCAAGGCTTTAATGAGGTCAGGAGCTGATTGATTGGTGGAACCCAAACTGAGCATCAGTGAGCAGGTTATTGCGGAGTAAATGCTGCTTTGATAATACTGTCAATGACACCTTCCATTGCTTTGCTGGTGATTAGTAGACTGGTGGGGTCATAACTGGCCAGATTGGATTTGTCCTGCTTTTTGTGAATAGGACATACCTGGGAAGTTTTCCACATTGTCAGGTAGATGTGTTGTAGTAGGACAGCATGACAAGAAACATGGCTAATTCTGGAGCACAAGTACAGTACAGTCAGGATGTTGTTCGGGCCTTTGCTGTACCCAGTGCATTCAGCCAATTCTTGATATAACATGGATTGAATCAAATTGGCTGAAGGCTCACATGTGGTGATGGTGGGACATCAGGAGGAGATTGAGTTGAACTCTTCACTTGGCACTTCTGGCTGAAGATTGGTGCAAATGCAACATTTACTTTTGCACTGATGTGCTGGGTCTTAACATCATTAATCATATGTAGAGGAAAGGATGAATCTGAAGGCAGTCTTTTCCTTAAGCCAAATTTATTTCCAAAACTAGAGTAATGGCACAGATTACTTCCTCCTGCTTCCTAGCCATATTAACTGGCTTTTAAACTCTTGTAATGGTTTCCTAATCTTTCTCCAGTTGGGGACAGCTGCTCTTAATTACTAACTTATAGCATGTACTCAATTGCTGCATGATTCCAACATTAACAGATTCCCTCTTTTAAAAAAAAAGTGCATTTTCTTTTCCAACAAAACAAAACTGAATGACAGGGATATAAACCATACCTTTTCAAGACTCACACCATGATTCGTGCCTCTTCCAGTACCAATAATTTTTCACTACAAGCATCCCTTTTGGTGAAACAATCTGACAACTGATAGCTAGAGTCAACCCATTTGAGCTTACAGATTTCCTTTCTCTCCACCATTGTTGTATGCTTGAAATATCAATTAGTAATCTTGTTTCACTCACACTCCGTGGACTGTATGTTATCCCAAAGGGACTGATTGCCAATATAACATTCTATTGGGACATTTCCTTTGTCACTTCACCCATGTAGAATTTCCCCCAACATCATAGATTTTTTAAATTGCCAGGTCAACCTCCTCTACAATCGCAAGAGTCTCTGCAGCCAGGATTCTTGGCTTCAAGCCAAGGGGCAACATTTCTCATTTTCCCCCCAACAAGAAATTTTGTAAAACCCACTGCACTTGAAAAACAATCAACAAGGCTTCATGAAGAGGATCACTAAATAATTTAATGTTCTTAGGGTCATCCAAATATGGAAACTTTATTACACATTTCTCCATCTTTAAATTTTTCAAATTTTTTTTAGGCCATAAGATGTTGTGGACCTTAGAATGTTTCATTATAGTACTCTGTTCAAATACATCAAAGCTTGCATAATAAAAACAAAAAATGCTGGAAAAACTCAGCAGGTCTGAGAGCATCTGTGGAGAGAGAAACACTCAATGTTTTGAGTCCATATGACACTTCTTCCGAGCTAAAGAGAAGTAGAAATGGGATAGAATTTATACAGTTTAAGGGGGATGGAGCAGGTAAAGCAGGATAGAAAGTCAGTGATATGTGGGGGCTAAGGAGAGATTGACAAAGATGTCATGGACACAGGACAAAAGGGAGTGTTACTGGTAGTGACGAAGGCTAAAAAAAACAAAGAACAAAGAAAGAACAAAGTACAAAGAAAAGTACAGCACAGGAACAGGCCCTTCAGCCCTTCAAGCCTGCGCTGATCATATTGCCCGAAAACTAAAACATTTTGCACTTCCGAAAGGTGCTGATATTGGCATAAAGGTAAGAAAGCAGAATGTGTGAATAGCAGAACAAGGGTCAGCACTCTGCGAAAGAACAACATAGAACAAGTGGCAGATGGCCTTTTTGTGGGGTGTGCGGGGAGGGGGCAGTGGTTGGGGGAAAAGGACATAAAAAGGGAATTTTAAAAAAGGGGATAAAATAATGAATAAATATAAAAATAAGTGCATAAAAAAATAAATTTTGAGAAGGGATTAAAAAAGGGGTGAAGATGGAGGAGAGAGTTCATCTTCTGAAGTTGTTGAACTCATTCTTAAGTCCAGAAGGCTATAAAGTGCCTAGTCAGAAGATGAGATGTTGTTCCTCCAGTTTGCGTTGAGCTTCACTGGAACATTGCAGCGAGCCAAGGACAGACATGTGGGCATGACAGCAGGGTGTGTTGAAATGGCAAGCAACAGGGAGATCTGGGTTATGCTGGCAGACAGACCAAAGGAAGGTGTTCTGAAAAATGGTTACCCAGTCTGCGTTTGGTCTGTCCAATGTAGAGGAGACCGTATTCGGAGCAACAAATACAGTAGACCAAATTGAAGGGACTGCAAGTGAAGCACTGCTTCACCTGAAAAGAGTGTCTGGGCCCTTGGATGGTGAGGAGGGAGGAAGTAAAGGGGCAGGTGTTGTACCTTCCGCAATTGCATGGGAAGGTGCCATGGAGAATTGTTCTAGCTTTCAAAGATTCCATCAAAGCTTGCACCTGGCCTTGTCTGCACCCAGCCAATTTAAAATGTCTGATTAGACTTTGCAGCTGCTCCTTCTCATCTTTGGTAGCATCTGCATCTTTTTGGGAAGACCTAGCCGGACAGACTGCAATAGGGCTAACACATTCTAAATATGATTGTTGGCATGAGGTAACCTCAGATCCATACTGTTTTATTTCTAATCCGGAATCACAGGATTGTTACAGTGCCAAAGGAAGCCTTTTGGTCCCTCATGTCTGCATCAGCTCTCCAAATGAGCGGTATGGCTTAGTGCCATTGTCCTGCCTTTTCCGCTTACCCTTGCACATTAGAATAATCACCTAATACCCTCTTGAATGCCTCGATTGGACCTGCCTCCACCACACTTCCAAGCAGTGCATTCCAGACCCAAACCACTCGCTGTGTAAAAATGTTCCTTCATGTCATATTTGCTTCTTTTGCAAATCACTTTAAATCTGTGCCCTCTTGTTCTCGATCCTGTTACGAGCAGGAACAGTTTCTCACTATCTACTCTGTCCAGCCCCCTTATGATTTTGAACATTTCTATCCAATCTCCTCTTAGCCTTCTTCTCCCCAAGGAGAAAAGTCCACAATTCTCCAATCTATCTTCATAACTGGAGTTTCTCATCCCTGGAACCATTCTTGTAAAACTCTTCTGCACTCTCACCAATGCGATTACATCCTTCCTAAAGTGTGGCACCCAGAACAATACACAATACTCCAGCTGAAGCCTAACTCATGTCTTATATGAGGTTAGCATAACCTCCTTGCTCTTTTACTCTAGCCCCCATTAATAAAGCCCAGGATACTCTGTGTTAACTGATTAACTGCTCCCCAACGGTCCTGCCACATTTAATGATCTGTGCACATATACACACAGGTTCCTCTGCTCCTGCACACCCTTTAGATTTGTACTCCTTATTTTATATTGTTGTTCTCATCCTTGTTCTTCTTACCAAAATGAACCACCTCACACTTTTCTGTATTGAACTTCGTCTGCCACATATCTGCCCATTCCACCAACTTGTCTATGCCTTTTGAAGTTCTACATTGTCCACCTCACAGTTAACAATGCTTCCAAGTTTTGTATCATCCGCAAACTTTGAAATTGTCCCCTGCACACCAAGATCTAGATCATTAATATATATCAGGAAAAGCAAGGGTCCCACTACCAACCCCTTGGGAACTGCACTACAAACCGAAAAATATCCATTGATCATTACCCTCTGTTTCCTATTACTCAGCCAATTCTGTATCCACTTTGCTACTGTCTCTTTTATTCATGAGCTATAACTTTTCTCAAGTCTGCTGTGTGGCACTGTATTGAATGTGTTTTGGAAGTCCATGTACACCATATCAACAGCATTACCACCGTCAACCCTCTCTGTTACCCCTTCAAAAAACTCCAGTAAGTCTGTTAAATATGCTTTCCCCTTTAGAAATCCATTCTGGCTCTTCTTAATCAACCCACGTTTCCATGTGACTATTAATTCTATTCCAAATAATTGTTTCTAGAAGTTTCCCCACCATTGAAGTTAAACTGACTGCTCTGTAATTGCTGGACTTATCCTTAAAATCTTTTTTGAACAACGACGTAATGGTTGCAATTCTCCAGTCCTCTGGCACTTCCCCTGAGTCTAGGGAAGACTGAAAGATTATGGCAAGTGTCCCTGCAATTGCCACTCTCACTTCCTTCAATATCTTTGGATGCATCTCATCTGGTCCTGGTACCGTGTCAACTTTAAGTGCTAATAGCTTATCAAATACCTCCTCCTTATCAATTTTGAACCATTCTAGTGACAGAGTTTCCTCCTCTATCACCATGGCCTGGGTAGCATCTGCTTTCTTGCTAAGGACCAATGCATTTACCACCTCAGTGTAAATCCCATTTTGGTGCCTAATCAGCCCTACTCCTCTTTTTGCCACCCTTTTACTATTTATATGCCTACAGAAGATGTTGGGATTTCACTTTATGTTGACTGCCAGTCTTTTCTCATAATCCCTCTTCGTTTCTCTTATTTGCTTCTTCACCTCCTCTCTGAACCTTCTGTATTCAGCCTGGTTCTCAATTGTAATTTCTACCTGACACCTGTCATAAGCACACTTTTTCTTCTTGTTTATCTTAATTTCTATCTCCATTTTCATCCAGGGAGCTCTGGATTTGTTTGCCCTACCTTTTCCTTTTGAGGGAATATACCTTGACTGTGCCTGAACCATTTCTTCTTTGAAGGTAGCCCATTGTTCAGCTACAGTTTTTCCCACCAACGTTTGGTTCCAGTCTATCTGGCCCAGCTCCTTTCTTGCCCCATTAAAGTCAGCTCTCCCCATTTAGTTATTCTTACTCTAGGTTGCCCATTTCCCTTTTCCACCATCATCCTAAACCTTATGACATAATAATCACTATCTCCTAAATGTTCTGCCATTGATACTTGATCTACTTGGCCCACCTCATTTCCAAGAACCAGATCTAACAGTGCCTCCTTTCTTGGACTAAAATTCTCCCAAACAGAATCTAAGAACTCTTGCCCCTCTCTGCCCTTTACACTACTTCTATCCCAGTCTATATTTGGGAAATTAAAGTCCCCCATTATAACTGCTTTATAATGCTTGCACCTCTGTAATTTTCCTACAGATTTGTCCCCCTACGTACTTCCCACTAGTTGGCTGTCCATAGACTACACTGAGTAATTATACCCTTTTTGTCCCTTAGCTCTAGCCAAATTGATTCTGTCCTTGAACATCCTCTTTCCCCAACACTGCAATGCCCTCCTTAACTAATACCACCACTCCTCCTTTCCTTCCTTGCCTATCTTTTTTGAAAACCTTGTACCCAGGAATATTTAGCACCTAGTCCTGTCCTTCCTTGAGCCAGGTCTCTGTTATCACCACAAATCAGAATTCCACATGGCAACCTGCACCTGTAACTCACCAACCCTATTGCCATCCCATAGGAAGTCATCAGCATGCATCATGAAGTTGTCTGAAAGTTTCCCACCATGGTACCAACAAAAGATGGCAGGATCTGCCTTCAGTTGGAGACAACCTAACTTTAACAACACTGATCGAACTGAAAAGTACCATACTCTGGGAGCATCATGTTGGTAATTATGGTCTTATGTAGTGTGTTGTATATCTTTAAGAAGGATGTTATAAAGGAAGGTCACATGATCTTATGTAACCAATAGAGGAGTAGCGTGGGCTACCTCTGTAGTCAGTAGTGTGGAGACAGGGTTTGAACTGAAAGCACACAAGTGTAGCTGCTGAGCACCTTTATAAATAAACAGAATGTGCACCACCTAAGCAGTGTCTGCTGATCAACTCTGTCTATTGTACCAACTCGGCCTTCCCAAAACAAGCGTGCAATCAGGATCCATTAGTCCCAATGATTTGGTGACTAGGACCCAACAACTCTTTAAACCATAGATGCAGTTATTCAACTTCCAAAGTTTTCCCCTGTCTCTCTGGCACCTCCTTAGGAGGTTTGAGAAACATTTCCTTCTGGAGGTGATCCCCCTGGAGAAATGCAGCTTTTATATCTATTGACTTACATTCCCAAGAAAACATCACCAAAAGAGCCAAAAAACAAAAAACTTCAAAATTACCCTCCCTGCTGTGGGCAAGTCCACTCTGACCTCTATCTGCTAAGTATTCTTCAAAACCCCGAGGCACTAACCTAGCCTTGGACGGGTTCCACCCAATAGGACATTTTCCATGCTGACCCACATATGTGATAATGCTAGCTGACCCCTAGCTGGGACTCTGAATACATGTCAAACTCCTTCCAACTATCTAACTCCTTCTTTTTAACCTCCTGTATAGCTTTGTCCACTAATTTGTTGGCCATTACAAAAACCTCAGTCATGGGAACTTCTGCTTTTTTGTTGTGATGGTTATGGATTTTCTATTCCACTGTATAATCTAGTCAAACTGTGATCTCTGATTGCTTGTTGAAGTCTTTCCAGACTGCTACTGTTCAATCCCCTGCATAACCTATGAGGCCCTATCCATCGTACGTGAATGCTTTCCTACCCAGGATTCATCACCTGACCCATTACTGTAACTCGAGCTATGCTTCCTTATTTTCCATTCTTGTGCTTCATTCTCCCAGTTCACGTATTCAGAGTCTCAGCTAGGGGTCAACCAGCATTATCACATAGGTGGGTCTGCATGGAAAAAGTTCTATTGGGTGGAACTGCTTATCCACCATCCTGGACATTTAACCAATTGTTATATTTTCTAGTAGATTTTCCTGCCGTCCCACTATTGTTTCATCCCTCCAGTTATCTGATCCTTCTGGACTGTATGATACAAGCTGATCTCTGGACAAAATAGCCCTTTCCACTTCATCACAAAATCAGGTTTTCTACTGATATCTAATCCCTGATCTATCATATCTTGTCCCTCTGGCTCTGACCTGCAAAATGTATGAGTATATGATGCACATGGTCCTTTGTCATCCTCTATTACATTGCCAGTGTCTACAAGTTCACAATTCATTTTGAAGACCCGTGAGGAATGAGCTTTTATTGTTTGATTGCCATGTTGGATATCACAGCTTTCCCCTCATGTCCTATAACATTTGCTGGGCCTTTCCATTCCTTTTGCCGCTCTCTCTTATAATTAACCAGATCACCTGAATAAAGTCTACCCTATGTGATGTCTCAATGCTCTCCTAAGTCTTTCCAAAAATTCAGCCTTAATGAAAGCTTTCTTGAATGCATGTAAGGCATTCAAGCAGGCAGAGAGCTGGGAGAGCATCAGGCAGTAATGAAGGCAACTTTGGATTCCTTCTATACACCAATGGGTAGGGGCTATACACACAAGCATTTGCAATGACATTTTATCATGTACTGCCCATGCCAGCGCCATTCACAACTTATAATCTGGTTGGTTGGCCAGTATCTTATTCAACATGCAATTACTGCATGATACCTCTCAAATAAACCATTGCTGAACAGGCTCTCAGCCACAATATTCAGGACTGCAATATTCAAATTCTCACACGTCCAGAAATTCATCATTTGCAAATTCTCCTCTATTATCCTTCAAAAATTTCATTGACCTTCCTAATCCAGTACCATCCCATTTTTCCATGACCTTGTCTACAATAGTCTATTTGCCCATGCCATTTATCACCGTAGATAGGCTAAATCTAGTTGCCATACCCACAAAGTGTAACAAAAAATACCCCTCGATTCTTGTTCCATAATTTTAAGCCCATTGCCACTACATCATTAAATTTCCTGACCAGTGAAAGACTCACAAGAGAACATGTTGGTGTCCTCCAGTATTTGACACAAGCTGAGAGCTAAAATGTACCCAGTTGAAACCTTCTAAATAATGATTAATTTAACCAAGCAAAGGTGATTGATTCCCTCTGAGATGCATTACTTTAACTTTGTTACCTTGTGACACCCCTCACTACCGAAGAACTTTAATTTTTTTTAATATTCAGTTCCCAGGAACACCTTGGGTGGACCCAGAGGAGGAACTTTCAATCACTCCACTGTCTGATGATGGATTGGGGAGAATGCCTTGAATGAACCCATGCAAACACTGACAGTCTACTCCAACGGAGCAGATGTCTCTGCCTTCAGAATTTGGGATGGGATCTCAGGCTTGGCGTATGGCAGCTATGTTATAGCCCAATCAATCTGTCAGTAGAACAAGTAAATTGGAATGTAGGCCCCTATCTAGCTCCCTTTTGAATTTGCTAACACTACTAAATTCTTCTGTTGTTATATACATTTTTATCACCTCTTCTCTGGAGTAGTTGAATTTAAACTTTCTGTTGACTTTTCTTCGACAGAGCTTAGTCCAACTTATACAGCTATAAGGTTTGTGGCTATGACAAGTACTTCATTGGTGTTTAATGAAATTCCACGCAAAAGGACTTAGTACATGATCTTCAGGACTAAAGAATGTAGCAATCTCACACAGAAATACCACAGGATTGGTGGTTTGGAATATAGAAATGTGACATGGTGCTGTAAGAGGTCCCTTTCCAACTCTGCAAAATCTGACACTTGTGCTAATGAACCAAACTGTTTGCAGCCTCTGTGTCCTATTTGCCCTTGAGTTGAACATCCTGCCCCATATCCATGCTATCACCAAGACTGCCTAGTTGCACATCCATAATATCATCCATCTCTACTCCTGTATCAGCTTACATATTTCTGAAACCTTCACCTGTGTCTTTGTTATCTCTGAGCTTGACCATTCCAATGGTCTCCTTGTCAACCTCTCATCTTGCAGCCTTTGTAAACTTATAGAATCATAGAATGGTTCCAGCACAGAAGGAGGCTATTTAGCCCATTGTGTCCATGCCAGCTCTTAGCAAGAGCAATTCACCAAGTGGCCACTCCCCTGCTTTTTCTCCATAGTACTGCAATTTTATTTTCTTTCCAGATAATGATCAAATCTCCTTTGAAAGCTATATTGAATCTGCCTCAACCACTTTCATGCAGTGCATTCCAGATCCTAACCACTTACTGAATAGGAAATGTTTTCCTATTCTGCTGTTGCTTCTTTTGCCAATAAGCTTATCGTGTGTCCTCTGGTTCTTGTCCCTTCCATGAACGAGAGCTGTCTCTACCTATCTACTCTACCCAGACTCTGCATGATTTTGAATACCTATGTCAAATCTCCTCTCAACCTTCTATTCTCCAAGGAGTTTAGCCCCAGCTTCTCCAATATATCTACGTAACTGAAGTTCCTCATTCCTACAACCATTCTCATGAATCTCTTCTGCATCCTTTCTAATGCCTTCATATCCTTCCTGTGATGACTCTATGGAGCAGACTGGTTTCATCAAGAAACAGTTAAAATTTATTACAGAGGCATTTTCAGTGCTTGCGCACTCAACCAAATCTCTCACGGATTGCCCGCGCTAACAGCTCACTGGTCGGAGCCCCCTCAATACATCACATGACTCGTAATTGGCAGGAGACAGTAACTATACATCCAGTTACCACATTTCCTCCCCCTTTAGCTTCTTACAATTACTCTTTACAGAAAAAACATTTAAATAATCCAACTAACACATATACAATTTCAGGTGATTATAAACCAAGTCTATGAGGTGTTGTTGTTATATGGCTAGAATGGTATAGCTCAACCACTGGAGGTTCCTTAACAGGATCAACAGGATCTAGAGCTGTACTGTGAGGCACATCATAGGAACTGGGCAGTTCAGGATTTGGCAACTCTTCTGAAACATCTGGAATGTCTATTCTAGGTCAATCACACAGCTCAGAAGTCGACAGTTCAATGTTAAACACAGGTTGATCAGCTAATTGTTGGAATGTCTCTCTGGCATGGATGTGATCTATGTGCTTATGGATGATTCTATCTCCCATTTGTACTTGGAAAGATAATGGACCAGCCTCTGAAACAATGGCTCCCAGAGCCCAGCAGTGAACACTGCCGGAATTTTGTATATATACTGCATCACTACACTGTGCAAGACTTACTGTGTATGTCATGGCTAAATTTCTGATTACTCTAGTTCTGCACTACCTTCCCCTCTAAATTCGGAAACACCAAGTGTAAATGTGTACGCAGGCGACATTTCATTAATAACATCAACGGTGTTGAACTCGTAGTCAAATATGGCATTGTATGATAACCCAAAAGAAATCGGGAAAGTTGAGACTCCAGAGTGCCTTCCGATAATTTTTTCATACCAGACTTAAAAGTTTGTACAGCCCTCTCAGCTAGACCATTCAATGAGGGATGCCAAGAGGCTGTTTCAATATGTCGGATTCCATTCACATCCATAAATTTCTGAAACTCAGTGCCGGTAAAGGCTATACCATTATTAGAATTGACAATTTCAGGTAGGCCATGAATGCTGAAACAGTGACATAGCTTCTCAATAGTTGGGCTTGATGTTGGCAATTTGGCTTTGTACACATCCAACCATCTTGAATGTGTACCTACAAGTAACAAGAGCATAGTACCTAAGAATGCACCTATATAATCGATATTTAGTTGAATCTGGGTTGACCAGGCCACTCCTACAGTTGCAATGGAGTTGAAATAGGAAACTTCTGTTGTTGCTGACAATGGAGACAGTGCTTGACCATGCTTTCAATGTCACTGTCAATGCCTGGCCACTAGACATAGCTTCGTGCAAGCATTTACATCTTTGATATGCCTGGATGCGCACTGTGAAACTCTGTCAAGAGTGGCTCTCTACCTTGTGATGGGACGACAGCTCTTGAATCCCACAACACATTTCTGCCTTGACAACTTAATTCCATGTTTCTGACATGAAATGGTCTCCATTCTTCAGATACAGGCGAGTTTGGCTATCCTTGTGAAATAAAGTCTCTGACTTTCAACAATATTGGGTCTCTGTCCATCCAATTTCTACTTTGTTTCATACACACAGGTGAAGAATCTAAGAAATTCAATAATAGCAGTAATTCTTGTGGAACGGGAATATTTACAATACTATCTGATAATGGGAGACGACTGAGTGCATCTGCATTTCCAATGTGTAGACCAGGATAGTACCTAAAAGTATACTCATACACAGATAATGTCAGAGCCCAGTGTTGTATTCTTGCTGATGCTATTGGTGGAATGGCCTTATCCTTGCTGAATAATCCCGTTAATGGTTTATGGCCCGACACAATGGTAAAATGTCGCCCATGTAGGTACTAATGAAACTTTTGTACATCAAATACTACTGATAATCCTTCTAGTTAGGTTTCATCTGGAGTACTGTGTCTGGGCACCATGCTTGAGGAAGGATGTGAAGACACTGGAGAGAGTATAGAGAAGATTCACCAGACTGATTCCAGAGATAAACAACTCTAGCTATGAGGATAGATTGGAGAGATTTGGAGTGTTTTCCTTGGAGAAAAGAAGGCTGAGAGGAGACTTGATAGAGGTTTTCAAGATCCTGAGGGATGTGGACAAGATAAATAGTGAGAAACTGTTCCCTCTCCAGAGAACATCAAGAACTAGAGGGCACAGATTCAAAATAATGGGCAAAAGGAGTAGAAGTGATGTGAGGAAAAATTTGTTCACCCAGAAGTTGGTTAGAGTCTGGAATGAACTTCCTGAAAGTGTGGTGGAGGCAGGTTCAATCAAAATATTTGAAAGGGAATTGGATTGCTATCTGAAAAGAGAGAATGGGCAAGGTTATGGGGATAAGGCAGGGGAATGGGATTAAGTACATAGCTCTTTCAGTGAGCCAATGCAGACTCAATGAGTTGAATGGCCTCCTTCTGCACTGTAAAGATTCTGTGATTCTGTGATAGCCCTTCTCAGCTTGGGAAGGGTTCTAGAGACATAGCCAATGGGCCTTTCTTATCCATTTTGCATTTTATGTAATAACACGCCTCCTGCACCACAAAGAGTTAATACCAGCTCTTTCGATGGGTCGTAGTGTACCAATTAGCACAACGAATGCAGCAATTTCTTTGCTTTTACAAAGGCTTCTTCCTGTTTGGAGCTCCATGACCAACGGTGATTCTTTTTTAGCAGTGTGTGTAACGGTGTCAAAACTGTTGATAGGTTGGATAAGAAGCAGCTATAGTAGTTGATCATACCCAGGAAGGACTTGAGTTCTGTTACATTGGATTGTGATGGTGCATCTTTTATTGCCTGTACTTTATCTGGTACCGGACATAAACCCATGGTGTCCACCCTGTGACCTAAATTAGTGACTTCTGGTGCTTGAAAGGTGCATTTTTCCTACTTTAAATGTACGCCTGCTTCCATGAGCCTTCTTAGCACCTCCTCCAGGTTGGCCAGGTGTTCAGTCTCAGTTGACCCAGTGATGAGAACAAAATCCAAATATCATCCAAAAATAGCGCTTTTGACAAGACTCCAATGGGTAGATGAGTGTACTGGTAGAGGCTCTTGTATGTGTTAATAGACACATATTCTCTCGACGTGCTATCCAGTTCTAATTGTTGGTAGGTGTGGCTCATATTCAACTTCCATAGAAACCATAGAAAAGTTACGGCACAGAAAGATGCTATTCAGCCCCTCAGATCTGTGCCAGCCAGAAAAAGATGAAAAAGAAACTAGCCGCTCATTTTAATTCCATTTTCCAGCACCTCGTCCATAGCCTCACAGGTTATTGTTTCAGATGCAGATCCAAGTACCTTTTAAATGAATTAAGTGTTTCAGCCTCAACCACCGATTTAGGCAGAGAATTCCAGACACCCATCACCCTCTGTGTGAAAAAGTATAGGACTTGCCTCCAGCCAGCTTGGCATATAAGCCATTTATCCTTGGGATGGGGTACCTTCTAGTTTTGCTGCCTTACTTACAGTCAATTTATAGTGTCCATAGCTGCATATAGTTTGGTCAGGCTTAACCACTGGAACTATGGGTGCAGCCCACTTCGTGAATTGGACAGGTTGGATGGTGGATTTTTAACCCTGCACAGCTCTGCATCCATCGTTTCTTTCAATGTATAAGGCACAGTCCTGGCCTTAAAGAAACATGGTGTAGCCTGAGGATCAACATAAGTCTTGGCCTGCATGCCTTTTAACTTGCCTAATTCATCCTGGAAAAACCATGTTGTATTTCCTTAGAAGTTCTAGGATTCCCTCTGATTTCAGGTGAAATATCTTAGACCAGTCGAGTTTGATCTTTTGTAGCCAATCCTGACCTAAAAGACTTAGTTCCTCTCTTTTCACTATTATTAGAGGAAGTTGCGCTGTCTGTTGCTTGTAAGAGACTGGGACAGCGGTGATGCCCTTTACTTGAATAGATTCTCCCGTATAAGTTCTTAATTTAGCGGTTGTCTGCTCCAAGTTGGGTGTCTTCCTTCTTAAGGTATCTGAAAGTGTGCTCTCCTACCACTACAGTTGAGGCATCAGTATCCAATTCCATTGTCAGTGGCTTCTCAGTCACTCGTACTGTCACTGTAATAGGCTCAGTCTTCACAGCAGTCACATTATATAGGGAGTAAACGTCAGGATCAGCAACATCAGCCTTTGCTGTACCCGTTACTTCTATCATGTTTGTTTGCTGTTTTGCAGACTGCCCCAACTTTGCCCAGCATTGCCTAACCACGTGACCCTTCTTATAACAGTAATGGCATTTTGCCTTTCTGAATTTACAGGTATCTGCTCCATATCTACCTCCACATCTACAGCAATTTTCTCTTGAAACTGATGATGAAGTGATTCTGTTCAGCTTCTTCATGTTTCTCACATTGGCCATTGAATCACGCTTTAAGTCTGCAGGTCTGGCTTTCGTGCCTTGCTCGGCAGCAGGTTCCTGCCCAACATGAAGTATAGCGTCAGTATCCATGTGTTGCAAAGCCTGCGAGTCTCTCACAGCACTTTCCATGGCAAGGGAGATTTCTAGGGCATGTTTAAAATCGATATCAATCTCAGCAAGCAATTGGTGCGAATGGCATCATCCTTGACTCCACATATCAATCAGTCCCCCAGCATATTGTTTAAAACATCTCCAAAGTCGTAATATTCTGTTAACTTCTTGATGTTCACTACATAGTTTGCGATGGACTCTCCTGAGGTCCAAACTCTTGAATTGAATTTAAAGCGCTGCATTATCACGGGAGGCTTTGAGTGGAAGTGTGTTTTCCCTAGGTCCCCAAATTCACAATATGACTTGGAATTGGGCATGCTCGGTGCAGTCAGGTTACAAATCATGTTATATGTTTTGCTGCCGCATACACTTCAGAGGATCGCTTCCCACTTTTCTTCGGCGGTTATGCTACAAAGTAAAATCTGAGGTGCTCAACATACCAGCTCCAATCTTCAACATTAGCATCAAATGGGTCGATTCTTCCAAATAGCAGCATGGCTGGTAAGTAGTTTTTTTAACAAATTTGATTTACTCACAGTAACAGGGTGAGGTGCAGAGTCGAAGTAGATTTTACCGTCGTCACCAAATAACTCTGTAGAGCAGACTGATTTTATCAAGAAACAGTTCAATTTTATTGGAGACATTTTCTGTGCTTGTACGCTCAACCAGATCGCTCACTGGAAAAGCCCCACCCTTCGAGCTGCCCATGCTAAGACCTCACTGGTGGGAGCCCCCACAGTATGTCACATGACCTGTGATTGGCAGGAGGGAATGACTATGCATCCAGTTACCACACTTCCTAAAATGTGGTGCCCAGACCTGTATGCAATACTCCAATTAAAGCCAAACCAGTGTTTATACAGATTGATCAGAACTTCCTTGATTTTGTACTCTATGTTCATATTTATAAGCCAGGATCCCAAATGCTCTAGTAACTGCTCTCTTAACCTGCCCTCAACTTCTAATAATTTGTGCATATATGCACCCAGGTCCCTCTGCCCCTGCACCTCCTTTAGAATCGTATCCTTTATTTTATATTGTGTCTCCCTTTCTTCCTATTAAAATGAATCACTTCACACTATCAACACTATTCTCCTCACAATTCATAAAACTTCTGAGTTTTGTAACAAATTTTGAAGTTGTGCCATATACACCAAAATCTAGGTCATTAATATATATTAAGAAGAACAGGACACCGGCCATGGGGAACCTGAGTTTTAACCTTCCCGCCAGTCCAAATATCATGTCACATTCATAACTTTACACATGGACTTATCTCTTATGGAAGCTTCTAGAACTATCTTTCATTTGTTTAAAATGGGCACTGATGAATTGTTAAGATGGCTGCCAAGGGGTCAGGTGACTTTTGCTCATTCAACACAGACTATCAAGCTTATGGAAAGTCCCAAATTGAATAATCATGGGTGGGGCCCTCCCTCCCTCCCCCTGGAATGGACATACTAAGATGAATGGAATTCACACATGCAATTGTTCGAAAATTACTCAAAACACAGAGACATGGACTCTTAAGCCCAGATTTTTATCCCCAAGTCAGATCCAAAGAGAAGGGAGAATTCCCCGCTCCGTGAACCTCACTTTTAAAAATGTCCACCTGCAGGTTGGATGCTCAGTTGGGGGTGGTTGTTGGCTGAAATCAGATCGGCTGGGCGACCCTGGAATGATTGCAGAGGCTGCCAGATGCGGGCTAGGCAGAAGGCCTGCACCTGTGCTCCAGAATTGTGTTTAAATAAATAAAAAATAATAAAACTAAAAACTTCCTTCCAGCCATCACCAACCCCCCAACACACTCCCTATGCCCCATCCATGTCAACATATATCAACCCAGCCCCTCACCTACCCCCCATGGCCCCTCCTACCCCATGCCAACAAATGCCCCCCTGCCCACTCCCATGGCTTCTCACACCCACATGCCAGCTTTGTACCAATTCATGCCCCCACCTACCACCCTTTGTCCTTACCCCCCATGCCAACTGACACAGTATCCTTAGACACTTCATTGACAGCTTTGATACACTCTGGGTAGCTCTTGACACTTCCCTGACAGCTTTAAAAGCTGGACAGTTCTTTAATAGTCCTATGACAGCTGGACAGT
This sequence comes from Carcharodon carcharias, assembly GCF_017639515.1. Classification (NCBI taxonomy): domain Eukaryota; kingdom Metazoa; phylum Chordata; class Chondrichthyes; order Lamniformes; family Lamnidae; genus Carcharodon; species Carcharodon carcharias. The sequence goes on along the minus strand of NC_054467.1, from coordinate 47,840,684 downwards.
TCTTCAACAGCTGGACAGTTTTTTGACAGCTTGAGTTGTGCATTAAAAGTGCGTAATCATGTCCACTCTTAACAATCCCAAAAGATGCTTTACCTCTCCCAAAGGCATCCTGAGACCCCATCCAAAGGGGTATCTTAGCTCTCCAAAAGGGTATCCTGGCTACCCAAATGAATCCACCAAGTTTGGACTATCCTGTTACCTGGTGTAATCTGCACGCTCCAGGTCTCACACTCCTGGCCTTCCAAAATCCTACTTTAATGGAGGCAGCTGGTGATTTAAATAGCCTAAATGACTAATACCAAGGGAGTAGAGATCCCTGTTTCTTTATGAATTATGTGTTATTTGATTAAAGGCAAAAATAAATGTGACAAAATACCTCCTGTATGTAAAAGTTTTAATTATTCATGGTAGCATATAGTTTAAATGTGAATAAACATGAATACATTTTTAATATTTTATTTCCAAGTCCTGAGAATGAAACATGTCAATGTAAATTCTTAGGTACAATTTATACATTCATCATACACATGTATTAATTAGAAATAAAAGTATTGGTTTGTCATATTGTTGGTCAATTCCCCTCCCTCAGCTAGTTTGCCCATTTTAGGATCTCCACTTGCTCACTTTGCCGAAAGGTTTTCGTTAAAGAGTAACAGGGTCCTCCAAGGTTAACATTAATGCACTGCATTGTTAGTTGACAGAAAATGTTATTCTGCATGATGAAGTGGGCCTGATCAGTTTGCGACCTTTCTGAGATAGAATTGGCCTGCTACCATACTGAGTCATTCAAGAATTGGCAAAACCTTGCCCAGTGACAGGGAAGTCATTTATGAGTCAGCATTATGAGGTACTAATCTTAGACAAAATGTCTGGAGATTCAAGTTTGTGGGCTATTTGCAATGATAGAAAAATGTGGCATGATCTTCAAAATCCTGAAGTGGACCTCTTCTAAAGCCTAATCCAAAAGGCCTTCCTAAAGCCATCCTTTCCTAATAGCTGATGTCTTTGCTGCTTGGATATAGTAGTCTATTGACATAAATTTTTAATCTTGGCAGGAACTTAACTATTCATCACTATATCCTAATATCTTCGACTACTTTGGTTCCGTAATGATTATCATTTCTCAATTTTTCAACCTCAGCAATGCACACATTTACTCTGGAAGAGTCATACGGTTTGCTGTTATAATTGGAGTTTATTAGCATGGGCTGGATTTTACGACCCCCCAACCCTTACCCCACCCCAGCCAGGTATGTTTTCAATAGCGGGGGCAGTGGGGGCACGTAAAATTTGTCGATTGGCTATCCAACCTCCTTCCCGCCCACCTCCAACCCAAGCTCCATAATACAGTAAGCGAGCAGGTGCTGAATTTGGCAGTTCGCCCGCCATTTTATGAATAAATAATTAATGGACAATTGAGCTTGTTAGAAGTCAAATGACCCAAATAATACACTTTCCACGTCATAAAGTGGTTGGTGTGGGCAGGTGGACAAGATTCAGAAGCCCTTTTTTAAATAACTTTGTGGAAAAGATGGGAAGAAGAAGTCGCATCTTTTGGGGGAAGACCTGTGCGCATCAGGGGCACCCGCAAGATGTTACCTCCCACTTTGTTCCTCCACTCCTTGCCTCCAAATCAGCCCCCCACAACTTAACCCTCTCGACACCCCTCGCTCTCCTCCCTTGGCTCTCCGATCCCTTCCCACCCTAAAAGCCCAGGGCTTACCTTAGCCCGGAATCTATTGATCTTCTCCGTGGGCCTATTTGCAGTCCCAGCACCACCCACTACTGAATTTTAGCACTGCTGGGACTGCTAGAGCTGCCAGCCAATCAATCTTGAGGGCTGATATCCTCCCACTGAGGAGCAGACGTCCAACCCTCACCTGCTTAAGGCCACTGGCAGCATGGTATTATTGTATGCTGGTCAGTACGGCACCGACTTTCTTTCCAGGGGGTGGGTGGGTGCAAGGGCAAGCTATACGCCCCCTACTCCACTACAGCCCCACCTCCATCCCAGTAAAATTCAGCCACATGGTTAGAGAAAATTCCACCTTAAATAAAGCTGTATTTTGTTATGTTGTATGAGCTGAAGCCAGAATTAGGCCTTATAACATGCCTTTCAAAATGCAACTTCTATGGATTGTTAATACATCTCATCTATTGCTTGCAATTATTTACTAAAATTAAATGAACGGATAATGTTTTCTTGGTGTTTTTAATAGTGCTGTTGTCTCCCTGCATTTAATGGTGAAATATGTGTAATTTGGGAAATCCCAGAAATGGTGACACTGTCCTATAATTTATTGCTACCTTAGTTTAACTTAAACAATAAAAGATTAAATAGCTCAAACATGTTACAAAGAAGGTTGTTTTGATGTATTGGACGGATGGTAACTCTAGGAGGAGTATATTTGAAAGTATTCCCAATTTCTTTGATAGAGAAGGGTAGGCTAATTGATATTTTTTTAAGAAACAGGCAATTTGTTAGAAAATGCTGGAAACATGCTGCAGGTCAGTCAGCCATTGAAGAAAGAGTTCTATTTATGTAGCGCTTTACAGAAGCTCAGTTGTAGGGAGAGCAGATAACTTTTAAGGCCCTAATGCATGAATCATTAACTTATCTGTTCTCTCCACAGATACTGATTGTGCTTTAGAATTTTCTGGCTTTATTTCAGATATGCAACAGCTGTAGTTTTTCATTTTTTATTTTTAAAAATATCCTTAACCTTTTGATAGCCACATGAGATCAGGTATCCTTTTGTACCATGCCATTCCCATGGATAACTGATGAAGAGTACTTTGTGCATTCTTTAAAAGAGGTGTAATCTCGGAGCAACCTGCAAGCAATCAGGAGTAGTACAATCGTAGTACACTAACTGATTAAAGTGTTGTCATGGAGGAACTCCAATTAACACAAAGGGTCAACCCATGTCTTTCAGCAGGTAAGCAACCTAACTTTTTCAACATTAAGTAAACTTTTGATAAATGTATCTTTTCAGTATGTAATGGGAAAATACTTTGTATAGAAGTGCTCTACCTAGAATTATCTTCCTCTAAGTACTTTTTCTGGGAAGTAATTTCTGAAGTGCAAACACTCATACTGCCTTTTGATGACTTTAAGTACATCTGTGAATAAAGTTTATATGTGAAGAAATTAGCAGAGAAAATTCCTGTCAGCGATAAAGCACAATCTTGAGGAATACACCTATGTTGTCAATAATTGATTCTTTACAGGGCATTAATCAATAGTGCAAACAATCACTCATTCATTGGGAGCACCTTGAATCCATGTGCATTAATGTAGGTAAGAAAAATCCTTGCCCTTCTTTCAATCACATCAATCAGCTTCTCAATTCCTCTGCGACCTCCCTGACTCTCCCAATAAAGTTTGTCAAGGAACAAAGACTGAAGAAGCCTTTCTCGGAGATGTCCATTCTTTAGGACGGATACAGCCGATTCTGGAAATCTATGGAAATCAGAAAAAAAGACATTTTATATCCTGTTCACAATTGTGTTGCTTAGTGCACGTAATGGAAATATAAACTGTATCATGTGTGGAGATTACAGGATGAGCTAAGATGACTGGCAGTTATCTGGATGAAAAAAACTTCCATTATCACCTTTTCAGCTTTCCCAAAAGCATTTGACTAGTATGAAGTACTTTTCAAAATCACTTTTATTATAGTAAATAAAACACCAAAAAATTGCTCAAAGCAAAGGCCCACAAACAGGAATGAGATAAATGACTAGATAATCTTTTATTGGTCAATAGAGAAGCAATAAATAGGAGAACTCCTTGTTTTTGAATAGTATCTTGAGAATTTTTGTATATACAGACAGAATTGGCTCAACTTATTATCTCCTCTGAAAAATGTCACATCCAACAATACATTGGCCTAGATCTTCTGGTCAGCAGCAATGATGGGCGCCTGCCGCTGCCCACAAAGTTTTCTGCAACCCAATGATACAACCCACTTTCAGCCGTATCTTCCGATCCTGCCTGAAGCAGAAATGGACCAGCACAGCCTCTCCGAGAGAATTCCAGTGAGAGTAGGGCAGTCAAGGGAAAGAGAGGACACGTCCCCTTTTTATGACAGTAGCTACCATATTCAGTACGTTTTTAAAGGTCTCAAATCTTTTAACAAAGAAGTGTGGACAGTAAATGGGTGAGTAAGTGAGTGGATCTGTGAGTGAATGGGGAGATGGGTGAGCTGGGTGGGTAGGTGGATGAGTGGATGGGTAGGTAGGTGGGTGAGTAGGCTTGTGGGTGAGTGGGTAGGTGGGTGAGGTGGATAGTTTGGTGAAGTGGGGAGGTAGGTGAGTGGATAGTCAGGCCAGGGAGTTAGTCAAGCAGCTAAAGGATTGGTCGGGTATTTGGGATTTAATCGGGTGGTTCGCGGTTTACTCAGGTGGTCGGGGGGCAGTATGGTCAGGTAGTTAAGTGGTCAGGTGTCAGGGGGGGTAGTCAGATCCAGTAGTCAGGGGGTCAGGGGCTAGTCGGTTGGTCAAGGGGCCAGGTGGCGTTTGAAGATGTCAGTGTATTGCTCGGTTGAGTTACATTGGCTAGCCACTATTAAACTGTCTGACATTTCCTGGATAAGTATGCAAGTGAGTTCTGTGTATCTGGCCCAAGTCTCTGCCCTGAGCTCAGGGTTAGAGACATTTGCGCAGGGTCCTGGGCAGTAGGGAATTAGCTCATCAGAAGTTTGAATTTCCTGGGCAATTTCCACGTATGTCTGTGCATCAGGACTTCAGGGTCCTTACATGCATCTCCCAACATATGTCCTACCTCCAATGATCTGGAGACTGGAAGGTGTGGGACAATATTTCCTCAGTACTGCACTGAAGTGCAAGCCTAGAGTATGGGCTCAAGTACTAGAATGGGAAACCTGGACCCACAATTTTCTGAGCACTGCTAACTGAGCCAAGGTGGTCTTTAGACAAAGTATGATGAACATAGTCTGTCCATTGACCAATCATAATGCAGGAGTAAAAGCAAAATGCTGCGGATGCTGGAAATATGAAATAAAAAGAGAAACTTCTGGAAAAACTCAGCAGATCTGACAGCATCTGTGGAGAGAGAAATAGAGTTAACGTTTTGAGTCAGCACACAATGAATGAATGAATGAAAATGAAAATAAGTGAATAAAAATATATATTTTTTAAAGGGGTAAAGATAGAGGTGAGAGTTCACGGTCTGAAGTTGTTGAACTCAACGTTAAGTCCGGAAGGCTGTAAAGTGCCTAATCGGAAGATGAGGTGCTGTTCCTCGAGTTTGTGTTGGGCTTCACTGGAACATTGCAGCAAGCCAAGGAAGGACATGTGGGCATGAGAGCAGGGTGGAATGTTGAAATGGCAAGCGACAGGAAGGTCTGGGTCATGCTCACGGACAGACCGAAGATGTTCTGCAAAGCAATCACCCAATCTGCATCTGGTCTCTCCAATGTGGAGCAGACTGCATTGGGAGTAGTGAATACAGTAGACCAAATTGAAGGAGGTGCAAGTGAAGTGCCGCTTCACCTGGAGTGTTTGAGCCGTTGGATGGTGAGGAGGGAGGAAGTAAAGGAACAGGTGTTGCACAGGAAGTTGCTGTGGGAAGGGAATGAGGAGTTTGGGGTGACGGAGGAGTGGACCAGGGTGTAACAGGGGGAATGGTCTTTACAGAATACCAATGTGAGGGGTGAAGGAAAGATGTGTTTGGTGGTGGCATCATGTGGAGTTGGTAGAAATGGCGGAGGATGATCCTTTGAATGTGGAGGCTAGTGGGGTGTAAAGTGAGGACAAGGAAAACCCTATCATGGTTCTGAGAGGGAGAGGTAGGGGTGAGGGCAGAGGAGCGGGAGGTGGGTAATATACATAATGCACGGGTAATATAATTCAGGAGTACATAAACTTACATAATTACACTTTGCTTCTAATTTTCAGGAAAAAAAATCAATGCTTCATCATCGAGGCTGCTAGATTGTGACAGTTTGGCTTCAATTGATTATGACTTCTCTCATTCTGCTTCCTTTTATCCATTTCTTTCATTCATTCTACATATTCCTATCCTTGTAGTAAACATTGAAAAAAATGTGCTATTAAGGCTTTCCAAAGTTTTTGGACAAAATATTCAACATTGCATATTTTTCATAGTCTCTGCAAACTTCAGCAGCCATTTTTACAGCTTTCATAGGCTTTAGACATCTCCCTGATCAGGAAGTCGCCCAACTCTGGAAATGAAAACATAATCAGCTTTTCCCAACAAAGGCACCATCACAGTCTGAGAAGATATTTCCTGTGTTTCTTTTTTAATTGCTAGCTTACTGAATGTCTAGGATGTGGTTTTGCAGCTCATAAAACCAGATGTTTGGTCACTTCTAACCTAGATTACATGACATCAGAACTTCATTACCATGACTGCATGCCCACTGGGAATATCTTAAAACATGAAAGATTGGATTTGCAGCACCCATTTTCGAGAGCTGGTGGGGGTGGTTGGGGTGGTGTTGTGGTGGGGGGATGGGGGTTGGAAAACAGCAGAGTTAGGGGATCCGGTATGGATTTCTATGCCAGGAGAGTGCTGTATGTGAAGCTCCTCCTCCTGGCTCCACATTTAAAATATGGATCAGCACTCAGCTCCCTCATAATCTAACCTCACCACCAGCAACCTTTGTCCTTTAATCACAGAGGACTTATTGGGTTTGACATTGCACTGGAGTTGGACCATGTGCTGTATATCGGTGGCTGCACTCTCCATAGCACCCATTATTGACCCTCCCGGAATAGCAGCTCCAATTGCTGATTTTAACAACCAGCCCACTCAGTTCAATGATTAATGTCTCAAACACTCTTCATCTCCCCATTCCAATTCATGCAGCTTCAGTCCCAAGTTCCACTGCAAAGTCACCAACCATTGCTTTGCTCCCAGTATATTCCATAATGTGTCAGGAATAATCAATTAACTTTCTAGCATTTACAGGATCTTGGCTTATAGGTCATTACAGGTTACATGCTTCACTAGGTATCCCATGTAGACTTCCATGACAGTGATATGGCTCTCATCGGCACGTCACGTTTCAGCTTTCTCCCTACTCTTTGGGCCTTCTCTTCTTAACCACTTCTGAGATCACAATCATTGATATCAAAATCTCTTCCCACTTCTTCATTTCTTTTACAAGCAATATTGTCCTACCCACTTCCAGCTACACTGTCTTTATCTTTTTCCCCGGAAAATTGTCCCATCTCTGCCCTGAATTTATTGTCTGACTCTCACCTCTCCCTCCATTGACACTCCATCCATTAAGCGCTAACTTTCTTTTTCTCTGAACCATCATTCGGATGGGCAGCTTGTAGTGTGCTTCATGGCTGCCCAAAAACCCACCCACCTCCACCCACTCCACCTGACCGATTGGCAGCAACTTTGCCCAATGGACTGCATGCTGTGCTCTCAGCTCAGGTGTAGGCATTCTCCTAACCCGCACTGCAAGGCTGCACTGTTAGCTTTAACCATGATGGATACTGGACCAAACCTCAATAACGGCATTGCAAGGGGCTGTGGGTGCCTCCACCCACGACTGCTCCGTGTCCAACTTTCACAAGGGGATTGTACAACTTGCCCAGTCATCCAATTGTTCTGCTGCTCCCTAAAACACTCATTAATTTGCAGTCTGCACCCGAGGGGTGAAAAGTTCTGGAGTATTTGGCACTTTCACGCTTTTGCATTGCTTGAGTGGGCAGAAAAGCTTCAGAGGCCCGACTCCAAGCAGGTCAATGGAGCTGCAGCTGAACTGTCTCAGCCATGGAAGAATGTTCACTTTTGACAAACTTTACCAAGTGTGTGGCCACTTCCCTCACCCGGCCCCCGCCTGCCCCCAACACATCCGGAAAGTGCTTGTGTATTTCCTTCAGTCTGTGATGCCTTTCCCCCCACCCCCCAGCCCAGCCTCACTCACATTGGAGCCCTTGCCCCAGGACCGTACTGAAAGCCAGCCAGGAAAAAGCGCCTTGCCTGTGTCCCCCGAGTGCTTCCTTTATGTGCCATGGGTGATGGTCGTGAGTGCTACGGAAGGTTGTGTGCACTCACCTCCAAATTCCCCTCGAAGTTCAGCTCGCCAATGCACGACTGTTAAAGGCAGCCATAATTCACACCGTTCTGACGTCACACCAACGTGGGAGGTAAATTTGACATGGGGCATAATTCTGGCATTTGGCCACAATGATGAGATGCAAATGCATTAACATTAAGTTCCTGACATTCAACAGCGGGAGACGCAGCCAACCACTAACAGGCTGAGTGAATGATCGCAAACTGGTTTCCTGATGCCATAAAACCGATTTTTGGCCTTCTCGCCATATTGTCCACTCACGCCTGCCTTGATGCCTGCTGCCAATGGGAGCGGAAAACTCCAGCCAGTACCCAACATACCAATTAATTAACTCTTCAGGAATCAAGGATTCAACTTCATATTAGGGCTTCATAGTTCAGATCTGGCTATGATTAAACTTGGCTCCGTTACCCTGGGAATTATGATGCCGCAGCTGAATTAGTCAGCTCAAATTTAACAGTTTCAGGAGATTTCATGTTCTATTTGCAGAAATAGTTTATCATAACTGTTATGGGAAATGTATAAATATGGATTACTACCATGTTAATTAATCATCGTAACTCATCAGATAATCAACAAATTTCACAGTACTCAATGGGATGTGGTATTTTTAACATGGAGTTAAACACATTCCATTATGCATTATTTCTTTCCCACAGGGACACATCTTGGCACAGTTGGGAAATATTGAATTTTGCCCATATACAGTACTAATGGATAAAACTTTATTTTTGAGATGCTACTGAATTTGAACTAAGGACCTAACTCACCACTATCAGCTTACACATTCATCCCAAACTCCTGTCATCTGTTCCAAAATGAGATTAGCTGCTCCCCCACCCCCATTCATATTGACCGTTGCACTGAGAATACCCTGTCCTGTCTCACTGTAATTAATGGGTCCACTCTAAGATTACCAACTTTCCCATACTCCCATCAACTGTTCCACTCTGAGATTACCTGCTCTATCCTCTGCATTAATTATGCAGGCCAGAGTTTTGCAGAGTTGACTTGGCGGACCTTTAAAATTGGCGAATGGGACCCATATCCATAAGTCCTGCCACCATTTCCAACAGATCCTATCATTGACCAGAGGTGAAAGGGGCCAGGGCGTGAATCACGCAGCAGGGTCATTTGAACTCAGTGCTGAGTCCAAACAATCACCATGTTCACTGTTTCAAGAGTCTTAACCCGCAGTGTGGGAATCACAGACTTATGGAGGAGAGATAAATGGTCATGAAGGGTGGATGAGGTCTATGGAACTATGAGGTCAAGCTGTGAAGATATTCAAATGCCCAGCCCATCAAAAAATTGAAAAAATATCCCTGCCTGCCAGTGTCAGTGAGAGATGAGATTCCCCCTCCTCCCTCACTGTCATTGATTATTCCTCTTGGAGATTCCCCCTCCTCCCTCAGTGCCATTGATTATTCCGCTCGGAGATACCCCCTCCTCCCTCACTGCCATTGATTATTCCGCTCAGAGATTCCCCCTCCCCCCTCACTGCCATTGATTATTCCGATCGGAGACTCCCCCTCCCCCCTCACTGCCATTGATTATTCAGCTCGGTGATTCCCCCTACTCCCTCACTGCCATTGATTATTCCGATCGGAGACTCCCCCTCCTCCCTCACTGCCATTGATTATTCCGCTCAGAGATTCCCCCTCCCCCCTCACTGCCATTGATTACTCTGCTGGGAGATTCCCCCTCCTCCCTCAGTGCCATTGATTATTCCGCTTGGAGATTCCCCCTCCTCCCTCACTGTCATTGATTATTCCGCTTGGAGATTCCCCCTCCTCTCTCAGTGCCATTGATTATTCCGCTTGGAGATTCCCCCTCCTCCCTCACTGCCATTGATTATTCCCATCGGAGACTCCCCCTCCTCCCTCACTGCCATTGATTATTCCGCTCTCAGATTCCCCCTCTGGCCACAATGCCCTTGATTATTCGGCTCGGAGATTCCCCCTCCTCCCTCAATGCCATTGATTATTCCGCTCGGAGGTTCCCCCTCCTCCCTCACTGCCATTGATTATTCCGCTCGGAGATTCCCATTCCGGCCTCACTGCCATTGATTATTCCGCTTGGAGATTCCCCCTCCTCCCTCACTGCCATTCGTTACTCCGATCGTGGATACCCCTGCTTCCTCACAGCCACTTATTATTCCACTTGGAGATTCCTCCTCGGGCCTCACTGCCATTGTTTCTTCCACTCTGAGATTTCCCCCCTTCCCTCACTGCCATTGATTATTCCGCTCAGAGATTCCCCCTCCTCCCTCACTGCCATTGATTAGTCCGCACGGAGGATCCCCCTCCTCACTCACCGCCCTTGATTATTTCACTCAGAGACTCCCCCCTTCTCCCTCACTGCCATTGATTATTCCGCTTGGAGATTCCCCCTCCTCCCTCACTGCCATTGATTATTCCGCTTGGAGATTCCCCCTCCTCCCTCACTGCCATAGATTATTCCGCTTGGAGATTCCCCCTCCTCCCTCACTGCCATTGATTATTCCGCTCAGAGGTTCCCCCTTCTCCCTCACTGCCATTCATTACTCCAATCGTGGATACCCCTGCTTCCTCACAGCCACTTATTATTCCGTTCGGAGATTCCTGCTCGGGCCTCACTGCCATTGTTTCTTCCACTCTGAGATTCCCCCCTTCCCTCAATGCCCTTGATTATTCCGCTCAGGAGATTCCCCCGCCTCCCTCACTGCCATTGATTATACCGCTCGGAGACACCCCCTACTCCCTCACTGCCATTCATTACTCCAATCGTGGATACCCCTGCTTCCTCACAGCCACTTATTATTCCGCTCGGAGATTCCTGCTCGGGCCTCACTGCCATTGTTTCTTCCACTCTGAGATTCCCCCCTTCCCTCAATGCCCTTGATTATTCCGCTCAGGAGATTCCCCCGCCTCCCTCACTGCCATTGATTATACCGCTCGGAGACACCCCCTACTCCCTCACTGCCATTGATTATTCCACTCGGAGACTCCCCCTCCTCCCACACTGCCATTGATTATTCCGCTCAGAGTTTCCCCTCCTCCCTCACTGCCCTTGATTATTCCTCCCGGAGCGTACCTCTCCTCCATCACAGGTCTTGATTATTCCACTCGGAGACTCCCCCCTTCTCCATCACTGCCATTGATTATTCCGCTCGGAGTTTCCCCCTCCTCCCTCACTGCCATTGATTATTCCGCTCTCAGATACCCCCTCTGGCCTCACTCCCATTGATTATTCCACATGGAGATTACCCCTCCTGCCACACTATCATGATTATTTCGCTCGGAGATTCCTCTTCCTCCCTCCCTGCCATTGATTATTCCGCTCAGACATTCCAACTCCTCCTTCACTGCCATTGATTATTCCGCTCGGAGAGTCCCTCTCCTCCATCACTGCCATTGATTATTCCGCTCGGCGATACCCCCTCCTCCTTAACTGCCATTGATTTTTCGGCTGGGAGATTCCCCCTCGTCCCTCACTGCCATCGATTATTCACCTCGGAGATTCCCCGACTCCCTCACTGCCTTTGATTATTCCACTCAGAATTTCCCCCTCCTCCCTCACTGCCATTGATTATTCCGCTTGGAGATTCATCCTCCGGCAACACTGTCTTTGATTATTCCGCTCTGAGATACCTCCTCCTCCCTCACTGACATTGGTTATTCCGCTCAGGAGATAACCCCTCCAGCCTCACTGCCATTGATTATTCCACTCGGAGATTCACCCGCCTCCCACACTGCCATTGATTATTCCGCTCAGAGTTTCCCCTCCTCCCTCACTGCCCTTGATTATTCCTCCCGGAGACGACCTCTCCTCCATCACTGCTCTTGATTATTCCACTCAGAGACTCCCCCCTTCTCATTCACTGCCATTGATTATTCCACTCGGAGATTCACCCTCCTCCCTCACTGCCATTGATTATTCCGCTCTCAGATACCCCCTCTGGCCTCACTCCCATTGATTATTTCACTTGGAGATTACCCCTCCTGCCACACTGTCATGATTATTTCGCTCGGAGATTCCAACTCCTCCTTCACTGCCATTGATTATTCCGCTTGGAGATACCCCCTCTTCCCTCACTACCATTGATTATTCCGCTCCGAGATACCTCCTCCTCCCTCACTGACATTGGTTATTCCGCTCGGAGATACCCCCTCCTCCCTCACTGCCATTGATTATTCCGCTCGGAGATTCCCACCCCGGCCTCACTGCCACTGATTATTCCGGTCGTAGATTCCCTTTCCTCCCTCACTGCCATTGATTATTCTGCTCGGAGATACCTCCTCCTCCCTCACTGCCATTCTTATTCTACTCGGAGTTTCCCCCTCCTCCCTCACTGCCATTGATTATTCCGCTTGGAGATTCCGCCTCCTCCCTCACTGCCATAGATTATTCCGCCTTCAGATGCCCACTCTGGCCTCACTGCCATTGATTATTCCGCTCGGACATTCCCCCTCTGACCACACTGTCTTTGATTATTCCGCTGGGAGATTCCCCCTCCTCCCTCACTGCCATTGATTATTCCGCTCGGCGATTCCTCCTCCTCCCTCACTGCCATTGATTATTCCATTTGGAGATTCCCCCTCCTCCCTCACTGCCATTGATTATACCGCTTGGAGGTTCCCCCTCCTCCCTCACTGCCATTCATCATTCTGCTCAGAGATACCCATTCCAGCCTCAGTGCCATTGATTATTCCGCTTGGAGATTCCCCTTCCTCCCTCACTGCCATTGAATACTCCCCTCGTGGATACCCCTCCTCCCTCAGAGCCACTTATTATTCCGCTCGGAGATTCCCCCTCCGGCCTCACTGCCATTGTTTCTTCCACTCTGAGATTCCCCCTACTCCCTCACTGCCCCTGATTATTCCGCTCGGAAATTACCTCTCCTCCCTCACTGCCATTGATTATTCCGCTTGGAGATTCCCCCTCCTCCCTCACTGCCATTGATTATTCCGCTCGGAGATTCCTCCTCCTCCCTCACTGCCATTGATTATTCCGCTCGGAGATTCCCATTCCGGCCTCACTGCCATTGATTATTCCGCTTGGAGATTCCCCCTCATCCCTCATTACCATTGATTATTGCGCTCTCAGATTCCCCCTCCTCCCTCACTACCACTGATTATACCGCTCGCAGAATCTCCCTCCTCCCTCACTGCCACTGATTATTCCGCTCGGAGACTCGCCCTCCTCCCTCACTGCCATTGATTAAATTGCTCAGAGACTCGCCCTACTCCCTCACTGCTATTGATTATTCTACTCGGAGATTCCTCCTCCTCTCTCACTGCCATCAATTATTCCGCTCGGAGATTCCCTGACTCCCTCACTGTATTTGATTATTCCACTCAGAATTTCCCCCTCTTCCCTCACTGTCCTTGATTATTCCGCTCGGAGATTCCCCCTACTCCCTCACTGACCCTGATTATTCCGCTCGGAAATTACCTCTCCTCCCTCACTGCCATTGATTATTCCGCTTGGAGATTCATCCTCCGGCAACACTGTCATTGATTGTTCGGCTTGGAGATTCCGCCTCCACCCTCACTGCCATTGATTATTCCACTCTCAGATTCCCACTCTGGCCTCACAGCCATTGATTATTCCACTCGGACATTCCCCCTCTGGCCACACTGTCTTTGATTATTCGGCTCGGAGATTCTTCCCCCTCCCGCACTGCCCTTAATTATTCGGCTCGGTGATTCCCCCTCTTCCCTCACTGCCATCGATTATTCCGCTTGGAGATTCCCTGACTCCCTCACTGTATTTGATTATTCCACTCAGAATTTCCCCCTCTTCCCTCACTATCCTTGATTATTCCGCTAGGAGATTCCCCCTACTCCCTCACTGCCCCTGATTATTCTGCTCGGAAATTACCTCTCCTCCCTCACTGCCATTGATTATTCCGCTTGGAGATTCATCCTCCGGCAACACTGTCATTGATTGTTCGGCTTGGAGATTCCGCCTCCTCCCTCACTGCCATTGATTATTCCGCTCTCAGATTCCCATTCTGGCCTCACGGCCATTGATTATTCCGCTCAGACATTCCCCCTCTGGCCACACTGTCTTTGATTATTCCACTCGGAGATTCTTCCTCCTCCCGCACTGCCCTTAATTATTCGGCTCGGTGATTCCCCCTCTTCCCTCACTGCCATTGATTATTCCGCTTGGAGGATCCCCCTCCTCCCTCACTGCCATTGATTATTCCGCTCGGAGGATCCCATTCCGGCCTCACTGCCATTGGTTATTCCGCTCGGAGATTCCCATTCCAGCCTCACTGCCATTGATTATTCCGCTTTGAGATTCCCCTTCCTCCCTCACTGCCATTGATTACTCCGCTCGTGGATACCCCTGCTTCCTCACAGCCACTTATTATTCCGCTCGGAGATTCCCCGTTGGGCCTCACTGCCATTGATTATTCCGCTCAGAGATTCCCCCTACTCCCTCACCGCCATTAATTGTTCCACTCTGAGATTCCCCCTCCTCCCTCACTGCCATTGATTATTCCACTTGGAGATTCCCCCTCCTCTCTTACTGCCATTGATTATTCCGCTTGGAGATTCCCCCTCCTCCCTCACTGCCATTGATTACTCCGCTCGTGGATGCCCCCTCCTCCCTCACTGCCATTGATTATTCCCATCGGAGATTCCCCCTCGGGCCTCACTGCCATTGATTATTCCGCTCGGAGATTCCCCCTTGGGCGTCACTGCCATTGATTATGCCGCACAGAGATTCCCCCTCGGGCCTGACTGCCATTGTTTATTCCGCTTAGAGATACCCCCTCCTCCCTCACTGCCATTGATTATTCCACTCTCAGATTCCCCGTCCTCCCTCACTGCCATAGAATATTCTGCTCGGAGTTTCCCCCTCCTCTCTCATTGCTCGGTGACTCCCTCTACTCCCTCACTGCCATTGATTATTCCTCCCGGAGACGACCTCTTGGGCCTCACTGCCATTGATTATTCCGCTCAGAGATTCCCCCACCAGCCTCACTGCCATTGATTATTCTGCTCGGAGATTCCCTCTTGGACCTCACTGCCATTGATTATTCTGCTCGAAGATTCCCCCTCCTCCCTCACTGCCATTGATTATTCCGCTTGGAGATTCCCCCTCCTCTCTCACTGCCATTGATTATTCCGCTTGGAGATTCCCCCTCCTCCCTCACTGCCATTGATTACTCCGCTTGTGGATACCCCTTCCTCCCTCACTTCCATTGATTATTCCCATCGGAGATTCCCCCTCGGGCCTCACTGCCATTGATTATTCCGCTCGGAGATTCTCCCTCGGGCCTCATTGCCATTGTTTATTCCGCTTAGAGATACACCCTCCTCCTGCACTGCCATTGATTATTCCACTCTCAGATTCCCCGTCCTCCCTCACTGCCATAGAATATTCCGCTCGGAGTTTCCCCCTCCTCCCTCCTTGCCTTTGATTATTCTGCTCGGAGATTCCCTCTCTTCCTTCACTCCCCTTGATTATTACGTTCGCAAATTCCCCCTCCTCCCTCCTTGCCTTTGATTATTCTGCTCGGAGATTCCCTCTCTTCCTTCACTCCCCTTGATTATTACGTTCGCAAATTCCCCCTCCTCCCTCACTCCCATTGATTATTCCGCTTGGAGATTCCCTCTCTTCCTTCACTCCCCTTGATTATTACATTCGCAAATTCCCCCTCCTCCCTCACTCCCATTGATTATTCTGCTCGGTGACTCCCTCTACGCCCGCACTGCCATTGATTATTCTGCTCAGAGATTCCTCCTCCTCCCTCCCTGCAATTGATTATTTCACTCAAAGGTTCCCCAGACTCCCTCACTGCCTTTGATTATTCCACTCAGAATTTCCTCCTCCTCCCTCACTGCCCCTGATTATTCCGCTCGGAAATTACCACTCCTCCCTCACTGCCATTGATTATTCCGCTTGGAGATTCATCCTCCGGCAACACTGTCATTGATTATTCCGCTCCGAGATACCTCCTCCTCCCTCACTGACATTGGTTATTCCACTCGGAGATACCCCCTCCAGCCTCACTGCCATTGGTTGTTCCGCTCGGAGATTCCCACCCCGGCCTCACTGCCATTGATTATTCCGGTCGTAGATTCCCCTTCCTCCCTCACTGCCATTGATTATTCTGCTCGGAGTTTCCCCCTCCTCCCTCACTGCCATTGATTATTCTACTCGGAGTTTCCCCCTCCTCCCTCACTGCCATTGATTATTCCGCTCGGAGATTCCCTCTTGGGCCTCACTGCCATTGATTATTCCGCTCAGAGATTCCCCCACCAGCCTAACTGCCATTGATTATTCTGCTCGGAGATTCCCTCTTGGACCTCACTGCCATTGATTATTCTGCTCGAAGATTCCCCCTCCTCCCTCACTGCCATTGATTATTCCGCTTGGAGATTCCCCCTCCTCTCTCACTGCCATTGATTATTCCGCTTGGAGATTCCCCCTCCTCCCTCACTGCCATTGATTATTCCGCTTGGAGATTCCCCCTCCTCTCTCACTGCCATTGATTATTCCGCTTGGAGATTCCCCCTCCTCTCTCACTGCCATTGATTATTCCGCTTGGAGATTCCCCCTCCTCCCTCACTGCCATTGATTACTCCGCTTGTGGATACCCCTTCCTCCCTCACTTCCATTGATTATTCCCATCGGAGATTCCCCCTCGGGCCTCACTGCCATTGATTATTCCGCTCGGAGATTCTCCCTCGGGCCTCATTGCCATTGTTTATTCCGCTTAGAGATACACCCTCCTCCCGCACTGCCATTGATTATTCCACTCTCAGATTCCCCGTCCTCCCTCACTGCCATAGAATATTCCGCTCGGAGTTTCCCCCTCCTCCCTCCTTGCCTTTGATTATTCTGCTCGGAGATTCCCTCTCTTCCTTCACTCCCCTTGATTATTACGTTCGCAAATTCCCCCTCCTCCCTCACTCCCATTGATTATTCCGCTCGGAGATTCCCTCTCTTCCTTCACTCCCCTTGATTATTACATTCGCAAATTCCCCCTCCTCCCTCACTCCCATTGATTATTCTGCTCGGTGACTCCCTCTACTCCCGCACTGCCATTGATTATTCTGCTCTGAGCTTCCCCCTGCTCCCTCACTGCCATTGATTATTCCACTCGGAGAGTCCCTCTCCTCCATCACTGCCGCAACACTGTCACTGAGTATTCCTCTCCGAGATACCTCCTCCTCCCTCACTGACATTGATTATTCCGCTCGGCGATACCCCCTCCAGCCTCACTGACATTGATTATTCCGCTCGGAGATTCCCACCCCGGCCTCACTGCCATTGATTATTCCGGGCGTAGATTCCCCTTCCTCCCTCACTGCCATTGATGATTCTGCTTGGGGTTTCCCCCTCCTCCCTCACTGTCATTGATTATTCCGCTCAGAGATTCCCTCTTGGGCCTCATTGCCATTGATTATTCCGCTCAGAGATTGCCCCTACTCCCTCACCGCCATTAATTATTCCGCTCAGAGATTCACCCTCCTCCCTCACAGCCATTGATTATTCCACTTGGAGATTCCCCCTCCTCTCTCACTGCCATTGATTATTCCGCTTGGAGATTCCCCCTCCTCCCTCACTGCCATTGATTACTCCGCTCGTGGATACCCCCTCCTCCCTCACTGCCATTGATTATTCCCATCGGAGATTCCCCCTCGGGCCTCACTGCCATTGATTATTCCGCTCGGAGATTCCCCCTCGGGCCTGACTGCCATTGATTATTCCGCTTAGAGATACACCCTCCTCCCGCACTGCCATTGATTATTCCACTCTCAGATTCCCCTTCCTCCCTCACTGCCATAGAATAGTCCGCTCGGAGTTTCCCCCTCCTCCCTCATTGCCTTTGATTATTCCGCTCGGAGATTCCCTCTCTTCCTTCACTCCCCTTGATTATTACGTTCGCAAATTCCCCCTCCTCCCTCACTCCCATTGATTATTCCGCTCGGAGATTCCCCCTCCTCCATCACTGCCATTGATTATTCCACTCGGAGAGTCCCTCTCCTCCATCACTGCCATTGATTATTCCGCTCTCATATACCCCCTCTGGCCTCACTCCCATTGATTATTCCACTCAGAGATTCCCCCTCCAGCCAAACTGTCATTGATTATTCCGCTCAGAGATTCCTCCTCCTCCCTCACTGCCATTGATTATTCCGCTCAGATATTCCTCCTCCTCCCTCACTGCCATTGATTATTCCGCTCGGAGATTCCCCCTCGGGCCTGACTGCCATTGATTATTCCGCTTAGAGATACCCCCTCCTCCCACACTGCCATTGATTATTCCACTCTCAGATTCCCCGTCCTCCCTCACTGCCATAGAATATTTCGCTCGGAGTTTCCCCCTGCTCCCTCACTGCCTTTGATTATTCCGCTCGGGGATTCCCTCTCTTCCTTCACTCCCCTTGATTATTATGTTCGCAAATTCCCCCTCCTCCCTCACTCCCATTGATTATTCCGCTCGGTGACTCCCTCTACTCCCGCACTGCCATTGATTATTCTGCTTGGAGTTTCCCCCTGCTCCCTCACTGCCATTGATAATTCCGCTCGGAGAGTCCCTCTCCTCCATCACTGCCATTGATTATTCCGCTCGGAGATACCCCCTCCTCCTTAACTGCCATTGATTTTTCCGCTGGGAGATTCCCCCTCGTCCCTCACTGCCATCGATTATTCCGCTCGGAGATTCCCCGACTCCCTCACTGTCTTTGATTATTCCACTCAGAATTTCCCCCTCCTCCCTCACTGCCCCTGATTATTCCGCTCGGAAATTACCCCTCCTCCCTCACTGCCATTGATTATTCCGCTCGGAGATTCCCCCTCCTCCCTCACTGCCATTGATTATTCCGCTCAGAGATTCCTTCTACTCCCGCATTGCCATTGATTTTTCTGCTCGAAGGTTCCCCCTCGGGCCTCACTGCCTTTGATTATTCCACTCAGAGATTCCCTCTCTAGCCTCACTGCCATTGATTATTTCGCTCGGAGATTCCCCCTCCTCCCTCACTGCCATTGATTATTCCGCTCAGAGATTCCCCGTCCTCCATCACTGGCATTGATTATTCCGCTCAGAGATTCCCCCTCCTCCCTCACTGCCATTGATTATTCCGCTTAGAGATTCCCCGTCCTCCATCACTGGCATTGATTATTCCAGTCTGAGATTGTCCTTCCCATTTGCTACAATTAACTGCTGCAGTCAAATAGCCTTTTCCTGTAAGATACTGCTTCCTCTGTTTTCTTTTCCGATAATGCAAAGATCCCCTTAATTCTGATTTCAGTGACATCAGAAACAGCTACCATCTAGCAAGTCGAACTCATCTGGTTTCGGATTGCATTAAAAAGTTATGCTTGTGAATTGCTAGTTGCTAGTTGCATTTCTGAAGTTAATGAACAAGTTACTCCGAAAAGTGATTTGCAGCAGGAAATGAAATAATGACCAAGCTGCAGTGAGGCTGATTTTCAAACGTGGTGCAGGTATTATCACCTTCGGCAATGCTACTCTGCAGTTATGTCGAGCATACAGCCTTGCTACTTTCGAAAGGAGACACATGTTCTGGTCACTGGTGTTATGTTGCATTGGATTTGTCATGAATGTGACGATTTATAAGATAACTATGTTTAGGGAAAGTCTCATTAATTCAAGGTAAAAAGGAGTAGTGAAGAAGGTCATGTGATCTGTTATGAGTTCTGCCTGGCAACAGGCCAGGTAGTTTGACTACCATGGAGACAGGGGGCCCAGGTTAAGACTTGCTGAGCAAGGTGCAAAATTCTCAGAACTGAAAATAAAGGAAGGAGCAGTTTTGGCTAACTGTGGGCAGAATTTCTGGTCCAGATTTTCACCGAGTTGTAAAGATTCCAGGGACATTTAAAAATCGCGGGCGGGACACAGATCCATAAATCCCACCCATATTTCCAACAGATGCTATCTTTGCCAATAAGGGAAAGGGGGCTGTTCATGACTGGCACATTGGGGAATCCTGAACTCAGCACGGCTAATTAAATTCAGTGCTGAGTTCAAACAAGCCTCATTTTTGCTAGAACCAAGGCCTTGTCCCACAGTATGTGAGATTTGAATTTTTAGCATAGACGTAAATGCTCATAAAGGGCGGATAATGTCACTGGAATGGTCAAGCTGCCAATTATTTAAATAGCCTGTCCTTTAAAAATTAAAATAACAGCCTGCCTGTCTCTGTGAGTTGAAAAAAATATGCTTGTAGTTTCAATAAATGTTTGTTGACATAACCCTGACTGCTATCATTATAGCATTAATACTGCTTGACTGCTTTCCAAAACATATCATTATCACAATGAGGGGTGGGGATGGTGGTGCTGCATGTTCAGTTTGACTGACAGCTCAAAGAAGCCATGAAAGGATTAAATGCATTTTTTTGTGAGGTTATGAATACAAATGTTTGTTTTTTTTAAGAGATTATGTACTTAGAGGAATTTAAATGATAGGCTTTCATAAATGAGAGCTTTTTAATATAGTGAAGTTAGTAATATATATTTGGAACTTTAGTTTATTTCATCTCAGCATGGCTCCTGAGGACTGACCATGCTGGATACTGGGTTAGTTGGCATGGAAGATGTAAGGGCAAAGGGTGGTGAGTGGGTGCATTGGTTAGCATGTGTTGGCACTAAGTTGGCATAGGGGCTGTAAGATAACATGAGGTGTGTGGGGTGTCATAAATGGGCATGAGTTGGCACTAAGTTGGCCTGAGGTATAAGAAGCCATGGAGTTTGGGGGGTCCAGTTGGCATGAATTGGCACTAAGTTGGCATTGGCACTATAAGGGACATGGAGATGGGTGGGAAGTCATGAATTGGCACTAAGTTCAGCATAGGGGCTATAAAGGGCTATGGGGATGTGTGAGGATGTCATAAGTTGGCACTAAGTAGGCATTGGAGCAAAAAGTGGCCATGGGGGTTGGAGTCATGAGTTGGCATTTATGGGCATGGGGAGTGGGTGGGTGTAGTGAGGGGGTGTGAGGGCCATGGCTTAAAGGGGCTAATATTCACAAAACAACTGGGACAATGTCCCAGATAACCAAGGCGAGTCTTTTAAACAGCTCACCTTGGCACTCAGCAACCCCTGTAGCTCATTCCATCTGGAATCCGACTGACCCCTGGAATGAATATCCTGCTATTCAAGACACGTTTTTCCCGAGGAGGGAGCAGTGTGCCAGGAGATGTCCCAACTCTGCGCGCTAGCATTGGGAGCAAAAATCCAGGCCTTTGCCTCTGAGATTTCAGGCGGAAAGTGAAAGAGAGCTAGAGAGTGGCAGAGAGAGAGAGAGAGGGAGAGAAAGAGAGAGAGAGAGGGTAAGGGAGAAAGGGGGAGTGTGACAGAGGGAGAGAGAGAGAGAGAGGTCTCACAGGGAGGCGAAAGGCTGCAACTAGCGTGGTCAACATTGAGGTGAGTGTAGCCTTTCTGTATACTGCCAAGCAGAATACAATACGGGAGAGAGGCTCTGGTTGAAAAGATGCATCTTGGCTGTGGCTGTGTTGAAAGGGTTGCCAGAGTGGGCCTTCCTGCTGGAGGACCACCTCAGAAAACTCAGAGGGAGGAGCAGCGGGGCCCTGAACAGCGAGAGAGCAAGAGAACCAGCAGGGCAATTAACAGCAAAAGAATGCAAGAAGGAGGGTGGCTATTAACAATGAAAAAGCAGCCATTAACAGTGAGAGAGGGAGAGGAGCAGGGAGACCATTAACAGCAAGAGAGCAAGAGAAACAGCAGGGCGATTAACAGTGAAAGAGTGCAAGAAGGAGGGTGGCTATTAACAATGAAAAAGCAAGAGGAGCAGTGCGGCCATTAACAGTGAGAGAGCGAGAGGAGCAGCGGGGCCTTTAACAGTGAGAGAGTGAGAGGAGCAGTGGGGCCATTAATAGTGAGAGAGCGAGAGGAGCAGTGAGGCCATTAACAGTGAGAGAGGGAGAGGAGCAGCGGGGCCTTTAACAGTGAGAAAGCGAGAGGTGCAGCGGGACCAATAACAGTGAGAGAGTGAGAGGAGCAAGGGGGCCATTAACGGTGAGAGAGTGAGAGGAGCAAAGGGGCCATTAACGGTGAGAGAGTGAGAGGAGCAGTGGGGCCATTAATAGTGAGAGAGCGAGAGGAGCAGTGAGGCCATTAACAGTGAGAGAGTGAGAGGAGCAGTGGGGCCTTTAACAGTGAGAGAGTGAGAGGAGCAGTGAGGCCATTAACAGTGAGAGAGTGAGAGGAGCAGTGGGGCCTTTAACAGTAAGAGAGTGAGAGGAGCAGCGGGGCCAATAACAGTGAGAGATTGAGAGGAGCAAGGGGGCCATTAACAGTGAGAGATTGAGAGGAGCAGTGAGGCCATTAACAGTGAGAGAGCGAGAGGAGCAGTGGGGCCATTAATAGTGAGAGAGTGAGAGGAGCAGCAGGGCCAATAACAGTGAGAGAGCGAGAGAAGCAGCAGGGCCATTAACAGTGAGAGAGCGAGAGAAGCAGCAGGGCCATTAACAGTGAGAGAGCGAGAGAAGCAGTGGGACCAATAACAATGAGAGAGCGAGAGGAGCAGTGAGGCCAATAACAGTGAGAGAGCAAGAGAAGCAGTAGGACCATTAACAGTGAGAGAGGGAGAGGAGCAGCTGGGCTATTAACAATGAGAGAGCAAGAGGAGCAGCGGGGCCCTTAAGTGTGAGTTAGGGAGAGGAGCAGCGGGGCCATTAACAGTGAGAGAGCGAGAGGAGCAGCAGGGCCTTTAAGTGTGAGAGAGGGAGAGGAGTAGCTGGGCTATTAACAATGAGAGAGCAAGAGGAGCAGCGGGGCCCTTAAGTGTGAGTTAGGGAGAGGAGCAGCAGGGCCATTAACAATGAGAGAGCGAGAGGAGCAGCAGGTACTTTAGTACTGAGAGAGTGAGAGGAGCAGCAGGGCCTTTGACAGTGTGAGAGTGAGAGCAGCAGTGGGGCTATTAACAACAAGAAAGTGAGAGACCATTAAAAAGTGCTGAGAGAAGATAATTGGTGAGTATTTCTAATGTTTAAAGTAAAAGTAAGATCTTTAGTTTGTATTTAGGTCTCTAGTCTTTTTCTTTTTTTCTCTTTTTCTTTAAAATAGCTTGTTAATTATAAGATCAATTCTAGTGTATAAAAAAATTACACTGAAGTGTAAAGAGCACGGGTTTCTTCAAGTGTAACGAGCACAGATACTAGAGTAATTAATTAACTGATATGTTGCTGCTGCAGCATGTGAAAGCTGCTGGATACTAAGCTGATCCAGAGTGAACACATCTGTAGTAATTGTTTGCAGCTTGAGGAACTTCGGATCTGAGTTAAGGAGCTGGATTCCGAGCTGCAGACATTGTGCCACATCAGTGAAGGGGAAAGGTTACCTGGACACTTTGCTCCAGGAGGTGGTCACAACCCTCAGATTAGGTCATTCAAATTTGGTCAGTGATCAGGGACAGGAGGGTGTAACTGCAGGTGAGGCAGGTATGGGGATCCAGGGGTAGCTTTCAAGGAGCCTTGACCCCTGCAACTGTCCAGCAGTTATGAAGTTCTTGCAAGCTGTGTGGACAAGAGCAGGGACTGCAGGGAGGATGAGCAAACTGACCATGGAACCGCGGTACAGGGAGCCATTCAAGTCGGTGGAGGAAATGGGGATGTAGTAGTGATAGGGGACAGTATAATTAGGGGGATAGATACTTTTCTCTGCAGCTGTAAGCGTGAGTCCCAAAGGCTGTGTTGACTGCCCAATGCCAGGGTTGAGGATATCTCCTCAGGACTGGAGTAGAACTTGGAGTGGGAGGGGAGGGATCCAGTTGTCAGCATCCATGTTGGTATCAGCGACATTCATAGGACTAGAAAGGAGATTCTGCTGAAAGAATTTGAACAGTCAGGAGCTAAATTAAAAAGCAGAACCTCCAAGTTAATAATCTCGCCAAGTTAATAATCTCAGGATGACTACCTGAGCCACGGGCAAACAGGCATGGGGTAAATAAAGCCAAAGAGTTAAATGCATGGCTTAAAGATTGGTGTGTGAGGAATGGGTTTCAGTTCATGGAACACTGGCACCAGTGCTAGGGTAGAAGGGAGCTGTTCCAGTGGGGCGGACTTCACTTGAACCATGCAGAGGCCAGTGTCCTGGTAAATTGAATAACTAGGGCTGTAGAGAGGGCTTTAAACTAAATGTGGGGAAGAGGGTTCTAGGGAGGGGATACATAGGCTAACAAAGCAAAAGGATATGGCAACATTGCAGAGCAGCTATTTAGGTTGTAAAATACATGTCTTTTTATTTCCTTTGAACTGTTGTGAAGAACCTATCTTTTCATTTTCTGTTGGATTGTGGATTAAAATTACAATGGCAGCAGTTTGAAAGACATATCCACTGGAACAGGGTGAGAGATATATACAATGTTGCAGTCCTGGAACAAAGTGTGCCATGAAAGACAGGATCATGCCAGAAAGGACCAAGGGAGCTGCCTGGCAACAACATTTTAATTGGCTCCTGACCAGGTGACCAGGTTTTATGTGAGAGCAGGGCAGCTGAGTAGCTCCTAGCATGAAAGGAACAAGACCTAAACCTCTTTCTTCTGTGTGTGGAAGCTTGTAGTAATTCCACAATCATGGCTAGCTGGCTTTTCTTCTCATCTTTCTATAACCTGCTCTCTCTCTCTGAAAACCCCTGTCAAGGGGCAAAAGCGGAAAAATCACTGTTAGAGACATTGAAATGCAAATGCTCAACCAGTGAATGCTGAAAGTAGAGGAAGACCACCTCGTGTCATAAACAAGAACTGAAAGGAATTTGGAAGACATTGATCAAAATCAACCCATTGAATCCTGTACTCTGGAATTGGTGCTATTGAATTGTTTTATCCCACCCTTAAAATCCATGTTTTTGTGTGTCTTATATGTCTTGTATCTGTGTGTACTGGGATTTAAGAAGGGGTAGAGATGAGGATTTAGTGTGATAAATTAGCAGATCATATTTCTTTCTTTTGCCACTGGTTAACTACAGTTTGATCAATAAATAGTTATTTACTTATTTAGTTTACAAACCTGGTGCTTGTATTCTGTTAACCTAAATTAAACAGTTAGGTAGAATTGGGGCAATCTCGTGGTTTGCTCAAACATTTTCACATTTGTCACGGCTCGGGGAACAGTGGGGCTTGATATTACAGCACACTATCTCCAGTGGATCGTGACAAGGTATTGATACCCAGAGTGTGACAGGAAGGGACAGAATGTGCAAACATAAAGAAAGTAGCAAATAGGGTCAAAGGGGGAAAAATGGTAAAATTAATGGCACTTTACTTAAATACATGTGGAACAAAATAAATGAATTAATGGCACAAATTGAGGCTAATAGGTATGATCTTATAGCCATTATGGAGATGTGGTACAAGGAGGTCAAGGCTAGGAACTAAACATTCAAGGATATGTGACTTTTCGAAAGGACAGGCAGGAAGGAAAGGGTGGTGGGGTAGCTTTGTTAGTATGAGATGGAATAAGTACGATAGCAAGAAATGATCTTGGATCAGAAGATGTAGAATCCATATGGGTGGAGGTAAGAAATAACAAGGGGGAGAAGACACTGGTGAGAGTAGTCTATAGGCCCCTAGCATTAGCTATACTGTAGGACAGAGAATAAATCAGGGGATAATGAGGGCATGTAAAAAAGGCAGTACATTAATCATGGGTGGCTATAACCTTCGTGTAGATTGGGAAAATCAAATTGGCAGAGGAAGCCACGAGCAAGAATTCATATTGCAGGTTCGAAACATTTTCCAAGAACAATATGCTGTGGATCCAACCAGGGATCAGGCTATTTTGGATCTGGTAATGTGTAATGAGGCAAGTTTAATAAATGATCTCAGAATAAATGATCCCCTAGGAAAGTGACCCTAACATGGTAGAATTTAGCATTCAGTTTGAAAGGGAGAAACTTGGGTTGGAAACAACTGTGATAAACTTCAATAAGGGTAATTACAAAGAAATGAGGGCAGAGTTGGCTGGAGTGGACTGGGAGAGGAGTTTAGGAGAAAAAGACGGTTAATAAACAATGGCAGACATTTATGAAAATAGTTCATGACCCACAACAAAGATATATCCCAGTGAGAAAGAAGGATTCAAGGAAGAGGATAAACCAACCATGGTTAACCAAGGAAGTGAAGGATAATATCAAATTGAAAGAAAAAACATACAATGTAGCAATGATTAGCGGTAAGCCAGAGGATTGGGAAAGTTTTACAAACCAACAAAAAATGACTGAAAAAAAAAGGGAGAAAATAAACTTTGAGGGTAAACTGGCAATATAAAAACAGGCAGTAAGAGCTTCATTAAAAAATTAAAAAGGAAGAGAGAGGCCAAAGCGAACATAGGCCCCTTAGAGGCTGGGAAATAATAATGGGGAACCAGGAAATGGCAGAGGAGTTGAATAAATACTTTGCATCAGTCTTCATGGTAGAAGACACTAATAGCATTCCAAAAATACTAAATAATGAAGGGGAAAGTCGGTGGGGAGGGGGAGAGGAAATAAATACAATAGTACTAGGGAAACTAATGGGGCTAAAGGCCGATAAGTCCCCTGGACCTGATGGGTTGTATCCTAGGGCAGAATATTGCGCTCATCGGGCAGGCACGCACCCGACCTGAATGAGCGTAAAATGATGCACAATGACGTCGAGCAAGCATCTCGACATCACCGCGCACTCGCATGATTTTGCAGTTGGCATGCACGCGCAAGAGTAGGCAGCGCACTCGCCAACAATTAACAGGCCTATTAAGGCCATTAAAGATCTAATTAAATGAAATGTTTCGTTGCCCATCCTACCTTATGGTTGGCAGGCAGGCGAAAAGGCCAAGTGGCCTTTGGTTTTCTTGCAAAACATCATCTACGGGCAGGATGAAGTTTCAATCAGTCTTTAAAAAAGTTTTAATTTTTCAAATTAATTTCTAACATGTCCCTGCTCATCTGACAGATTCACATGAGGGGGCATGTTATTAACATTTTTAAAATCTTTTTTATTTTCAAAAATTTTCATCTCCCTGAGGCACCCCTGTACCTCAGTGAGCTTTTCATGCACACACCCGTGCACGTGCGCAAACTTCTGCACTTGCCCTCCCCCACCATACACGTAGCGCTAAGCATTACAGACCGCATTTCATGCTGGGCAGGCCTTAATTGGCCCGCCAGCGTGAAATTGAGGGCGGACCCCGTTCGCGGGCGGCAGTCACTTTCATGGCCGCTTACAGGCCCGCCTGCTGTGTCCGCCCAACAAGGGAAAAATTCTGTCCCTAAGATGTTAAAGGAAGTAGCTACACAAATATTGTAGCACTGGTAGTAATCTTCCAAGAATCCTTAGATTCTGAAAAATCCCAGAAGATTGGAAAACTGCCAATGTAGCACCCTTATTCAAAACGGGAGGGAGGCAAAAAACAGGTAACTATAGGCCAGTTAGCTTAACATCCATTATTGGGAAAATGTTAAAGTCTATTATAAAGGATATAATAGCAGAGCATTTAGGAAAGCATAATCTAATCAAGCAGAGTCAGTATGGCATCATGAAGGGGAAATCATGCCTGACAAATTTATTACAATTCTTTGAGGAGGTAACAAGCAGGCTTGATAAAGGGGCACCAGCAGATCTAATATATTTGGATTTCCAAAAGGCATTCAATAATGTACTGCACTTAAGGCTACTTATTAAGGTAAGAGCCCATGGTGTTGGGGGTAGTATATTAGCATGGATAGAGGATTGGCTAACTTATAGAAAACAGGGAGTTCGGATAAGGGGGGCATTTTCAGGATCTGTAACTAGTGGAGTGCCACAGGGATCAGTGCTGGGGCCACAATTATTTACAATATATATTAATGACTTGGACGAGGGAAGTGAATATACTATTGCTAAGTTTGCGGATGACTAAAAAATAGGTGGGAAGGCAAGTGGTGAGGATGACACAAGGAGTCAACAGAGGGATATAGACAGGTTAAGTGAGTGGGGAAAAACTTGGCAGATGGAATATAATGTGGGAAATGTGAGGTTTTGCATTTTGGCAGGAAGAATAGAGAAGCTAAATATTATTTAAATGGAGAAAGACTGCAGAAAGCTGCGGCACAGAGGGATTTGGGGGTCCTCGTGCATGAATCCCAAAAAGCTAACATACAAGTTCAGTTAGGTAATAGGGAAGGCAAATGGAATGCTGGCCTTTATTTCAAAGGGAGTGGAGTATAAAAATAGGGAAGTCTTGCTAAAATTACACAAGGTATAATTAGACCACACCTAGAATACTGTGAACAGTTTTGGTCCCCTTATCCAAGGAAAGATATATGGCATTGGAGGCAGTCCAGAGAACATTCACTAGATTGATCCCAGGGATGGAGGGATTTCCTTATGAGGAGAGATTGAGTAGGTTGGGCCTGTACTCATTGGAGTTCAAGAGAATGAGAAGCAACCTTTTTGAAACATAAAAGATTCTTAAAGGGCTTGACAGGGGAGATGCTGAGAGGTTGTTTCTCCTTGTGGGAGAGTAGGATCAGAGGTGGCCCATTTAAGACAGAGATGAGAAGGAAATTCTTCTCTCAGAGGGTAATGAATCTATGGATTTCTTCACTACAGAGGGCTGTAGAGGCTGGGTCATTAAGGCTGAGATGGATAGATTTTTAATCAGTAAGTGAGTCAAGGATTATGGGGAAAAGACAGGAAAGTGGAGTTGAGGATTATCAGATCAGCCATGGTCTCATTGAATGGCAGAGCAGACTCAATGGGCCGAATGGCCTACTTCTGCTCCTACTTCTAATGATCTTATGGTCTTAGGTGCCTTTTGACAGTCACTCGACATTACAACTCAAAGAAAGGGGGCGAAGTGAACCCATTGGAAGCTGGGTGTGATATTGTACTGGTTCCTGTAAAAACTGAAAATCTGTGGAGAGCAGGGAGTGAAATCAAAATTTTCGGTCATGATAAGCAGTTAAAGGGGATGTCTTATCTGCAGTTTAGACTATTAGTTGTCTACTAAATAGTGTTTTGTCTAAATTGATTTTTAGTTCATTTGTTACAGTAGAAATCTTAAAACTTGAAATCTTGTTAAGCAATTCTTTTAAGTTGGTCACTAGGAATTCAAATCTCTTGTTTAAAGTTATCTGTCTCCTTGGTGATTGTAGCAGATTGCAAAAGCACTTTAATGAGATATATATTATGCTTCAGATTTTCTGTTACTTCAAGGAAATGGCATCATGGGCACTGTGCAGCCAGCTTACTAAATTAAAAAGAAGTTGAACAGGAATTTCTATTCTAAAACAAATATATTTTTGAAGTCACAGAATTAATAATTTAAAAGATATGTTGGCATTAAACTATTAAATATTTTGAGGAGCCATGTTAAATTACATGTGCCACATTTTCCTTCGTTTACTTTTGAGATCATTTATACCTTCATCAATTAACGTATTTCTGTTTGTGAAGAGCTCTTGTGCCCAAGTATTCTATTCACTTACTCCGTATATTTAAAAAGCACACCAATAAAATCCATTGTTGAATGGGATGTCTGATTCAACAGAAGCTGCTGCAAGTACTCAGCTGCTAGGAATTTAAAGATGTCTGATTGCTTTAGGTCATTATACAAAAATGACAAGGTTACTGATCAGTGTACAATTAATAGCTTTGCTCAGTGCCTATGTTTGTAGCTAATGTCAGTTGGACACACTGGTGGAACTTCCTAACCAGTAATACTGAATTTCCCGGAGAATGTGAGAATGATTTATCTTAATAAAAAAGGCAAGTATATATAAAACAGCTTGTACTTGAATACCTAGCTGAATGGTGGTCAGGAGGAAAGGAATGGAAATTATTTTTATTAAAAATATTTTCTCTATCGTAATAAATGGAACGTTCCACAATGGACTATGAATGGAGAGGTTTGTTATTGAATTTACTGGGTAGTATGCCAATTAGAACACTAACCTTTTACCTCTAGAACTAGGGCACAAAAATTGAATTTCACATCATCCATTTCGCAGGCAAAAAAATAGGTGCTGTAAGTCTAATATGACCAGCAGCATAGATGGGCTTATTCAATGTGCTACACACCACTTGGTTAAGGAGCCCTGTGGTCATGCAGCCTGAAAAAGAGATTAGGCTCATAGCCAGTGCAAATCAGGGGAGCCTAAATCCTATTTCAAGACATTTTCCAATGTTTGTCCCAACCGCTGCATACTGTGGTCAGTTCTTTCTGGTGAACAGCAGACAAACTAGTATTCTTTAAGGAAACTGCTGAAGGTTGCTGCCAAAAAAGTAAATTGAAAATTTGTTACTCACTTGAATGTGGAGCTGAAGGGAACAGGACTGCTCCCACTAACTCCACGATAAAACTGCAGGCTACTGCCAGCCGTGACTTCCTCCCTCCCAATCCTCCCACCCCTCATTGTAGTTCCACACTGATTGATCTTTGTTTCCTTTGTGACTGACATACTGCATCTTGGAGTACAACTGGCAACCCAGCATACTAGCCGTGTCCTTATGACACCAGAGGACTCAACATGTCTTCCTCTTGCTCATCAGTTTCAATGTGGCAGTTTGCATTTGCCACTGGGTTTCCACCTGGGTCAGGTCTAAACCAATTTTTAGACCATTGTTCTAAATCCAGTCTCAATGGATTGAACAGCTCATCTTCCTACCAGTGTTAAAGGTTCTGGGTGAAATGAGTTCAGACAGTCCCATCTCAGTCCATCACAGCATAATATAACCAATAATTCAATGCTAATTGACAGTGGTGTAAATTTTACAATTCAATATTCCCTGCATAGTGCTTCACTTAACAGAATCACAGATTGAGAGTCCAAGCACTGAAGTCATTATGGACTGCATGACTTTTGTGCAACAAATTGTATCTGTCACCGGCAGGTGACATTCATCAACTTGTGGTTGTACAGTCAAAGGTACTTGGCATGTTAAAGTAATATACCTGCACGGTAGCCCCTCAGTTCTGATGTGAACAAGCTGTTACTCCAGGCTGTTGCTGCCATCAGGACTTTGCTGCTGTGTGGACTCGTTTATCAAAATCCATCTGGTTTAAATATTGCAATGAAGTGTCACCAATCAGAATTGGTGGCCCCTACACTGAATTCTGGATATATGTTCCTGTGACCTGAAACTCCCTGCCCAGAGTGCTAAATTGTAAAATTAGATAGGTGGTGAAAGATTTGGAATTGTCACACAAGTGCAGTCCAAAGGTAAAATTATGAAGTTGGGTTGCAGCATTTTCCTGGCACAGCATAGCACCCTGCTTCTGGGAGTTACTGATTCTGCTAATGGTGAAAAATTATTCCATTCTCCAAAATTGCTATGTAATTGCCTTGATAAATGTAAAAACCATAAGAAAACATTATTTTGTAACATTTACACCTGTGTGGCTTACAAATCAAGTTAAACTCAAACTCCACTCCATTGTAAGTTTAATGCACAGACCATAACAGTTTCAGAAATGGAAGGTGGAATTTAATCTCCCTCCCACGTGTTAAGTTTGGTGGCAGGCAGGGACCCAACTCTGGGACTCAATCCAGGTTAAATCAGTGACGGGAAAGCTCATGGACAGTCTTCTCACCCTGCTACCAAATGAGACCCTGAAGTGGATATTTCATGCCAACGAGAGGACTTTTTATTTATTCTTTCATGGGATGCAGATCTCTCTGGCCATCCCTAATTGCTCTTGAGCTGAATGGCTTGCTAGGCCATTTCAGAGGGCATTTAAGAGTCAATCACGTTATTGTGGTTCTGGAGTACCATGCAGGGCAGGCCAGGTAAGGATGGCATATTTCCTTTTCTAATGGGCAGTAGTGAACCAGGTGGGTTTTTACGACAATCAATGATAGTTTCATGGTCACCATTACTAAGACTAGGGGCAGAATTTTCCCAGATTTGCACTAAGTGCGGTAGCGAGTGGGTAAAATGGTGTGCTGCCCGCTGATGATGATGGCAGGTTTTCATTCCGTTTCATCCCGAGCCTGCCTCATTATTTATGCATTCCCGGGAAACACACCATTTCCATGTCAGGCGGGCTCCTCATTCGCCTTCCCGCCATCACCTCGGTGTTGCATCACACCGGGCGCCATGTTTAAAGGCCAGCCACAAGCATAGTGCTCATTGCTTCCAGCTCACCACTGCTGCCCGGGGGGCATGGGCCTCAAAGACAAGACCACCCCCCCTCCCACCCCAGTTTAATGTCAGACTCCTTGAGCGACAGCTGGACGCCGTGGAGGTCCGCTGGGATATCCTCTATTCCCGCTCTGGCTGCTGGATGGGCAGCAATGTGACCAATCCGGCTTGGGAAGCAGTGGCAGTGGTGGTCAGCGCCAATGCTCTTCAGACGAGGACAGCCACTCAGTGCCACAAGAGGATGAATGATCTCCCCCATTCCGCCAGCGTAAATCACTCTTTTCATCACTCCCAACTCACACACTCACAAACCCATCACACATCCACAGGGATTTCACCCATTGCCAGCTCATGCGACATCACCATTCACTCCCTCACACTCAGCATCGTTGTCCTCATCCCATCCATGGGGCCGCTCACCACCCACACAGGCCAAGCACATTTATCATCTAGCCTGTCAGGCACCTGCTTACACTATCTCCATCTCTATCCATGCAGGGCAAGCTGGCATACAAGAGAGAGAGGTCGCAGACTGGTGGTGGAATGCCCAAAATCAACGTCCTCACGGACTTTGAAAATAGCCGTCCAGCTGGCCGGCCACAATCAGGACCGGTCCTGTGCTGATGGTGAGGCCAGCAGTGCTCTACCAAGTGAGGGTCCAGCAGTGCAACATCCGTCATGCTGTGAGCGATGTGCCCTCTTTCACAGGCCACTGCCATGCATTAATTATCTCCTCTTGCTTTCACAGCACTTCTGCCAAACAGCCGACAAAGTTCATGACCCAGGGCCTCCAATCAAGCCCCGAAGAGATCTCCAAAGGGAAGTCTGGAGGCCCCCTCCCTGAAGTCCCTTCACAGCACTCACCCACACCCTCCACCAGTGCAGAGACACACGCCTCGGTGGAACCTAGCTTTAGAGTAACCCCAGGATCACAATCTTGTGAGCACATCACACTGTCTGATCCATTGCAGGCAATGGCAGAGACTTCCCAGGTATCCAGTACTCAAAGGACTGCTGGAGGCCAGAAATTTGCTGAGTCCGAGTCAGATGATGAGCCTCTGGGTTCGGTCATGTCACAGTTGCTGGAACTGCAACAACAAGCTTGGGAACATAGGGAAGGGATGGCCAATGCACTCATCAGATTGCATGGCACGATGGAGGAGTCTGTCCGCCTTCAATCTGAGGTGATAGCGTCGGCATGCCAATGCACCGAGGTCAACACTTGGGTGTGTGGAGGGGCTCTGGAGAACATGGTGGCACTTTGATGCCTCTGCGTTGCTTGAGTGGGTGGATAAGCTAGGAGCCCCACCCCAATCTTATCAATATGGCTACTCCTTAACTATCTCAGTTGCAGAGGAATGGTCACTTTCTACAGGTTTCCCGAATGTATGGCCACTTCTCTCACCCACCGTACCCCCTCACCCTGAATGCTTGTGCACTATATTCAATGGCAGGGCTGCCCTTGCACTCCCCCTGCCCCCCCACTCCCCACCGCCACCAGTCGCCTCAACAGCAAGGCTGCGCTTGCCCCACCCCCACTCCCACTCACAAATCGCCTCAGAGGCAGGGCTGCACCTGCACCCTGCTCCCCTTTACCCTCAAAAGTCACCTCCAAGACAGGGCAGCACTTAACCCCAAACCCCCAAAACCCGGTGCCCCTGAAGCCTGCAGAGCAACAGGCAACCTCTGCAGAATGTTGCTGTGCACTTACCTTCAGTTCACCCAAAATGCAGGCCGCCTCTGTGCTGTTGTGAAACACGTCAGCGGGAAAGCACACTGATGTGGCGGACGATCCAGCAGGGATGCAAGAGCCTGATGGGCTAGCCTGATAATGATATGCTAATATATTGCAATGAGCTTCCGACAACCGATGGTGGGAAAAGCAGCCCACTGACAGGGTGCTGAGCAGACAATCACGACCTGTCTTCCCACTGTCATGAAACCCATTACACCACACTTGTCTACTCACACCACCCATCACGGAAAGTTCCACCCTAGCTTTCCATTCCAGATTTCTGTTTGACTGATTGAATTTAAATTCCACCAACTGCCATGTTGGGACTTGAACCCTTGTTCTGGGCTTCTAGATTCCTGGTCCAGTGACATTACCACTATGCTGCCATCTCCCTCTAACAGTATAGCACTCAGTGTTGCACTGAGGCTGAGATTATGTGCTCAAGCCCTGAGTTGGACTTAGTACCTACAATGCTTACACTCACAATAAAGAATGCTTCCAGGGTTGACACCTCATTTTCTAATTTTCCATTGCCATGAGCATCCTAGTGAGTTTCCTGCTGGAATACTGGAGGTTAAACTTAGTAATGCAATCATTATTAATACATAACGTCATTGTAAAGAATGTTCCCTGGCGATGATGAGTGAACTAATGGAGAATGTGAATTTCTTAAAGTCAACAAAAGTGATAACAATTTGAATTACAATATTATATTCCAGTAACAAACTCAAAATTCATAACTGCCAGAGAGTAAAGCAATAATATTTATATAATATGATTTAAAAATGGCTGCAATTAATTATCCAGCAGGGATTATGATTAGAAGGATTATCTTAATCTAATTAAAATACTTAATTATCTCTCTTCCCTTCTTAGCATTGCAGTATTCATTGCATCCAAGTAGGTGCCAGAAGAATAATGGGATTAATTGTATTCATAACTGTTCAGATTCCACTTGCGGCATGTGGTTTATAAATCATAAACATTGTGCATATAAAACTTCCCTGATGACTTGGCCGGATAATGTAGCTATTGAACCATAAGAAAATTCAGAGGCTCAAATATATCCAGATTGAATAAACTAATTTCAGCCAGATCAGTACAAGTACACAATTGTATTCAGTGCTTAGGGAGGGGAAAATCAGCCTCCTGATTGCTATCCCGTGGTCCCTGTTGGAAATGTGAGTGTGGGGGCATCAGGCAATTAATTGAGCATGGCTGAGAAGTCTGTGATGAATGGAAAGCCTGCCAGCAACTTCTATCTGGTTTACACAGGACAAACACTTATGGGGAGAGGTACTAGAAGTTGACAACCACCTGCATCCTTAAGAAAATAAGAACATAAGAAATAGGTACAGTAGTAGACCACCTGACCCATTGAACCTGCTCCAACATCCAACAAGATCACATTAATCTGATTGTGGTCTCAACTCCACCTTCCTGTCTATAACCCCCATAACCCTGGACTTCCTTATCAATCAAAAATCTATTTAACTCAATCTTAAATATATTTATTGACTCTGAAATAAAAACAGAAAGCAGTGAGGGCAGAGGTGCAGGAAATGGGTCTTTAACACTACCATTAACACTCCCTTTGTCTTGTGTCCATGACATCTTTGTCAAATCTCTCCTGAGCTCCCACTTATCCCTGACCTTCTATTTTGTTTCACTTGTCCAACCCCCTCTCTTCAACAGTATACATACAATCCATTACATTTCTACCTCTCTTAGCTCTAAAGAAGAATCAAATGGACTCAAAACATTAACTCTGTTTCTCTCTCCATGCTGCCAGGCCTGCTTAGTTTTTCCAACATTTTCTGTCTTTATTCCAGATTTCCAGCATCCAAAGTATTTTGCTTTTATTTCATTGACTTTTCCTCCAACACTCTTGGGGAAGAGAATTCCACGAACCAACAACACTCTTGAGAGAAAAAAAATTCTCCTCATCTCCATTTTAAATGGGAGACCCGTTATTTTGAAACAGTTCTAGATTTCACCACAAGGGGAAGCATCCTCTCAGCATTTACCCTGTCAAGCCATTTCAGAATCTTCTATGTTCCAATAAGATTACCTCTCATTATTCTAAACTCCAATGAGTATAGGCCCAACCTGCTCAACTTTTCCTCAGTAAGACAACCCCTTCATCCCAGG
Source organism: Carcharodon carcharias (assembly GCF_017639515.1). Lineage (NCBI taxonomy): Eukaryota > Metazoa > Chordata > Chondrichthyes > Lamniformes > Lamnidae > Carcharodon > Carcharodon carcharias. Next base: position 47,804,620 of record NC_054467.1, on the reverse strand, counting down.
AATCAGCCTAGTGAGCCTTCTCTGAACTGCTTCCGATGCAAGTATCTTCTTCTTGAGTCCTCTAAACAAAGGCAGGTCCAACCCACAGCGCCACGATCGCTAATATGGGTAGGGTAATGAGGAAGATCCCAAATCCACATCAACTAGAATGGGGAATCAAACTCCATGCACCAATTTGAACCACATTGGCCATCCAGCCAACTGGTCCCCAAAGCAGTCTGCATTGCTAGGGCAACATACACTTCTACATGTGTGTTGTAGCCTGGAGTTACAGGCAGTGATAGTAGAGACTACAAATTCTTTCCATCACATGGCTGACCAGGAATCTCTCACCTTCATACCACTTGCCATTGATGTAGTGTGGAAGGATTTGCAAGGTGATAATCACACTGTTTGACTGTGTAATGAATGCAACTTCCTTGACCATCATATTCTAGAGTGGGATCTGAACCCTGAGCTTCTGGCTCAGAAAAAGGGGCATTATCCACTGCACTTCAAGACCTCCAATGCAAGTATATCCTTCCCTAAATAAGGAGACCAAGCCTGTGCATAATTCTTTAGGTGTGGTCTCACCAATGCCCTGCACAGTTGTAACGACACTTCCCACTTTATTTCCAACTCCATTGTAATAAAGGCTAATATTCCATTTGCCTTCCTAATTACTTGCTGTACCTGCCAACATTTTGTGATTCATGTTCCAGGACACCCAGATCCAGCACTCTGCAGTCTCTCTCCCTTTACATAGTATTCTGCTTTTCCATTCTTCCTGTCAATGTGGACAATCTCACATTTTCACACATTATACTCCACCTGCCAAGTTTTTGTCAATTCACTTAACCTATCGATATCTCTTTTCAAAATCTTTGCGTCCTCCTCAAAACTTGCTTTCTTTGTATCATCAGCAAATTTGGCTAGAACCCACTCAGTCCTTTCATCCAACTCTTTAATATAGATTGTAAATAGTTGAGGCCCCAGCACTGATCCCTGGCAATCCATTTGGTTGCATTTTGCTAACCTGAAAATGACCATGTATCCTGACATTCTGTTTTCTGCCAGTTAGCTCATCTTCTAACTGTGCTAATATGTTACCCCCAACACCATGAGCTCTTACCTCTCATGTGGTACCTTACTAAGTGCCTTTTGGAAATCCAAATACAATGGCATTTACCAGTTCCCCCTTTTCCACTCTACTTGCTGCATCCTCAAAGAATTCTAACATATTTGTCAAACTAAATTCCACCAGCTGCTGTGGTTAGATTTGAACCCATGTCACTACAGCATTAGCATGGCTCTCTGGATTATTCATTCAGGAATATTACAACTACTGCACCAATGTGAGAACAGCCCATTGAGATTGGACTCCCATGGTGTAACAAACCAGTACTCTAACCCCTGAGCTATGGAGCCACCTGCTAACTAGAATTTCTTGGACTAGGATCAAGTCCATGAGATTAAATGGAAAGGAAAATCAATAAAGAAACAATGAGCATCAACACCCTATCCTCTCCCAATTTATTGACCAATAACCTGATTATTTTTAGGATTTATCTCATGGGTAATGGTTAAGTGATACAATTCAGAGAGAGACTAGGGCAGGATTTTGCCTTTTGGTTCAGCATCCTGATGTCAGGATCAAATGCGCGTCATAATTCCACTGTGTGGGAAATGGTTACCTGGCAGTGATTTTTCCTGAATTGGCCAATTAGTGACCAGAGGGGCTACTTGCCATCCAATTAAGGACAGCAGATGTGCTCTCAAAGTGGGATGGCCAATAGGAAGTCCTCAGTTCAGAAGGAGATGCAGCCTGTAGTTCAATTAAAAAAGAGAGAAGGAGCCTCCATCTTGGGGTGCCTGGTCTGCCACATTTAAAAAATTTTAAAGAAAAAGTATCCACAGCAGCCAGACTACTATCATAAAGGAGAAACTCCTCCACAAGGTAGTCTATGGCTACAGCTATGGTCAGGCAGGCATAGAGGGCCTGAAAACCTGCTTGGAGCACTGTCTGCTTTTGGGAGGAAACCTCCAGCCATTTGACTTTGTTCCTGATGCTTCTGGGATCCCTCAGGCCAACTGGAAAATTCCAATCAGCCTCTGCTAATTGACCTTAAGTGGTCATTTACTTACCTTAATTGGTTACCTGCCACTTACTGCAATATATCTATTGGGCTTCAATATACCTCATCACCATGCTGGCTATTTGATTTTTCCATTCCAAACATCATACTCACTCAGTTATTCCTTCTAGTACTTTAAAATTTAGGTTATCTTCATTTCTGTCAAAGTAGCCTTTATTGTCTACAAAGACTAAATGCCGACGATCATGCTCCCTGGATATGATATGAACCAAGTCGATGTTGTCCTGATCATCACATTTCATTTTCAAGCCATTTTGAACACAAGTATCCTCCTTTCTGGGCTTGAATCCACAGCAATTTCTGTCAAGACGATTATAAACCTGAAAGAAAAAAATTTCCTAACATTATACTGTAACTACATTGAAGTAATTATTAATTAAGGTTTTAAGATAAAAGTAAATACAGAACAAGAAGGTGAAAATTTGTTATTATTCTGTTTATAATTCGAGCACACATCAATCATTTCAAATAGATAAGTTGTGGCTTGCCTATTAAATTGCACTCAAGACAGGAATAGCTCAATAAATAGTTTATGAATAGCTCAATGCATTGATTATTTCTATGTAAAGTTCCTACTGACAAAGACACATTTGAAGATAATTGATTTCAGAAATTGAATGCTTGTTTCAGATACATTTTACAGTCATGTCTTAAACATACTTTGTACAGTTAGGCCTGAATTTTCATGCAGAAATGTTGGTAAAGACCCGAATCCCAAAAGTCCACCCCCGAGCCCAGCCTCTGCCTTGTTAATAGTGGGGGTGGAAATGAGGTTGGGATCCATATTCCTGTGTGGTTCACAGAGGCAGCTACCTATATAACTCAGCAGTTGCCTCCACTCGTGTAATTTTGTTGATGTAGGTGTCTGAAACCCAAAGTTTGCAGATTAGACCTGGTAGGAGCAGGTCTGAACCTTGTGGATTCATTTGGATAGCCAAGGTATCCTTTTGGGGAGTTAAGCTACCACTTTGTATATGGTCCCAGGAGACCTTTGGAAGAGGTCAGGTGCCACCTGAGAGAGGTAAGGCACCTTTTGGAAGAGGTAAGGCACTCTTTGGGAGAGGTAAGGCACCCCATTGGGAGAGGACAGATGCCCTTTGGGATTGTTAAAGGTAGACAATATTGCGCATAAAAAGTATATAAACTAATTGGAGCTGTCAAAGCTGTCAAAGAACTGTCCAAGCTGTCAAAGAACTGTCAGGATACTAAAGGACTGTCAAAGCCAACAAAGAACTGTCACACTGATAAAGAACTGTCATGCTGTCAAGGAACTGTCAAAACTCATTGGAACTGTCAAAGTTGTCAAGGGATTTAATTCTGTTGGGCTTTAAATTTGAAAACAAATGTGTGGTGTTTAAAAAAACACTGCTTTCTATCCCATGCTGTCTATTGACATGAGCCTGAGGGTTATCATTATAGGATTTGTGCTGCATGAATAATTTTACAACTGAACATTATCACAGTGGAATGTCTTTTATGTGAGCAGTTTGATTGGACAGCTCCAAGTGGCTATAGAATAGAAATGTTTGTTTTAAAACAGATTTAATACTTAAGTGAGATGTTCGCTTTCATAAGCGATTAGGTGAAGGGGGTCATTTGGCAGTACAGCTGCACAGTGATGCCAACAGCACAGGTTCAATTCCTGTATCAGCTAAGGTCACCCATGAAGGCGTTGCCTGAGGTGTGGTGACCCTCGGGTTAAACTCACCACCAGTCATCTCTCTCCAATGAGACGGCAGCCGCTGGGACTATGGCGACTTTCATTAGTTGATGGAATTTCAATGTACTGAATGTTTTTTTATCAATGAAAATATTTAAAAATAAGCAACATCAACAATGGATGCAGAACTTTATTTTATGTTAGCATGGTTCCTGAGGTTTTCCCATGGCGGATACTAGGCAAGGTGGCATGGAGTGTAAAAGAGCAAAGCGTGGTGGCTACGGGAGTGGGTTGGCATAAGTTAGCACTATGTTGGCATAGGGGCTATAAGGGGCCATGTGGCTGAGTGGGGAGCATGAAATGGCATGGGTTATGTGGGGCCATGGGGTTGGGTAGAGAAGCATCAGAGTATGGGGGGGCCATGGGGGCGAGCAGAGGGGCATAGGCTGGCATAGGAGTATGAGGGGCCATGGGGGTAGGTAGAGGGTCATAGTGTGGCATGGAGGGTATGAGGGGCCATAGGAGTGGGTGGGGGCATGAGGTGGCATATGTTGGCATAAGTGTGTGGGAGGTGAGGACTGTTTTTTGTTTCATTCATATTTTATTAACTTCAACAAAGTGCCTTCCGCCCAGCCCACACGCCTCAGCCTCAGGACGAAAATCCGACCTGGGACTCTTTATCCCAACTCAGGTTCGCGGAGCCCGGAAATGTCCCAACTATACACACCTGAACCGAGAGCAAAAATCCAGGCCTTAAATTTACACATAATTTTTAAAATTAAAATGTCATCTAAGGTTGTTGATCTAATTTGGCTCGGATTATTTTTGCAATATTGGATTTCAAGATACTTATCTTCAAAAATATTCAGATCAATATTCCTGCTGAAGACTGCAAATATTATTTCTGGCACAACCAGAAACGTTCGTAATTCACAAACACTCACTTGGTGCCAAATTTATTAAAGGCACTGAAAGAGGTTGGCATTCTGCCTTACATGTGTCGAGAATATTAGAGATGCTTTGATGCATCTTATTATATCAACACTATTGGGTAGATTACACACGTTGGGCAGAATATTGCGCTCGTCAGGCAGGCGCGCACCCAGCCCAAATAAATGTCAAATGACGCGCAATGACCTCAGGCGAGCGTCCTGACATCATCAGGCACTCACACGATATTTCAGTCGGTGGGCACATGCGAGAGTCGGTAGCATGCCCACCAACAATTACCAGGCCTATTAAGCCCATTAAAGATCTAATTAAATGAAACTTATCACTGCCCATCCAACATTACAGTTGGTGGGCAGGTGAAAAGGCCAAGCGACCCTTGGATTTTTTGTAAAACCTCATCCATGGGCAGGATGAAGTTTCAATCAGTCATTAAAAAAATTTTTTTTAATTTTTCAAACTAATTTCTAACATGTCCTTGCTCATGTGACAAGATTCAAACGAGGGGACATGTTATTAACATTTTTTAAATCATTCTTATTTTCAAAAATCTTCATCTCCCTGAGGCAGCATGTGTGAACTTCTGTGCTCGCCCTTCTCCTCCCCCCCTCATAGGCAGCACAGTGTGCTGCAGCGCACATTTCATGCTGGGCGGGCCTTAATTGGCCCACCAGCTTGAAATTGCAGTCAGGCCCCGATCGTGTGAGGCAGCTGCTAATGGGCCCACCCGCCGCACCCACCCACCGCACCCACCCGACGAGGGCAAAATTCTGCCCATTGAAACAGGCTTTTTTTGTTAGTATATGATAAATGCGTGAGTATAACTGGTGCCAAACACTACACTTATGGTTTTGATGTGAAATGGTCTCTACCTAGATATCAGTGGGCTCATCAATTCATTTATACCTTGGCTTGACTTCCATACTTTCATGACACACTTGTTCAATGTCTCATTTATATCACTGAAAATAAAATAGGAGAGGATCTTACCAATTGCTGGAAATGCTCCCTTTCATTAAGAATAAAAATAGAAAATCCTGGAAATGTTTAGCAAGTTAGGGATGTAGCAGGTTTTAAGACCTCTGTGCTTGTTTAAAATCCATTATGTCTCTAACTGCTTCCAGTTCTGACGATAGATCATCAACCTGAAATGTTAACTCCATTTCTCACTGCACTGATGCTGCCAGACATGATGAGGTCTGGTGACTCTCACTGTGACTGTTCCTGATGACTATCTGTGGCAGTCAGTGCTATATTCTCACTTCATGGGCGGAATTTTACGACAGCAGGATTTTATGGTTCCACCGAAGTCAGTGGAGTTTAGTAAAGCTCACCGCATTCCCCGATGTGACAAGGCCAAAATGTTCTGGCCCCTAAATCACTGCATAGGTACTTCCAGCAGATTCACATTGTATAATTAAAGAGGTAGCCCTTGAATCCTGTTACAACAGTTGCCAGAAGCATTACTTGGAGATTACATGTGGGCTTATGGCCCAGGATTTTGTTCCCAGGATGGGTGCACAGTGTGGGGAGAATTTCTAGCTCCACGAAACCGATCTTTAAAAAATGGCTGCACCCCCAGAGGTTGGATTTTCGATCCGTGGGAGTGGGCTAGAGCAGATGTTGTGGCGGGTGACCAGGGAAGGAGTGAGGAGTGGAGGCGGGCTAGATGAAAGGCCTGCCTTGGGGCTCCAGCCCTGTGTCTAAAAATTTATAAAAAGCAAAAATCATCACTCCAGCCCTCACCCACAGACACCCTTGCACACTCCCCATGCCTCATCCATGCCAAGCATGCCATTCATGCCCTGTATACACCCTCTCAGGCACTTCATAGCCCCTATGCCAATTTGGTACCAACTCATGCCAACCCATGCCCTCACCCACCACCCTTTTCCCTTACACCTACCATGCCAATTCACCCACCATGGGCAAACCTCAGGGCCCATGCAGAGATGAGATAAAATGAATCTCTATGTTGTTATGGCACTGGGAGTCTCGCCTGCTGGCTGGACATCTGGCAAAGAGATCTAAGCTGCCTCTTTTCTGGGAGGCCCGCCAAACCACATACCAATCAGGCAGTGATGAGGCCAGCAGTGGGCATTCCTCTGGAATCAGGTCCTTGGGGGTGGAAGTCTCACCTATTCAAAGCTGCTGGCCAATCAGAGACTGGCAACTCTTGCACTCAACAATGCCACAGAGTAAAAACAGAATTACCTGGAAAAACTCAGCAGGTCTGGCAGCATCAGCGGAGAAGAAAAGAGTTGACATTTCGAGTCCTCATGACCCTTCGACAGAACTTGAGTTCGAGTCCAAGAAAGAGTTGAAATATAAGCTGGTTTAAGGTGTGTGGGTGGGGGGGGAGAGAGAGAGAGAGAGAGAGAGAGAGAGAGAAGTGGAGGGGGGTGGTATGGTTGTAGGGACAAACAAGCAGTGATAGAAGCAGATCATCAAAAGATGTCACCAACAATAGAACAAAAGAACACATACGTGTTAAAGTTGGTGATATTATCTAATGTGCTAATTAAGAATGGATGGTAGGGCACTCAAGGTATAGCTCTAGTGGGGGTGGGGAGAGCATAAAATATTTTAAAATACTTAAAAAATAATGGAAATAGATGGGAAAAGAAAAATCTATATAATTTATTGGAAAAAAACAAAAGGAAGGGGGAAACAGAAAAGGGGTGGGGATGGAGGAGGGAGCTCAAGACCTAAAGTTGTTGAATTCAATATTCAGTCCGGAAGGCTGAAAGGTGCCTAGTCGGAAGATGAGGTGTTGTTCCTTCAGTTTGCATTGGGCTTCATTGGAACAATGCAGCAAGCCAAGGACAGACATGTGGGCAAGAGAGCAGGGTGAAGTGTTAAAATGGCAAGTGACAGGGAGGTTTGGGTCATTCTTGCGGACAGACCGCAGGTGTTCTGCAAAGCGGTCGCCCAGTTTACATTTGGTCTCTCCAATGTAGAGGAGACCACATTGGGAGCAACGAATGCAGTAGACTAAGTTGGGGGAAATGCAAGTGAAATGCTGCTTCACTTGAAAGGAGTGTTTGGGCCCTTGGACAGTGAGGAGAGAGGAAGTGAAGGGGCAGGTGTTGCATCTTTTGCGTGGGCATGGGGTGGTGCCATAGGAGGGGGTTGAGGAGTAGGGGGTGATGGAGGAGTGGACCAAGGTGTCCCGGAGGGAGCGATCCCTACGGAATGCCGATAGGGGGGGTGAAGGGAAGATGTGTTTGGTGGTGGCATCATGCTGGAGTTGGCGGAAATGGCGGAGAATGATCCTTTGAATGCGGAGGCTGGTGGGGTGATAAGTGAGGACAAGGGGGACCCTATCATGTTTCTGGGAGGGAGGAGAAGGCGTAAGGGCGGATGCGCGGGAGATGGGCCGGACACGGTTGAGGGCCCTGTCAACGACCGTGGGTGAAAAATCTCGGTTAAGGAAGAATGAGGACATGTCAGAGGAACTGTTTTTGAAGGTAGCATCATCAGAACAGATGCGACGGAGGCGAAGGAACTGAGAGAATGGGATGGAGTCCTTACAGGAAGCAGGGTGTGAGGAGCTGTAGTCGAGGTAGCTGTGGGAGTCAGTGGGTTTGTAATGGATTTTGTGGACAGTCTATCACCAGAGATTGAGATTGAGACTTCTCTCTCTCTCTCTCTTCCCCCCCCACCCACACACCTTAAACCAGCTTATATTTCAATTCTTTCTTGGACTCGAACTCAAGTTCTGTCGAAGGGTCACGAGGACTCGAAACGTCAACTCTTTTCTTCTCCGCCGATGATGCCAGACCTGCTGAGTTTTTCCAGGTAATTCTGTTTTTGTTTTGGATTTCCAACATCCGCAGTTTTTTTGTTTTTAATGCCACAGAGTAGCCTGTTGCTGCTGCTGGGAGAACAATCCTGGACTCCCAGAATCATGGAGCGATCCAGGATAAAACTAGGTTAAAAAGAGGGGTGGGATTTGCGAAGTGGAGGTTGTGTGGAGAGGGGACGGGGTTATTAGTAACAAGGGCATGGTGTGGCTTTCAGTGGCTCCCCCACTTCCTGATGTCCTGTCCCTCAATCAGGCACCGAGTACCTTTAGTCGAGGAACCACGCCCCCGGAGGTGACAGGTTGTCAGCGAGGTAGCAGCTTTTGTACACACCGCATGGCAACAGGCCTGTCATCAGCTCAGTTAATACTAACAGTAGCAGGATGAGGTCCCTAAGTGGCCCTTAACTGGCCACTTAAAGGGTCTCATTGGCATCTGGGCAGGAAGGTCAACCATGGACCTTTCCACCCAGAACTAACATCAGGCAGGGTCGGAAAGGCGGTAGGGTTCAGGTACATCACTATCTCACCTAGGTACATGCCTTCCTGCCTCCAAACTCGCCACCAGTAAGAGCAAAGATTCCATCCATCGTGTCTATTGCAGACTTCATTACATTGAATAACACTCTCATTCATAACAAACAATTTCTACATTTATGTTCCTTTAAATAATTAATGCCTTATAACAACAAACATTTCCTTCAAGTGCACAATACCTTATATGAGTAAGCATTGGAATTCATTCTTCCACTTCAAAGAATCTATAACACTTGTGGCTGTCAATTGAACTGTGAAATGGCAGGCATCGTACTGCGATAATGTATGGTTGTGAAATCAGTCATGCAACACTAATCCAGGAATGGAAACCTCCCATTTATGTCAATAAGCAGGGTGAAATAGCAAGCAATGATTTTTTTTAAATACTGCTGACATTTTTTTCAAAGCTTTAAATGGCAGGACTTTTAAATGCCTTGACAGCTTGACTGCGCACATTGATAGGGCTTTTGATATTTCTTCCTGACAGTTTTGACAGGTCCTCTTCTCAGGTACTTTTGACAGTTCGTCTTGACAGTTTTGACAGCTCCTCTTTACAGGTGCTTTGGACAGGTCTTCCAGACACTTTTGACAGGTCCTTTTGACAGTTGATTTTGACAGGCCTGTTGATAGTTCCAATGACCTTGACAGTTAATGAGTATCCACTTTTTATGCATATTCATGCCCATTTTTAAAACTTGCAAAGAGCACTTGACCTCCATCAAAGGGCACCTGATCTCCTGGGGCCACATCCAAATGGTACCTAATGTCTTCAAAGGGGTACCCTGGTGGTCATGGTTAGGGGAGGCATCTGCAGCCTGTAAATGGGAAAAATGTAATAAAGGGCAGGGGTGTACTTGAAGCTCTCCTGTGTGGGCTCTCCTCTGTATATGACGGTGCACACAGCCTCTAGATGGGGAGGGGTGAGGTCCACATGGAGCCCGGGGACATCAACAGTGATGGGTTCAGGGGGGAGGGCAGGAATGTCCACTACAGCGACAATGGGATCCAGGGTTACTGGGGGAGGCTGGAGAATAACCGGAGGGAGGTCTTACCTGCACATCGTGAGGCTCCAGGAAAATTGGAGGGACCAAAACACTGACAGAGGGAGGGCCAAAGCTGGTCTCAAAATAAAAATAGAGCACCACCATATTGAATCCACAAAGTAGGATTGTTGGTAGTTTGGAATCAAAATTGGAAACGAATCTGCATAAGAGGGGACTGAAGCAGTGTGGGAGGTGCACCCGGTTACATTAAGCGTCCGTTAGGGGGTCACTTGCAAACATCTTAGAGTCACAGCTTTGAAATAGAGTCAAGGCAGAGAGAAAAGAGGAAGGTTTTGATGCCTTTGTTGCACTTTAATGAGAGACCGCAGGAGTCATTGACTTCACAATACAGTTGCTCCATTTGAGCATTAACAGAGAGGTAGGTGAGAATGGAAAAAGCAGGCACCCATTAAGGAGCACAGCTGCTGCATATCTGCCACATCATCAATGAAAGCCTCTAATGTGCTTTCTCCAACTGGCATGGATAACAGGCCAAATGGCATCCAGTCATTGCTCATGTGCAAATTAATCGTAATCAGTATGCCAGGATAGAGATTGCAGGAGTGAGTTTGGTAAAGTGGAGTATTTCATGAATGCGCCCAAACCTCTTCCAACCTCTGTAGGACTGAGGTGTCAAATATCAAGGTTGGCATCATGGTCACCTAGATCTGTAAATTTGTGCCTCAGCTACAAGGCTGTATCAGTGAAAAGCTGGCAGTGCAGACACAGCTTTTGAGCATGACAGTGGCTTTCTGTTAGTGAGTGGGAGCTTCACTATATTTGCCCAATATTCATGAATTTGTTGCATTTATCAGTCCACAGGGAGAAGAAGGGTTGAATAATGGAACCTATGTCCAATGCTGCCTTCTGGATGGAGGAAGAGAAGGGCCCAGTGACCCCTAGTGTGGCTTCAAAAGGAGGCCTGGCCTAAGGTCCATGATCCAGGGGAGCCCCAGCAGGAACCGAAAAATGAGGTTAGCCCCAACCCACGGAGGCAACTCGCATGACCAAGGGTCTGCCAAAGAAGACTTTCCTACCTGGAGATGAGCAAAGGACAAAGCACATCTGCCAAAGCACATCTGCCATTGTCAAGAAATGCGGTGGATCATATCTGCCACATTCTGCAGGAGGGTCTAACACTCATGGACTGGGAGGACATCCCCTTCCAGTGCCCCTGAAGGTCACCGCCGCACTCAATTTTTTTGCCTGGAGTTCATTCCAGGGATCCACAGGGGACCCAATGCAGCATCCCACAGTCCTCAACACATAAATATATCAAGGAGGTGACTGATGACCTCTACAGTAAGGCTCATCATTATCTGAAGTTCACACTTGATGAAGCTATCCAGGCTGCTAGATTTCTGGGTTTTGCAGCTATCTCAGGCTTCCCTAGAGTACAGGATGCAAAAAATTGCACAAATGTGGCTTTGAGAGCTCCATGGCAGCAGCCCCTCATGTTTACTAACAGGAAAGGGTCCCATTCCCTGAACTTGCAACTGGTGTGTGATCATCAGAAGTACATCATGTATGTTTGTGCCAGGATCCTGAGAATTCCCATGGTTCATACATCCTGAGTCACTCTCAGGTGCTTCATGTATTCAAAAGGCCTCAGCGATTACAGGGCTGGCTACTTGAGGATAAAGGGCACCCACTCAAACGATGGCCCATGACACCCATGTGTCATCCTCAGAGTGCCTCTGAGGAGTGATACCATGCAGTGCATGGCTCCAATGACACGATCTATCATAGAGCAGACCATTGGCTCCCTGAAGATGCGCTTCCGATGTTTGGACCGCTCAAGTGAGGCTCTGCAGTACTCTCCACAAAGTTCTGCATAGTCATGGTCTGTTGCACCCTTCACAACCTGGTGCTTCTAAGGGGGTTCCCTTGCCAGAGGGAGACGTGGAGGTGGCTGAGAGCGACTCGGGCGATGAAGGCCAGGAAGGGAAAGAAACTGAAGAGGGAGATGAGGGTCAGCTTCCATGTGAGGATGCTATTGAAGAAGCATGACATGGAGGATGTGCCGTATCACATTGATAGTCACAAGATTCCAGGAAGAGTAAGGTGCAGGCAAAGTTATTGACAGGTATTGACAAGGTAGACGTAGAAAGGATGTTCCCTCTTGTGGGTGAGTCCAGAGCTATGGGGCACTGTTTTAAAGTTATTGTTTCCCTTTTAGGACAGAGGTGAAGAGAATTTTTTTTCTTTCAGAGGGTTGTACGACTTTGGAACTCTCTGCCTCAGAAGGCGGTGGAGGTGGGGTCATTGAATATTTTTAAGGTGGAGGTAGATGGATTCTTATTAGGCAAGGGAATCAAAGATTATTAGGGGTAGATGGGAATGTGAAATTCAAAACACAAGCAGATCAGCCATGATCTTACAGAATGGTGGAGCAGGCTCAAGAGGCTGAATAGCCTCCTTCTGCTCCTATTTTGTATGTTCATATGCAATAGGGGATGGCCACATTCCTCCTGTCCCTTAATGCCATGCCAGTGCGCTGAAAGGCCTTTACAACCAGCAACATCGAGAGGTAGTTCAACAATTGGACTTGCACCTTCAACCTCATGATTCAACTTGGAAGGGTCAGCAATGAACCCTATATCTGTGTGCTCTGGGAAGTGAAAGTTGGCACAACAGTGCAAACGCTGCGTCAAAGGGCTTGATGCAGTGGTCACCACTTTAATCAGAAACTTCAGTGGAAAATGAGATGCGCGCATAGTTGGAGAGACCATTATGGCTGCAGGTCTTGTGGTTTGGCACTAGCAATGAAGAGATACAATTGCAGCTAAGTCTACAAGGCTATTGATCAGGCTTCCCTCCATGCTGTCTTGCAAGAAGTAAAGCTCACTAGCGCATTTTGCACACACTTCCAATAAAGAGTTTGAGACACCTCCCTGAGATAACACAAGGGTATGGTGACTATCATGAGTCAGGCAGACATCACATGAATGTGAGGCTCACAAAGGGAGGCGATCACTCAATGAGAGCATGGCTCACCCTCGCTATAAGAGGGCATATAGATGCATATGGATGACATTTTCGAATGATGAGACCATTCTCATGAATAGCAAATGCATTTGCAAATGTGCATGATATACACAGTGATTGAACACCCGTGACCCAGAAGTGATGTCTAAATTTTGTAATTTTTCTAACCTTACTGATCTGCCTGAGTGCAGCCCCAAAATCCGCAGCAGAGGTAGAAGCAGCCTACTGACTGCTACATCCTATTGTCTGAAGTTACCTTGGCAGACACCCTCTGGAGACCTGTTGCCTGGATGATCCCGAACTGATAAGGGTCTCCTGCTCAGGGGCACTGCACCTTCCTTGTCCTGACCAGTTGGCATTGACGGGGTCACAGGCAGAGGGAATTCGGAGCAGCTGGACACTCTTGAAGTGTCCAGTGTGGAGACTCCTGTGGTGTCTGTCAGACAGTCATCCTCCCTGTGGGTGGCCTAAGGGCCTCTCCCTGACTCCTTGAGGAGAAGGGACACCTGGAGGGAAGTCAAGGAGCCTTTCACCCCCACCAGCCCCCACTCACCTAGCCACTGATGGTTGTCACCATTGCCTATAGCAATGGAGTGTGGGTCCGAGTGCAAATCCAGAAGAAGCTGCTGGACCAAGGTCTCAAAGGCAGCTGCCACCCTTCCCATGCTGACCTCGAGGCGTTCACATGTTGGAGGCATGACATCAGTTAGAACATGCTTCACTCTAGTTTGTTGACTGCCTCTCGCTAATCTGCCTGATGTTCCCCTGCCCTCAGCACCTCAGCAATTTTTCAGCAGCCACTTGCAGAGGCTCATCATCTGACTCGGATTCAGCGGCTGCCTGTTCTCCAGCAGTCCCCCGAGTGCCAGAGACCTGGGCTGTCACTGCCTCCATCTGCTGTGGAGATGGGTGTGGTGTTCTCCAGAAAGTGAGCCCAAGCCTAATCTAGAACTGAGCCACCAAGGTTTGTGTCTCTGCACTGGTGGAGGGTGTGGGTGATTGCAGCGACGGGTCTTCTCCTGATGGCTCCTTAGCATCCTCCTCTGATGTTGGCTCTACTCCTCTGCCTGGGCCTGCTGGTCCCTGTAAGAGAGAAAAGATAGATTTTCATGAACAGGCTGAATACTACATTTAATGTCACTCACTGTGAATGTCAGAATGTGATCAACTCATAGAGGGATCATCCATACTGGGTTGATGAGAGAGGCCAATCTCACCTTCACCACAGGACCGATCGTCATCCTCTCCTGCCAGCTCAGCGGCATTATCCTTGAAGGGAGTGAGCTCCTGGATATTGGCCGTCCCTCCTCCGGTCTGGGATCTCCCCCTTTTGGTGTGGGCAGGCTTGGCCTGCATGAAGATAAATGGATGGAATGTGACGAGAAAAGACGGAGGAGAGGTTGGGAAGTATGCATGCCTGCTGTGTGTTCCCTCCCCAGTAAGGACTGAGGATGGAGTTTGTGCAACATGATAGAATGAGATGCTGGTGATGTGAAAGTGATCATGAGACTATCAGTGCTCATGTGTCCCCCGCTAACATTGTGTGAGATCCCTGAGCAATGTAACCCTTTCAGTGCTTGACACCATGATGAGAGTGTGAGATTGGAGTGAGCTGAAGATTAACTTACCCTGGCTGCACAGGTGAGTTCATTCATCCTTTTCCTGCACTGGATAGCATTACTGCGGTGTGGGGGGAGGGGGGCTGCCCAACGAGCAGACTTCTCTTGCAACCGCCTCTCAGGCCAGTGAGATGAGGTTGGTGGGCTTCCTTGAGCAATCGCTGGGGTACAGGACATCCTGGTGCTGGCGCCCTCCTCTTATCAAAGCCTCGAGGGAGTCGTGGCTAAACCTCGGGGCAGCCTTCTTCCTGTGTACAGCCATCTCGAGACTTTTCCTGAAGACAGCTGGGCTGGAGAGAGTGAATATGTGCGTTCAGGTAGAATTTAAATATAGCGCCCGGACCTTCGACCCCATTAGGTAATGGTGGGGCAGGCGAATCAGTTCCCGACTGGCCGTGGGATTGGGAGAGATACTCTCCTATGCATAAAATATTAGCTTCTGAGCACGAAATCGGGCGCAAATTCTCGCCACTTCGACGAGCGGGAAATGTGTCACGGAACACGCCTTAATTTCAAAAATGTTAAATTCCACCCAGACTGTGCCCTCCATATTTGACAAATAAAAGCTCTAATTGAATACATTTTTCAGTGGCTTGAACTGAAGACTCTTAAGAATGGTGATCGTTTTCTGGGTTTGCCAGTACCTAGTTGACCAAAAAAGAAGTATTTCTTCTCCATTGTTTTGTACGGTTAGCCTTTAGATTTCTGCTGTACACTTTTATTGTACATTTCTTCCTCTGTCTTTCCCAATGTTGTATTCCCTTTTAAGGAGCTTTCTTTTTGCTGGTGCAATTCCTCTTTTAATCTTCCAGAACATTTGGATGTAACTTCAGAAAGAACATCAGACGCCTGGTATGCCAGCCCTGCCTAAACTGCCCCAAGTTCTCACACTAATCAAGGTTCACTTGAACCTTGAGGGATCAAATAACTTCTGCTCACACAGAAGAAAAATAAGTGCAAAACTGCTTGTTTCATACGTTTAAACACAGAAGAGTGCTGGGAAAGGATTTCCTTTGCTAACTGTTATCTGGCCAAGGAATGATGAAAGTTTAATTTAAAAATAAGCACCAAAGAATAGCCACCACTCTGCTTTTCATGGAATTTAATTTCAGCTTGAAATTGTCGTCAGAAAGGCTGGGAGAAATGATTTAAAGATTTTTGCAAAAAGACAGCTTCGATTCTGTGGAGATCAAGAAAAGGAAAGGTTGCTGAGCCTTGAAAAGCAGAAAGTACTGAATCATCATGCCTTTCCGCTCTGGGTATTCTTGAAATAGCTGTAAGCCCATTGTTTCTTAAATGGAACATGTCACCTAACTCATGTGTTACTCTGGAGCAAGGATCTTACTTCTTAATCTAAAAATAGATCATTTAAAGAAATTCACAGCACTATTTTTATATTATTTTGTTTCACTTTCCGTCCTTTTTTAATGGCTGTGTGTCCAACTGAGGGTGCAGGAAACTTAACCTGGACGCATCACATCAATTTATGTGGGTTCAAATCTCAGCGGATACATCCAGGTGGGTGGACAGTTAAAATTTACCAGCAGCGGAAATATCAGAAGTTGACCTGCCACTATTTTAACCTGTTCTGCAGGTGGCAAGGACAAATGACCAAAGCTATAGTTGGGTACTCCTTAACATATACATGCTAGGTTCCAATCAGGACCTGACTGCAGCTTTTACCAGGAGTTTGAGTGGGAAGCAACCAGGCCAATCCCGTGAAGAAGGGGATCAGGGCCAGAAAAAGCCCAGAAAGATGTATGTTCTTTCTACTTTCTTCGTGAGGTCAGGAGAAATAGAAGGGCTCCCTTGGAGCCCATAAAAATCATTCAGGCCCCACACAGAAATCTAAGGAAGTCTTTGGCCTCTTTCTGCCAGGATCTTGCTCCCCAAATACAGCCCACCCCCTTTCAATTAAGGGGAGCCGCACAAAGCGGCCCAGCAACTGATACTACTATTTAACTGGTCTGCGGCATTAGCCCCTGAGCCATACAAATATTTGCCATTGACTGCTGACTTAACACCCAGAATGGGTATTAAGGTAGCTGGCAGCAGTTAAATGAAGCCCAGGAGTTCAATTGCCCCAGTCCTCTTCATTGTTGCAATGGATGAATTTTAAACTGACGTGAACACACACCTGCTGAACACTGACCTATCGATAAAATCGAGGCCTCAGTCCCACAGGCAGAAGAGTAAGGTACTAACTCACGGAGACACTGATTGTGTTGCTGATCCAGCGGTTAGGTGCTCAATTGTCCTCAGATTATTCTGGCCATTGATAATTTCTCCATTCTAAGAGTGAGGGAGCTCACTCCTGTCGGGTGGAATTTTAACTATGGCTTATCATGTAAAATGGGCAATAATGATTTGGTTGGCCATTATATATCACCTGATTTCCCTTTCCATTTGAACTCTGTTGAAACGGAAATTGGGGGTGGAGACAGCAGCAGGGGTAGCATCACTAACTCTGAATCAAAAAGCACTGGGTTCGAGTCCCACTCCAGGACTTGATGGCCAGGGAAGATGCGTTCATACATGGCCAAACAGGAGTAGGCAGTGGTGTAGTGGTATTGTCACTGGACTCGTAATGTTAGACCCAGGTTAATGCTCAGAGGACTCAGATTCGAATCCTCCCAAGGTAGATAGTGGAATTTGTATTCAATAAAAATTTGGAATTCAATGTCTAATGATGACCATGAAACCATTGTTGTAAAAACCCATCTGGTTCACGAAAGGAAATCTGCTGCCTTTACCTGGTCCGGCTTACACATCCACAAGCATATTCACAGCAACTTGGTTGACTCTTAACCTTCTGAAATAGCCAAGCAAGCCATTCAGTTGTATCAAACTGATGCAAAACCTAAAAGGAATGAAACTGGATGAACCACCCAGCATTGACCTAGGCACTGGAAATAACAACAGCAAACTCAGCCCTGTCAACTCTGCAAAGTCCTCCTTACTAACAGCTGGGGCTTGTGCAGACTAATCAAGCTACAGCCTGATATAGTAATACTCCAGGAATCATACCTTACAGCTAAACACCAACATCACCATCCCTGGGTTTGGCCTGATGCGGCACAGTGGTATACAGTTGGGAGTGAATTGCCCTGGGAGTCTTCAACATCAACTCCACACCCAATGAAGTCTCATGGCATTAGGCCAAACATGGGCAAGGAAACAAAAACAGAATTACCTGGAAAAACTCAGCAGGTCCGGCAGCATCAGCGGAGAAGAAAAGAGTTGACATTTCGAGTCCTCATGACCCTTCAACAGAAGGGTCCTGAGGAGTCGAAACGTCAACTCTTTTCTTCTCCGCTGATGCTGCCGGACCTGCTGAGTTTTTCCAGGTAATTCTGTTTTTGTTTTGGATTTCCAGCATCCGCAGTTTTTTGTTTTTATCTATGGGCAAGGAAACCTTACAACATACTGCCCACAACAATACTGTTGGAATGACCACCGCACAGTCCTTGTGGAGATGAAGTCCCATTTTCACACTGAGGATACCCTCCATTGTGTTGTTTGGCACTACCACTGTGCTAACTGGGATAGATTTCGAACAGACCTAGAAACTCAGGACTGGGTGACCATGAGGTTCTGTAGGCCATCAGCAGCAGCAGAATTGTAATCAAACACAATCAGTAATCTCATGGCCTGGCATATTCCCCACCCAACCACTGCCACCAAGTCAGGGGATCAACCCTGGATCAATGGAGAGTGCAGAAGAGCATATCAGGAGCAGAATCAGGCTTACCTAAAAATGAGGTGTCAACCTGGTGAAGCTACAACACAGGACTACTTGCATGCATAAGCAGCAAGTGATAGAACTAAGCGATTCTACAACCAACAGATCTTATCAAAGATCTGCAGTTCTGCCACATCCAGTCATGAATGGTGGTGGACAATTAAACACCTCACTGGAGGAGGAGGCTCCACAAGTATCTTCACCCTCAATGATGGGGGAGTCCAATACATCAGTGCAAAAGATAAGGCTGAAGCAGTTGCAACAATCATCAGCCAGCAGTGGCCTCTTACAGAGGCGCCAGCATCACAGATGCCAGTCTCCAGCCAATTCAATTCACTCCACATGATATCAAGAAATGGCTGAAGGCATGGGATACTGCAAAGGCTATGGGCCCTGACAATATTCCGGCAATGGTATTGAGACTTGTATCCAGAACTTGCCGCACCCCTAGTCAGGTTGTTCCAGTATAGCTACAACACTGGCATCTACCTAGCAATGTGGAAAATTGCCCAGGTACGTCCTGTATACAAAAAGCAGGGCAAATCCAACCCAGCCAATTACTGCCCCATCAGTCAACTTTCGTTCATCAGTAAAGTAACGGAAGGGGTCATCAACAGTGCTATCAAGCAGCACTTGCTTAGCAAAAACTTGCTCACTGATGCTCAGTTTGGGTATCGCCAGGGCCACTCAGCTCCTGACCTCATTACAGCCTTGGTTCAAACATGGACAAAAGAGCTGAACTCCAGAGGTGAGGTGAGAGTGACTGCCCTTGACATCAAGGCAGCCTTTGACCAAGTGTGGCATCAAGGAGCCCTTGCAAAACTGGAGTCACTGGGAATCAGGAGGAAAACTCTCCAGTGGTTGGTGTCATACCTAGCACAAAGGAAGATATTTGTGGTTGTTGGAGGTCAATCATTTCCGTTCCAGGACATCACTGCAGGAGTTCCTCAGGGTAGTGTCCTCGGCCCAACCATTTTCAGCTGTTTCATCAGTGACCTTCCTTCCATCATAAGGTCAGAAGTGGGGATGTTCGATGACAATTGCACAATGTTCAGCAACATTCAGATCCTGAAGCAGTCCATGTCCAAATGCAACAAGGCCTGGGCGATATCCAGGCTTGGGCTGACAACTGGCAAGTAACATTATTGCCACACAAGTGCCAGGCAATGACCATCTCCAACAAGAGAAAGTCCAACTATCGCCCCTTGATATTGAATGGCATTACCATTGCTGAATCCCCACTATCAACATCCTGAGGGTTACAATTGGCCAGAAGCTGAACTGAACTAGCCATACAAATACTGTGGCTACAAGAGCAAGCCAGAGGGTCAGAATCCTGCAGTGAGTAACTCACCTCCTGATTCACCAAAGCCTGTCTACCATCTAAAAGGCACAAGTCAGAAGTGCAATGTAATACGCTCCACTTGCCTAGATGAGTGCAAATCCCACAACACTCAAGAAGCTTGATACCATCCAGGACAAAGCAGCCCGCTTGATTGGCACCACATCCACAAACATTCACCACTTCTACCACCAATGCACAGTGGCAACAGTCTGTACCAGCTGCAAGATGCACAGCAGGAACTCACCGAGGCTCCTTACACAGCACCTTCCAAACCCATTATCTCTACCATCTAGAAGGACAAGGGCAGCAAACGCAAGAGAACACCACCACTTGGAAGTTCCCCTCCAAGCCACTCACCATCCTGGCTTGAAAGCATATCGCCATTCCTTCACTGTCGCTGAGTCAAAATTCTGGAACTCCCTTGCTAACAGTACTGTGGGTGTACCTACACCATATGGACCGCAGAGATTCAAGTAGGCAGTTCACCACCACCTTCTCAAGGGCAGTTGGGGATGGGAAATAAATGCTGGCCTAGCCAGCGACACCCACATTCTTTGAATGAATAAAAAAAAAGGTTGATTATCAATCTGCAAATCCTTCCAATATGCTTATGGTAGGCAATGAGATCAGAAGAGTCTCCTGGTCAGCCATAGCCTGCAGAAGTCAATGGCAAACCATTGCAATACCTTGCCAAGAATAACCATGGGCAAACACATGGAAATCCATGCTCACCAATGCTCTCATAGGGCATGGTACCTGGAGAGAGAGAAATGGAAATCAGGTGAAATTTATAATGGGAGCTGAATATACATTGTCAATCTTATGCTATCATCTGACGTCAGAATTAACCTCAAAGCTTTCTCAAATGGGAATGAACAAATTAGGAAATCTTGAGTCCAAACTCTTATGTTATAATTTTTGTTGTAGAATTTTGAATGCCAGTGGACAGGATTACCATTTACATCTTTTGAAAATCAACGTGGAATGTGTGGATTTGAAAAATTTACACTTGTTCAAGGAAAGTAATTGGACAGACCCAAGGTAGATGAAATTGCATGAAGAGCAGTGTGAAATGATACATTTTGTGGAAAGAATGAGGAGAGATGTGGGCTTGTGGGCTGATAGGGGCAATGCCTCGTTCAATGGCACACAGTGCCTAATATACGGAGAACAGGCATCGAGAAGTCTGGGGGGGGGTAGTGGGGGGGGGAGGGTTGCCGCTGAAAGCCACCCCCCTGCCTTTGCCTCCAAACCCCCTGTTACCCTTTTCCCATGACCCTCACCCCATGACCTCAATCCCATCCTCACCCCACCTTTCACCTGGGGTAAAAACAGAAATTGCTGGGAAAACTCAGCAGGTCTGGCATCATCCATGGAGAGAGAAACAGAGTTAACATTTGAAGTCGAATATGACTCTTCTTCAGACATCCTGGAGTTCCTTTGACCTGGGGTCCCTCATTGATCATTGGTCCCTGATGGCAATGGAGAGCTGCTGGCCTCTGATTGGCTGGCAGCTGTTGGGGGGCAGAATTTCAGCCCCAGGGTCCTTAATCCTGGAGAAAGCCTGGCACTTGCCAATTAAGTTCCTGATAGGCACTTAACACCAGCAGGTCTTCCCCAACTGAGGCGACGTAAGGCTTCTGCCAGTTCTCCAGCCAGCAGGCAAGATCCCGGTTGCTGTGGCCTAACCAGCATTTTATATAGTTCCAACATAGCCACCCTGCTCTTGTATTCTATGCCTCAGCTAATAAAGGCATGTATCCCATATACCTTCTTAACCACCTTTTCTACTTGCCCTGCTACCTTCAGGGATCCGTGGATATGCACACCGAGGTTCCTATGATCTTCAGTCCTTTCCATGGTCCTACCATTCATAGTGTAATCCCTCGCCTTGATAGGCCTCCCCAAGTGCATTACCTCACACTTTTCCTGTAATTCCATTTGCCACTGCTCTGCCCACCTAACCAATCCATTGATATCCTCCTGCAGTTTACGGCTATCGTCCTCGTTATTTACTATTTACAAAGTTTCGTGTCCGCGAATTTCTTGACTATACCCCCTACATTTAAATCCAAATCACTTATGTACACCACAAATAGCAAGGGCCCCAGCACCGAGCCCTGTGGAACCCCGTTGGAAACAGACTTCCAGTCACAGAAACATTCCTCTACCATCACCCTCTGCTTCCTGCCTTTCAGCCAATTTTGGATCCAACATGCCACTTTGCCTTGGATCCTGTGGGCTTTTACATTCTTGACCTGTCTGCCATGAGGGACCTTATCATATGCCTTGCTAAGGTCCTTGTAGACTACATCAAATGGTTTACCCTCATCAACACTCCTGGTTACTTCCTCAAAAAATGTGATCAAATTTGTCAAACACGGCCTTCCCTTAACAAATCTATGCTGACTATCCCTGATTAATCCATGTCTCTCCAAGTGCAGATATATTCTGTCCCTCAGAATTCTTTCTAGTAACTTCCCCACCACTGAGTTTAGACTAACTGGCCTGTAATTTCCTGGCCTATCTCTTCCTCCCTTTGTTCATAATGGGACAATGTTAGCAGTCCTCCAGTCCTCTGGCACCTTACCTTCGGCCAGAGAGGACTTGAAAATTAGTGCCAGGGCCCCTGATATCTCTTCCCTTGCCTCCCTCAACAGCCTGGGATACATCTCATGTGGACCTGTGGATTTATCCACTTTTAAGGCCACTAAAACCACTAGTACCTCCTCTCTCCCTATGTTAATTTCCTCTAATATTTCACAGTCCTTCACGCTGATGTCTATCCCTGCGTCGTCCTTTTCCATTGTGAAGACTGATACAAAGTATTCATTGAGGACTGTACCCATATCTTCCGGGTCCACACACACATTACCTCTATGGTCCTTAATTGGCCCTATTCTTTCCCTAATTATTCTCTTGCTCTTTATATATTTAAAAAACCTCTTTGGGTTTTCCTTTATTCTACCCATCAATGCTTTCTCATGCACTCTCTTAGCTTTCCTAATTTCCTTTTTAAGTTCCCCTCTGCACTTTTTATACTCCTCTAGGCACCCTGCCTTATTGAGGCCTCAGTATCTGCCATAAAATTCTCTTTTTTTCTTAATCCTAACCTTTATGCCCCTTAACATCTAGGGTTCTCTGGACTTGGTTCCCTTTGTCTTTATGGGAACATATTTGCCCTGTACTCTCACTATTGCCTCCTTGAATGCCTCCCACTCACTGACACAGTTTTATCTGCAAGTAGCTGCTCCCAGTCCACTAAGGCCATATCGTACCTCATCTTAGCAAAATCTTAGCCTTTCCCCAGTTTAGAACTTTTATTCCCAGCCCAACCTTATCCTTTTCCATAACTACCCTAAATCTATCTATCCTAAATCTAATGCTCCCCTACTGCTACGCCTTCTTCCTGTCCAGGCTCATTTCTGAATATTAGGTCCAGAAATGCTTCCTCCCTTGTTGGGCTTCCTACGAACTGGCTAAAAAATTTCTCCTGGATGCAACTTAAGAATTTTGCTCCCTCCCTACCTTGCTCACTAAAACTATCTCAGTTAATATTTGGGTAGGTAAAATCCTCTACTATTACTGCCTTATTATTCTTACACTTCTCTGAAATTTGATTGTATATTTGATCCTCTATCTCTCCCTGACTGTTTGGGGGCCTTTAGTACACACTCAACCACATGTTTGTGGCTTTTGTGCTTTTAACTTCTACCCATATGGCCTCATTTGATGATCCTTCCAAGATATCATCCCTCCTCACTGCTATCATTGATTCCTTGATCAATACTGCAACCACCACCCCCCCCCCTCCTCTTCTATCTGCCTCTCTATCTCATCTGAATACCCTATAACCAGGAATGTTAAGCTGCCAATCCTGCCCTTCTTTTAGCCAAGGTCATAGCTATGATATCACACTCCCACATGCCTATCTGCACCCTCAGCTCGTCTGACTTATTCCTCAGACTCCTTGCGTTAAAATATATTCCATTTAGCCTTGCAAAACTCACTTTCTTATCTAGCCTATGTTTCCTCTGCCTTCCAGACTCACTCACTAGCATTTTAGCTTCTAATTCCATCTCAGTTTCTCTCCCCTCTGAACTACTTTTCAGGATCCCACCCCATAGCCAATTTAGTTTAAATCCAAACCAACAGCATTAGCAAACCTCCCTGTGAGGATGTTGGTCCCGTTCCTGTTCAGATGTAACCTGTCCACCTTGTACAGCTCCTACCTCCCCCAGAAACAGTCCCAACGTCCCAGGAATATAAAGCCCTCTCTCCTGCACCATCTCTCCAGCCATGCATTCATCTGCTCCATCCTTCTGTTCCTATACTCACTTCTGTGTGGGACCGGGAGTAATCCAGAGATTTCTACCTTTGAAGTCCTGCTTTTCAATTTCCTACCTAACTCCCTAAAGTCTGCTTGCAGGACCTCAATGGTCCCAACATGGATCACGACTTTTGGCTGGTCACCCTCCCCCTTCAGAATGCCCTGCAGCCACCTGTGACATCCTAGGCCCTGGCACCTGGGAGGCAACATACCATCCTGGAATCATGTCTAAGGAGTGCCTGTCTGCTCCCCTCACTAACGAATCTCATACTACTATTGCCCTTCTACACTTCTTCCTCCCCCCCCCCACCCCAAGCAGCTGGACCACCCAGTGCCACGGCCTTGGTTCTGGTTGGCTTCCACAGAGGAACCATCACTGTCACCATTTTCCAAGGCTGAAAAATGGTTTGCGAGCAAGATGCACTCGGGGGATTTCCCCACTGCTTGCCTGGTCCCCTTCTTCTGTCTGGCGGTCGCCCCTTCCCTCTCTGCTTGCGCATCCTTAAGCTGCGGGGTGAACATATCCTGAAACATGCTATCTACAAACCTCTCAGCCTCATGAGTGCACCGTACTGCCCCAGCTGCTGCTCAAGCTTCAAAACCCAGACCTCGGGTTGCTCCAGTCGGAGGTACCTCCTGCACACATGGTCATCCAGACTGCCAGGAGCGTATAGGATTTCCCACATAGCGCCAAATGTGCAAATCTCAGGACTAAAACCCTTGCTTTTATTTTACCCTTACTCCTACTTGAGTATAGACAAGATGTTAGATCCTCTAGATAGACTAGATCCTCTCAGTGCAGCTGACTGCCTGTCCCAGGGTCCTCCTCTCGCACTCTCCTCTCAGTGCTGCTGACTGCCTGTCCCAGGGTCCTCCTCTCGCACTCTCCTCTCAGTGCTGCTGACTGCCTGTCCCAGGGTCCTCCTCTCGCACTCTCCTGTTATTGAAGGTTATGGGACAACTCAGACTATTTTATGATTTGGCACGGTTAACACAGTGGGAAATCTTCACTCCATTATTTTGGCTCAAAAAACCAACAAAACTCTCAGGGAAGCACCATAAATGGTTAAAAATGGCTGCTTGCTTGGCAACCTACTGATCTTCCATCACAGTTATAGTACAAGACGGGAAGAACCCACAGCAAAATTTCATGACTCATAAAACTAATATCTGCAAATCTCTGTCATTAATATTCTTCTATTTGTAGAATTAAAGCATTTACCATGATATAAATTTAATAAATTATAAATTTAACTGTAGGAAGAGTTGCTGCATAGGAAAAAGTATCATCAGCAGGCATTAAATATCATTTTTGGTCTTTTTTGGACGAATGAACAGTGCTGTCAATTTTTTCCTTACCTGCAATAGAAAATCAAAGAGAGCTAGTTTGCACCATTCATAGTGATGAATATCAGTACAACTCCAGTCTGGTTTAGGAACTTTGCCACGGGCCCAACACTTCCATTTTAGCGATTGCTGGTAAGATATCCAATTCAATTTGATTGTAGACTGAGTGTTATTATCCGCCATTAATAAGGAAGGATCCCAGATAATAACAGGACGAGGTAGGCCATCTTTGAAAGAGCAAAACAAATTTAGATTTGTCTGACCTAATTTACGAGAAGTACAACACCAACATTATGTAGCACATAATAACATCTCCAACTCTTGGAATAACCTAGAAAGCCCATTTAGTGTGAGCATGTTTGTGGAATTTTCAAGATACGGGCCCTCCATGAAGAAAGACCTTCATTTACATAGAAGTTGTCAGAGATCCCAAAGTACTTTACGCCCAATTCATTATCTCTTTATTTAAGTGTATTCTTTTGTTATTCTGTCAGCAAACACAACAGTCAATTTGTACACAGCGAAATTCCACAAAAGCAATGATATGAATCAAAGAAATCACAGAAATGTTACAGTGCAGAAGGAGACCATTTGGCCCATCATGTCTGCACCGACTCTCAGAGCGAGCAGTTCACTTAATGCCATTCTCCTGCCTTCTCCCTGTATTCCTGCGCATTCTTCCTTTTCAAGTAACGGTCTAATTCCCTTTTGAATGCTTCAATTGAACCTCCAGGCAGTGCGTCCCATTGGTGGTGGGTGTCATGGCAGACAATGGGGGACAATTCAGAGTGAGGGCCAGAAATCGATTTCATGCCAGGGTGAAAGCACAGCGGGATCATCCTATGGTGTCCACCTTGGTGGAACAGGAATCCCGCTAGAGGCCAGCATGAGCCCAGTTTGCATCCCATTAATGGGGTGCAAAGTAATGCCCAATGGGAATCATCCCCCCAATTACTGTTAAGTTTTGATGTCAAATTGTCATCAACAAAAATGCTACAAAAGCAAATTATAAAAATGGCATTTCACAAAGTACTTTAAACAGCACAGCTTATGGCAGACGTCCTGCCAAAGAGATTTTAAACTGCACAGCCTAAGTCAGAGATTGTGCCAAAGCCGTCTAAGTAACTTGGCTCCAGATCAAAGCACGGGCAAGCTGGGCAGAATCCTGATCAAAGTATAGAATTCTGATCTACCAGAACATCCCACATTTGTTTATGTTTCCAAAATAAAAATAACATTTAAATACAAAGACCAGAATCAAACTTGAAATCTCCCCCCATTTTTCCAGCCACCCATGCCAGCATGTCAAATGTTGTAAGTGCACTGGTAGCTGTAACCTCAGGCCAGCAACACTGTTGAACTTAGGTAGAGAAAAATATAGATATATTTTGTTAATGTTTTCCATTGGCCTTGTTAAGCTGAATTAACTAGTGAATTATTAAGTTATTCAAATATTTGGAAATGAGTTATTTATATCTGCTTTTTTTTTAAGTCAAGCAGCAAATTTTTGCACAAATAGTTATACATTTGAGGAGTTCGTGCTTTATGAATTAATGGCTCTGCTTCAGATTGACTGAGTGGACTGAAAGCTAACATTAATTTGCATTGTCAGTATTTGTAATCATGAGACTTTACTGTATGCATTTAAAAGGAAAATAATTGTTAGAAGGTGGACATTTATGAATAATAAACCTTCAAGGTGTTGGCTGTTCAACTCATCAATGCAAGCAAATGATTTTATGTTTGCTGACTCAGTAGAGTTTTATTTTCATGAGTAAACATCACCCAAAGAGCTGTCAGCTCATTGTTGTAGTGGAGATCATTTTCACTGCTGTGATATTGTAAAATGGGGATAGTGAATCAACAGCAAGTTTAACATCTCTAGTGATTTTAATTAAAAAAAAAACCAATAGAGATGTAAAGCAAGCTGCTAATTAAAACAAGCCACTAATTAACTAGTGCCCATTTTACCAACTGCACAATGCCAAAATCCCCTCCATCACAACTAAAAATCATAACTAAATATAGGGGCTGAATCTTACCTATGTCGGGCAGGTGTGGAGCCGATCACCACCCGCGATCGGGTGCGCACCACCATTGTACGTGGGCAGGCCAATTAAAGCCTGCCCAGCGTAATATGCATTCGGCAGTGCTAAGCGCTACCTGTGCGGGCAGGGGGAGGAGGGAGAGTCACGGCCTGCACTCTTTCACACACGCACACAAAAGAGCGCAGCAACCTCCCTGAGGCACGGAGCTGCCTCAGGGAGATTAAGTACCTAATAAAAGTTTTCAAATAATAAAGTTAAAAATTATTTAAACATGTCCCCGCACGTGACAGTGTCACATGAGCTGGGACACATTTGTGAAGTCACGAAAATTTATTTATTTACTTTCATACTTTTATTTTTATATATTCTATATATAATTAAAAATTTTACATCTGCCTACACAACTTGAATTGATGTAGTCATGTTTTAACACACATTTTGTGTCATTTTTTTCCACTACAAATTCCTCTGCCTATATGTACTTGTCACCTGTAAATATTTTGTCGAACTACTGAGGAATCCTGTGAATCGCATCCCAGATTATTTCTCCCAGCTGCGTTGTGTTATTGTATTTCTGTTTGTAACTAAGCAAGCTTCCAGATAAGTAATATTCACCGAATATCTTTAAGTTATTATTTTTAAAAATATTTAATCTTGTAAGGAGAATTCACTTAATAATTTTAAATGTCTTGGCTTTGGCATCCTTTGAGCTGGTGATAGGTATCAACTAATATTTATTATACTTACTGACTCCCACAACTACCTCACCTACACTTCCGCACACCCTACACCCTGTATGGGCTGCGTTCCATTCCCCTGTCTCCATCACATTTGTTCTGATGCAACCTCCTGCACCAGCGCTTCTGAGATTTCTTCTATTCCCTACCTGAGGACTCTCTCTCACTGAAGTTAACAGGGCCCTCAATGGTGTCCTCCACATTTCTGCTTTTACCCCTTCCACACCCTCCCAGAACTACGATAGGGTTCCCCCTGCCTTCACCTTCCTCCCCACCAGCCTCTGTATTCAACTGATCATTTTCCATCATTTCCACCATCCCTAGCGTGATGTCAACACCAGACACACCTTCCCCTACCCTCCCCTTTCAGCATTCCGAAGGGACCATTCCCTCTATGATACTCTGGTTCACTCCTCTGTCACCCCCAACAACCCTTCCCAGAGCATCTTTCCATGCAATCACAGTAGATGTAACACCTGCCCTTTTAGTTCCTGTCTCCTCACCGTCCAAGGCCCCAAACACCCCTTCTTGGTTGAAGCTACAGTTTACGTGTACTTTCCAAGTAGTCTACTGTATTCTTTGCTCACAATGTGCTCTCCTCCAAATTGGGGAGAGTAAACGCAAATTGGGCAACCATTTTGTGGGATACCTCTGTTCAGTCTGTAAGCATGACCCTGATGGCCTGTCATTTTAATTCTGCACCTTGCTCCCACGCTGACAGCTCTGTCCTCAGCCTACTACATTTTTCCAGGGAAGCTCAACATAAGTTTGAGGAACAGCATCTCATCTTTCGATTGTGCACCTTACAGTCTTCCAGACTCAACATTGATTTCAACAATTTCAGGCCAGCATCTCTGCCTCCAAGTTTGTTCCCTTTTTGTTTGCTTCGCTTTTGCTCTTATTTTATTCTTTCAGTCAGTAGCGTACCTGCTCTAGGCACATCTTTTGTTTCTTTGGGTTTTTTTTGCCCTATCCCCATTCCCTTCAGCCATGGAAGACTAACTCTTATGTCATTCACTCTCTTCTGTTTTTCACCCTATAACAGAACTTCCTTATGTCCTTGTCCCACCCATCCTTTGCTCAAAACCTCTTACATTTCTAACTTTCTCCAGTTCTGATTAAAGGTCATCAACCTGAAACTATAATTCTGTTTCTCTCTCCACAGGTGCTGCCTGGCCTGATGACAATTTCCAGCATTTTCTGTTTTTAGTATAAATCTTACTTGCATGGTAAAAGTTTTTTTAAAAATTCCAGTCACTTGACAGTACATATTACATACAATAGACTGATTTAACTATCAAATTAAACAATATGACCTCTGATATGCAGTGGAATCTAACCGAACTTCAGGTCTAAACTGTAGCACATGACTGTATGCCACCGTAATATAAAGGTGCTCGGCAGAGCAAAGATTAATGTGGAGCTGGAGAATAGCACCGCCCATGGTATGATGCATAGAGTCACATGGTAACAGACCGAGAGAAAGAACACTCTGGAAACAGCCTGCATGGAAGTCACAGCACCATGCATGACAGTAACCTTGTATCTGTAAACAGTTAAAAGTTAACAATAAAAGGTTCATGTTTAAGTGTACAAGTCTCTAGATCTCATCATTGAGACACTACTGTGCACCATAATACAAAAGTTTGGCAGTGGTGGAATATCAGTGCTATCAATATATTGCAACATGGTGACAGCAGTGGCATCTCCTAAAAGATATTACATCAGAGATAGTACCATAACCTGACATGGTGACCTGTGGTGATATGAAAGGTGGCAGCTAAATGCATGAATCCAGAGCAGCATCCTAAGGTATGAAAAATTACAAACAACTGAAGCCTAACTAGAGCGGTACACACCTTAGAAGAAAACTTGAAGAAAAAGTTGAGGAAGCTTCACTACAGACTTAGTAGTGAGGAATCCACCAGAGTGAGTGGGAGTCCATTACAGGAAATTTCAAGAACCTGAATGACATGGTTTATAAAATGGTGAGCAAAAATACAAAAAAGTAGCTGTACCTACATTTTAGAGTAGGTGATGGTCCCAAGGGCTCAACATCCAGAGGGCAGCTGAAAGACAGCTGCAAGTAAAAAAACAAAGCTTTAAAAAAATGCAAAAAAAGCTGACAGTTATATAGAGAAATCCACAGAGCACAGTAAGAAAGAAAGAAAAAAGCCTACAGCATTTAAGAGAAAGGGAACCCCTTCCAGCTGAAATCTTAGTTTTAAAAGTATTCTAAACTAAAGGGAAATAGCTTCAAACACCCTCATTTTAAAGTAGGGAGAGCAAATTCAGGTTTCCAGCCCAGTGCAATACAGGACAGTACCAATAGCTGCATTGATACCTTTGTTGCAAAATACAACACCTGCAAAGCTTTTCTTTCAAAATTGAGTCAAAAATATCCCCGGCAACAAGTCTCTAAAAACAACAGAGGGAAGCCAACTGTATCCTAACAACTAAAGACAGGGTGAACAAAACAGTTACTGCATTCAGTCTTAAAGAGGCAACACAATTTAAAGTTGTAACTACAAGAAAAAAATCAGCCATAGACAGAAAATTGGAAGAGACCATACAGGGAGGGCAACTCCACTGTGCGAAACAAGGGATCCAGAGAAAGGGCAACTCCATCGTGGGCAACAATAGACCCCAGAGAGAGGGCAACTCCCAATAAAGTGCCAAAGGCAACAAAAGACCCCAGAAAGAGAGCAACAAAAGGCCTTGGAGAGAAGGCAAGAAAAGACCCCAGATCAAGGGTGACAGAAAACCCCAGAGAGAGGGAGCCAAAAGATCCCAGGGTGGGGGAGACAGATGGCAGTGCAGAGTGAGGAGATGGCTATGAATGAAGGAAAGCTATCTGTGGTAACTCAAAAGGAGCAAGATGTATAAAAAGAAGCTGTTCCTTGGAAGATGTGCGCATCAGAGTGAACTGGAAGATTTAAAGTGCAAAATTCAAGCTGAGTATATACCCCTGAAAACACATGATAAACTGAAGTCTTCAATGAACCAAGCTGTTTGAGAGCTAAACAAACAAATTTCAGAGACAGCGCAAAAGTATCAGGAGGACCTGACGACCCTCAGTTCCACAATTGACAAATCAAAGCAGGAGTTTGGAAAACTCAACCTGATGTACAACCAGGCAAAACAGCAGGCAGAAAAGGCATGCAAAGAAACTGCAACCCTGAAAAACTCCTTGAAGAATCAATATGTAGCCGTGGAAAAAAATGAGCCAAAAAGAACGTCGAATATTACTTCAGGAAAAGCTGGATTGGAATTATCAGCAGAAACAAAACATTGCAATGAAGCCCAGCATGAGTTGGCAAGAGGTCAACAAGGAAATAAACAGTTGATAGAACAACTGATTGGCCTTCAAGGTCAAATGCAAAAGGAATCCATAACCATTCAGCATCATGAAGATATGAAGGCTGTCTTAAACAGCAGAATGGAAGCACAGTAGAAGAAACTCAAGAAGACTATGCTGCTTTACAGGAAAACACAAGGTAAAGCAAGCAAGTTCTTGCAAAGAAAATGAATACCTGCTGACAGACCTTCATAGGCTACAAGAATCCTTCAGGTCAAAGTTTGTACCTCTAGAAAACTACGATGAGAACCAAAATGAATTTAATATCACTCTGAACAAACTGAAGAACCAGTTGACAGAGAAGACTCAGCAATGTTCAACATTCCAGGAGGAAACTGAAAACTACAAAAAACAGACTGAAGAGTTGATGAAGAGTTGAATAAAAAAGAGGAGACATTGAAAGGAAAAGCCGTAGAACTTTCCAGGCTGCAAGTGGATGAGGAAGCCATGAATGGCACAATTACAGAAATGAAACAAGTTAAAATTTTGCTGGAGGCAGGCCTGGCCAACAATGAAACCACAATGAAGGAGAAGGACAAAGTTCTGTTGACAGAGATCTGAAAATGTAAATCCGAGACTGAAGCGCAAGGCACCAGAAGAAAAAGCTGAGCTGAATGCAATGATTCATAACTTTGCAAAATGATTTGAAACTAAAACAGCAAACAAGTGTTTGGCTGAGGTTGCAAAACAAGTGGAAATGAAGGCTCCATTTGCAAAACAAGTGGAAATGAAGGCTCCATTTGCAAAACAAGTGGAAAAGAAGGCTCCATTTGCAAAACAAGTGGAAATGAAGGCTCCATTTGCAAAACGTATATGTCCAGCAAGAACATGGTGGCGACCAAGGAAAACGAAAAAGATAAATCCCACTCTGGGAATGAAAGGAGTGCACATTCCCCTTGGAAGGAACAGGACAAACCTACAGTGCCTGGAGAAAACAGACAAGTTGACAATAAAGAAAAACACAACTAGAAGGAGCGCAAAAAATGAATCAAATGGTGATAACCAAGTACCAGAAACACAGAGTACTACCACCATTCCTCGAAACGTGACAGACCGAGATGTGGAAGAACAGTCAAGCCTCAAGACCATCTGAATTTATAAAGTCAAGGACTTGAGATGGGGGAAAGGATAGCAAGTAAATATTGTATGACAGATCGTTACACTCTGATGAAAAGGAAAGTTTTCTTTGGAGAAGAAAGGGGGAGGTTGTAGTATGTGCCAGCAGGTCATTGTAATTAAAGGGTGCTTGGCAGAACAAGGGTTATTATGGGACTGGAGAATAGCACCACCCTTGGTATGATGCATAGGGTCACATGGTAATAGGCTGAGAGAACAGTTGGAAAGAACAATCTGGAACCAACCTGCATGGGGATAACAGCACCATGCATGACAATAATCTTGGACCTGTAAATAGCTAAAGGTTAACAATAAAGGGTTTGAGTTTAAATATACAAGTCTCTAGATCTCATCATTATGACACAACCATGCACCATAATACAACATGGTTGGTAGCAGTGGGATATCTGGGCTGTCAGCGTAGTACAACAAGACCAGTGTCATGGGTTGGCTTCATCGCTATCAAAATAGACAAATGACAGTATAGTGCACGCTATCTCAAATCACCCCAATTCCAGGCATAACAATCCACATGCCACACACGCCATTCACAATCATTCTACAAACAGCCTGCTACAACTGAAAGTTAACACACAACTATCGGTATTCATGGAAAATGCTCTTGCTTCGGAGTTAGAATGTTCAAGCCACCCTCTAGAATTGAAGCATGTAAACTAAACTGACATTTTAGTGCACAACTGAGGTAACGCTGGAGGTTCTGTCTTTCAGAGAATTTTTTTAAAATATTCATTCTTTCATGGGCACTGATAAGGCCAGCATTTGTTGCCTACCTCCAGTTGCCTGTGAACCAAGTGGCTTGCCACACCATTTTAGAGGGAAGTTAAGAGTCTGGATTCTCATGTAGGCCATGCCAGGTAAAGATAACAGATTGCAGGCGTTAGTGTGGATTTTTACAACAAGCAACAATGGTTTCATGGTTACCATTACTGAGACTCACTTTTCAATTCCAGATTACTAAGCTAATTTAAATTCTACCTGCTACCATGGTGGGATTTGAACTCTTGTCCCTGGAGCATTAGCCTGGGCTGTTGGATTATTAATCCAGTAATATTACCACTACACCACTGTCTGCCCCCAGAAAATATGCAAAACCAAGGTCCTGTGTGATATCTCAGGTTGATAGAAAAGAAGAGCTGGGAAGTTTCCCAGTGTCCTGATCAATATTTATCAGTCATCCAAAACCTCACAATAGATTTGGAGAGGCCTTTTATCCTTGACAGAACATAAGCAATGAGATTCAGTACACACGATGGAGATGTCGTGGTCTGTGTTCATGAGGAACAAGTGCTAACTTGGGAATTTGTTGTAAGTGGGAATTCAGTGCAAAGGGGGAAGGAGGTGCTGTTTTTCATACCTTCCTTTCAGCCTTCAGCCATCTCCAGCTCTGAGGAGATGTCCTTAATCCCAGGACTGGGCAGGCTTCAGGACTCACACTCTCAGCTGTAAAGAACCGTATCTATACCGCTAACTATACTGCCCCTTAATGTAGCTACATTTCTTTTGACTTCCCCCACTTGAATGGCTCCCTGCACCATGATGCCATGGTCAGTTTGCTCATCCACCCTGCAGCCCCTGCCCTGCTACATGCAAGCTGTAAGAACCCTGAACCTGTTGGACAATTCCAAGGGCTGAGGCTCATCCATTGCTACCTTCTGGGTCCTCATACTTGCCTCACTCGCAGTTACATCCTCTTGTCCTGGGCCACGGATCATTTCAGAGGTATGTAGCCTAAGGGATGTGATTGTGTCCTGGAACAAAGTGTCCAGGTAACTTCCCCGCAATGCATCAGCGTCCAAAGCTTGGACTCCAGCTCATCAACTCTAGGCTGAAATTACTCAAGCTTATTATGTACTGTAAATATGGTTGCCATGGATCACACTGATGTCGACCAATTCCCATATGCTATGGTTCTAATAATCAACTGCCCTGTCATCTTTAATGTGCTTTATTTAGCTAACTAGGTTTCAAGTTTAGAAATATCTGTTTTCTGTACGTTTATTAAGTGGAATGAATCATAGAATGCTTATAGCACAGAAGGAAGCCATTTGGCCTGTCGTGTCTATGCTGGCCCTCTAAGAAGCAATTCACCTATTGCTACTCCCCTGCCATTTCCCTGTGGCACTACAAATTTTTCCTTTTCAGATAATGACCACTTTTGAAAGTCTCAATTGGCCCAGTCTCCACCACACTCTCAGGCAGTGCACTCCAGATCCTAACCACTCACTGCATTAAAAAGTTTTTCCTCATGCCACCATTGCTTCTTTTGCCAATATTCTTAAATCTGTTCCCTCTGGTTCTCAATCGCTCCACCAATGAAAAAAGTTTATCCCTATCTACTCTGCCTAGGCTCCTCATGATTTTGAATACCCCCATCAAATCTGTTCTCAATCTTCTCTTTCCCAAGGAGAACAGTCCCAATTCCTCCAATCTATCTACATAATTGAAGTTCCTCATCCCTGGAACCATTCTCGTGAATCTCTTCTGTACCTTCTCTAATGCCATCACAACCTTCCTAAAGTGTGGTGCCCAGAACAGGATACAATACTCCAGTTGCTCCGAATCAGTGTTTCATACAGGTTTAACATAATTTCCTTGCTTTTGTACTCTATGCCCTTATTGATAAAGCCGAGAATGCCCGATGTTTTATTAACCACTTTCTCAAGCTGTCCTGTCACTTCTTGACAAGCTTTTAACAAGTTTTTAAACAGTGTTCATTAGCCTCAATGGGGATGAGAGCAGGATTCCTGACCTGCCCCTCTCGATCATGTTGATTATTGCTGGCATCAGAATTGGTGTCTTGAAATTAATATGCCACCATTGTAGGTATTTTCAAGACTCCCCCACTTCTGTTTCCAACTTCGTCAAATTCAGTCCTTGTAGTCAACTTTGCAACACTTATCAATGTTCATGGGATCAGTGGAATAAGGAACAATTTTATGGCTTTCAAGGCTACAACAATTCACTAGCAGAATTGAAAAAGTGAAAGTTAATTTTCCTTCTGTCATACACCATATACACTCTAGCTTCAAGCACAGGAGCCAGCAAGCCACAACCTGCTATGAGAGTTGGGAATGCACATAATGAACAATAACTGAAACCGCATATCCACCCATAAAAAAATACATCCAGATATTACCAAACCAACTTCCAAAGAGATGCATAAAACTGTATTCCTTAAATGTGACCTATATAGGAGTTTCCGTACAAATATATCTTAACTAATACCATATCCCTGCATATCTCTCACTTTTCCAGTTGCTTTGCACTTTCTTATTTATAGTATTGATTAAGAGACAATGGACACGAAATTGAGCTCAGCCGCATCTGTTGTTTGGGCCCAATGGGTGCCATTCGGAGACCAAAATGGTGTCTGCTGTGCATGCATATCTGTCACAAATCACTCTGGGTGCCATTGTGGTGCAGGCGTTAGGGTATACAGCTAACATCCACTAGAGGTATGCAAAGCAAGCAGATCATGACAAAAATCACAATTTTTACACCAACTGGACCATTTTGGAGTTCAACACTCTAGTTGATGCCATCTCTTAACCTTACATAGCTGAACATGCTTGAAGCAGCGGAAAGGATTCTCATCAGCAACGCTGCATAAAGAGTTCAACGACTATTTAGTTAGTTGCTGATTGATTTGTTCTGGCTGTTGCTACAATTTTACAGGTTTTTGATGCTTCCCAGTTTTTCCAAAAATCTACAGGGAGTTATGTTGTAGATGTTGAAGGACTTTTTGCTGACTTCAAGGCTTCTACACAAACCAGTCTCTGCCAGACATGAGTGTACTAGTAAGCATTCACCTTGGAATAGAACATGACTGGGTGAATGAACAGAGGTCACACAGAGCAGGGCAAGCTGTTGGATGAGGGAGGAGGAAGAAGGAGAGAAGGGCATTGAGTAGGAGCCCATATCTACCCAGGGTATTC
Source organism: Carcharodon carcharias (assembly GCF_017639515.1). Taxonomy (NCBI): domain Eukaryota; kingdom Metazoa; phylum Chordata; class Chondrichthyes; order Lamniformes; family Lamnidae; genus Carcharodon; species Carcharodon carcharias. The sequence goes on along the minus strand of NC_054467.1, from coordinate 47,767,906 downwards.
AGGAAGAAATTCTTCCATCTGAACCTCAGTGAAGAGCAATGTGTGAGAGGTCTTCACTGAAGGAAAGGCAAGGGCTGCGCTGCCCGTTGCTATGAAGGTGACAATAGCAATGTCCTTTTATACCTCCCGCTCATTCCAGGCTGGAGCTGGACTTATTTGCAATATCTCACAGTTTGCATCCACTGTTTCATACGGGAGGTCACTGAGGCATCCTGTTCATAGAGAGCTAACTATATTTCATTCTCTGTTACCAAAAACAAGCAGGCAGAATGAACATAAGGGTTCACAAAGATTGCAGGCTTCCCCAATGATGCAGGGTACCACTGATTGCACATACATTGCTTTATGGCACCACATGTCAACACTTCCATGTTCCAGAACCAAAAGAGATCCCACTCCCATATTGCATACAATCATAAATTCATCATATCTGTGCATTACCTTCATGTGGCAGAGGAGGAGGAGAAAAAAAGGAGGGAAGGGTCAGCCTAGACAACCCCTTTCTGCTCTGACTCTACATGAGGAACTAAATCAATACAGCGATACCAGTAACCTCCACCCCAAATCTCCAATCACCAACAATTTTGCACCTAACCATCCCTCTGTCTCTGACCATCATATTGTGTTCTTGGCCACATTGCAAAAATGAAATGTACCACAAAACAAACATTCCAAACTAAATTATCAATGAAACCATATTGCATATAATACATAAACCTTTGCCAATCTGAGGTGTCCTACGTAGTTTGGGAGATCATATTGTAGTGGTTGGCAGGCTGTGATGAGTGGTGTGTCACTGGGATCAGTGCCGGGGCCTCAACTTTTTACAATTTATATAAATAACTTGGATGAAGGGACCGAAGGAATGGTGGTTAAATTTGCTGATGACACAAAGTTAGGTAGGAAAGTAAATTGTGAAGAGGATGTAAGGAGGCTACAAAGTGACATAGATAGGTTAAATGAGTGGGCAAAGATCTGGCAAAAGGAGTATAAGGTAGGAAAATGTGAAATTATTCATTTATAAATAATGAAGAATAAAAAAGAAGCATGTTATCTAAATGACTCTTCAACAGAACTAAGGAAAAATAGAAGTGAAATATAAGCTGGTTTAAGGGGGGGTGAGACAAGTAGAGCTGGATAGAAGGCCAGTGATAGGTGGAGATAGCCAAAAGATGGTATCATCACTGTCAACACCTCTTTGTCCTTTTGTCTATGACATCTTTTGGCTATCTACACCTATCACTGGCCCTCTATCCAGCTCTACTTGTCCCAACCCCCCCTTAAACTAGCTTATATTTCACCTCTCTTCTATTTTTCCTTAGTTCTGTTGAAGAATCATACGGACACAAAACGTTAATTGTATTCCTCTCTGCAGATGCTGTCAGACCTGCTGAGTTTTTCTAGGTATTTTTATTTTTGTTTTTGCTTTGGATTTCCAGCATCCTCAGTTTTTTGCTTTCATATTATCTAAATGGTGAGAGATTGCAGAGCTCTTAGATTCAGAGGGATCTGGGTGTCCTAGGACATGAATCACAAAAGGTTAGTATGCAGGTACAGCAAGTAATTAGGAAAACTAATAGAATGTTATCATTTATTGTGAGGGGAATTGAATACAAAAGTAGGAAGGTTATGCTTCAGCTGTACAGAGAATTGGTGAGACCACATCTGGAGTACTGTGTACAGTATTGGTCTCCTTATTTAGGGAACAATGTAAATGCATTGGAAGCAGTTCAGAGAAGGTTCACCAAGCTAATACCAGGAATGGATGGGTTGTCTTATGAGGAAAGGCTGGAGATGTTAGGCTTGTATCCATTGGAATTTAGAAGAGTAAGAGGTGACTTAATTGAAACCTATAAGAGCCTGAAAGGTCTTGACAGGGTGGATGTGGAGAGGAGGTTTCCTCTTGTGGGAGAATCTAGAATTACGGGTCACTGTTTAAAAACAAGGGGTCATTCATTTAAGACAGAGATTAGGAAAAATTTTTCTTTCAAGAGTGCTGTGAGCCTTTGGAACTCTTCTCCGCAAAAGGCGGTGGAAACAGAGCCTTTGAATATTTTTAAGGCAGAGCTAGATAGATTCTTGTTTAACAAGGGGGTGAAAGTGAATAAGGCATAGGTAGGAATGTGGGGCTGAGGTTACATTCAGATCAGCTATGATCTTATTGAATCGTGGAGCAGGCTCGAAGGGGCCGAGTAGCCTACTCCTGCTCCTCATTCGTATGTTCATATGGTAATATCATTGGACTAGTAATCCAGAGGCCCAGGCTAATGTTCTGGGGACAGGAGTTCAAATCCCACCACAGTAGCTGGTGTAATTTAAATTCAGTTAATTAAAAAACTCTGGGATTGAAATCTCGTCTCAGTAATGGTGACAATGAAACTACCATCAATTGTCGTAAAAGACCCATCTGGTTCAGTAATGTCCTTTAAGGAAGGAAATCTGACACCCTAACCTGGCCTGGCCTGGCCTACAAGTCACTCCAAATCCTCAGCAATGTTATTGACTCTGAAATAGCCTAGCAAGCCAGTCAGTTCAAGGGCAATTAGGGATGGACAACGAATGCTGCCATTACCAGTGATGCCCACATCCCATAAAAGAATTTTTAAAAATAACGTTAACCCAGTGGCTACAGCACGGTTGGTGGAAGGCCACTGAATTTCAGTGGAGAAGACTGAAGGTGGCCTTAGAGAATGGCCTCAAGCATCTCTTAGCCTAGAAGGCCCAGCTTTGCATCTAACACAGCTGTAAAACCTTAACATGGGTGGCAACAGCAGGGGTACTGGCAGAGTGGCAATTGTGCAAGCATGAATGCCATCAGGAGACATGGCAGCAGGCTGACACTCTCTAAAAACCTTAGCAATTCCAGTAATCTGTTGGAGATCAGATTGCTGGACTGCTGTGAGATCCTGCAAGTCACTTTGAACATTTCTACCTGCAGCATGATGGCAGCAGTCTGAGTTTGCATGGCAGCAGGCTGCCCTTGCATAACTTCACTCTCAGCATCCACTGCAGCACTTCTGGTGGAAACTACTTGTGATGCAAGTAGCTTAGTGCTGATTACAAAATAATTATTTTCATTGAGTCTAAAAATATTTTAAGAGTATAATATATAAATAATTATTTTTATATTTGTAAAATTAGAGTTGATTTATTTTCAACATAATTAAAAATGTCATTAGTAGAATTATGAAGACTTTTTTATAATTCCCAAGGCTTACCAAAATATAATTAGTTATCTCTCTTTTAAAAAAAACGTGCAATTTACATCCTCTCACTGCTAACAATTTTATGGGATTTTATGCTTTTAAGGATTTATTTAACGGATTGATGTGGATCATAGATCTGATCTTGTGAGGTAGAATTTCTGTGGGGCATCCCGAGCTCTCACTGTAACTCTAACGGAAGATCAGTGGAAACCTAAAGAAATGACATCAACAGTCATTCAGATCTTTTCTCTAAGATGACTGCCAAGGCCATACCAGATCAGGAGCACTGCTGTTACTCGTGCCTTATGCTTAATGCTGCTAATGTTGAACTGATAAGAGTGGAATGCCTGCAGTTTTATTTTTTCCATAAATTAATTGGGTTGATTGCAGTTTGCCTAAAAACACTATTACTGTAAACTATTCGCTTTAAATAGATTTGCATTAGTCATTATAATCTATACAAAGTAGATTGAGCATTTGACATTTTCTGCTGTCTAGATTGCAAGCCGATGTAGTGAAAACACCAAACAAATTCCAGTAGGCAATGAATCGGCTTAATAGTTCGCCCTGGGCAATGCAATTTAAGACATGCATTGCCAGCTCTGAAAGGGTGCAGCCTGCTTAAGTTAAATCTGGTGAAACTGTTGACAGGGAAACAGTGATTAGGAAACTAACTGTAACAAAGACATTGAACCTCCCCCCTGACAGGAATGTTGTGTCTTATACCTGTTATATATTATCATCCAATGCATATGAACTGTGGGGATATATCGTCAAAGAAATGTTAAGATCCACAACAGAATAATATCACAAACTAACTTTGATGAATTTTTATACCATATATTTAAAGAGATAGAAACACATTTTCCATAAATAGATATTGCACTCTTCCTAACTATGCTAATCAATTATCTGATACAAGGTAGGTGACTTTGTAGATGCATATGAAAAAAAACTAAGGTGCAAGATTAAGGTGCACATTTTTCCAAAAGCATGCATAAAATATTGCACACAAACCCATTGTGAAATGTAGGGTAAAATTCCACATTTTGAAAATTGGGGTCTGTAATGCTATCAAAAAATACATTGGCCCATAACTTCCAAGCTCCCGGCGTCAGATTTGGGGCATACCCAAAGATGCGCTGGGGAACCTCTCTGGGAAGTTCCCAGGTAAGGGTTTATATGGCAATTGTCCAGAAGTGCACACTTCCTTGGACAACTGAGGTGCGCTGGGAGCCATCCGAAAATGCAGATTAAATCGCAAAACTCTTATAACTGAGTAACTATTGTAAAGACCCAGGCAAACCCCACTGGACTCCCCCACACTCCTGACCACCACCACACTTGACTCCACCCACACCCTCCCCCCACCACCCCCCCCCCCCACCCCCCCCACCCCCCACCCCCGACGCCTATCCCACAAAACACCCACCCTGACCTCCGACACCCCGGACTTCCAAACACCCCCAACCTTCCCGACCTCCAAACTACCACCCCCGACCTCCGAACCCCCACGCCCCCACCTCCTATGTCCCCCATCCCCGACCTCTGATCTCTGTAAAAAAGGGGCGCAATCTCCTTGAATCCGCTGGAGTGAGCCTTTGCTGGGGCCTGGGAGGAGTCTTTTGATGCAGGCCCCAAGCAGCTCCGGCGAATGGAAATGTCAACGTAATTTTCAAGACCAGGTATGCGTGCATTTATTTCTTCTAATTTCTGTGGGCCAGCACTTTCCGATGCTAGTCAGAAGTTACAGCCTAATTTTTTTACAAACAGATAGGAATGCTAATTTTCCTCTGAGCATGTCCATGGAGCCCAGCATTGTCAAGTTTAACAGACAAGTTTTATACCAATCTGCAGTGAACAATGATGATCCCAGTTTACAATCTTAATCATCAGAAAATGAGCCACTTAATTTCAGAATATATTTTCTTTACCAATAGAGGTGTACTAAACAGGAATTTTGAAGACCATCTGGAGTAAGTAGATTACAAAGGTGGATTTTACTGATGAAGTTCTCAGTACAGTTATGCAACAGGTAGTGTCAGGAATACAATAATGTTTGGTTCTGGCACACACCATTCAATCCACAAGCAAAGTTTGGGAAGACTTCACTAGTTTGGTCCACTGGCAGGTGGTTAGGAAAAGAATAATGTACACCAAGAAGAAGAGTAAGGAAAATCTAGCTTTCAATCAGAAATCACAAGTGACAGTTCCCAAGAAATCAAGGGAGTACAAAGAAAGAAAGAATAAAGCACATCACTCAAGGCACATAATGGTATGGAGAGAAGTAGTACATGGTCCACATACAAACATAAGAAATGGGAGCAGGAGTAGGCCATTCGGCCCTTCAAGCATGCTTAGCCATTCAATAAGATCATGTCTGATATGATCATGGCCTCAAATACACTTTCATGCCTGCCCCCCATAACACTTGACTCCTTTGTAGATCAAAAATCTGTCTAACCCAGCCTTGAATAGGTTCATTGATCCAGCCTCTATTGCTCCCTTGGCATGGTGAATTACAAAGATCGATGATGTTCTAAAAGAAGAAATTCCTTCTCATTCGTCTTAAATGGGACAGACCTCTTCTTTAGAAACTGAGCCACTTATTCCAGATTTTCCCATGAGGAAAAGCAACCTATCAGTGTTTTACCTGTCAAGCTCCCTCAGAATCTTATATGTTTCAAAATCCTCTCATCCTTCTAAGCTTCAATGAGTATGAGCCCAACCTGCTCAACCTTTCCTTATAAAACAACCCCTTCATCCTAGGAATCAACCTAGTGAACCTTCTCTGAATTGCCTCCAAAAACAAGTACATCCCTCCTTACCAAAACTGTATCTGGTGCTTCTGATGTGGTCTGACCAATGTACTGTTGTAGCACGACCCCTAACTTAATGAGCCCTTATTTTGTGCGTTAACCTATTATGTGGCACTTTATTGAATGCCTTTTGGAAATCCATCTCTTGAATATTGATGAAAAGAGAAACATATTGCTGAAACGTTTTTGTCTTACACTCATCGGCACACCCGCAAGAATGCCAAATTTGAAACAATCACTACAATTTATACCACAGGAGGAGGCTGATTGGTTGGCAAGTCAGCTACAATTGGCTGAGACATTGCCATGGAGAGTGAAACAGGAAACTATAGACTCTCCAAGCTCCCAGGTAATTCAAAGAAGGTGCAAGGCTTGAACATATTCCTTTTGTTTGCAGAGAATTCATATGAATATGAATGTTTGTCGTTTCTAGCAAGCATAAATGAGCCACGTTATGAGCTTGACTGATTACCTTAAATTGGTTGTTAGTGTAGCTATTAGCACAATCAGGATCGTTCAGCAAATGCTGCCCAATTACAAAATCACACTTAACAGTAGATATTTTGTTCGGTGTAAAACCAATTAACACTCCTTTCTCCTATAGTATAAATTGTTGCGATCATTTGAAATTTGGCATTCTTGCATTTGTCCCGATGAGTGCAAGATAAAAACCTTCAGCAATATACTACATCTACTGGCTCCCCTTTATCTACCCTACTCTTTACATCCTCAAAAGTCTCTAAAAAAATTTATCAAATGCGATTTCCTTTCTATAAAGTCAGGTTGACTTTTTCTGATCATGCTATGATTTTCAAAGTGCATTGTTAAGATTGCCTTAATAAGAGATGCTCTCAAGCTACTCTGGGCCTTGGTGGCAGCAGCCTGAGCTGGCTGGCTGAAAGGCAACAAAAAGGACACTGGTGGAGTAGCAGTAGTGGGTGAACAAATGCTGTTTACCTGAGAGAGGACACCAATTTCATGCTCCATGGAGCCACTGCTACTCTCTCAGGGAAATGCCTCAGCAACCTACTAATCTGTTGGAGGACAGATTACTGGACTGCTGTCATTCTATCCAAGCTTTTCTGAACACTGGTATCCATAGCCATGATGCCAGCTGTCTGAGTTTGCTTGACAATAAACTGACCTTGCTTGACTTCAATCTGAGCTTCCACAACAACACTCAGACCATTGGTAGGAACTGCTTGTGCTGCAATGGAAGCTGAGGCATTGGACATCAGACACTGCATCATGGTAGGGTCCACATATTTCCTAATTGAGTTGTTCACTATTTCCATGTTGGAAATGATGGGCTCCAGGATCCTTGCAAAATACTGTGACAAGTTGGTGCCAGACTCCTCAATATTTGTTTATTTGTTCAGGGGATATGGGTGTCACTGGCTAGGCCAGCATTTATTTCCCATCCTTAACTGCCCTTGAGACGGTGGTGGTGAGCTACCTTCTTCAACTGCTGCAGCGTATGTGGTGTAGGTACAACCACAGTGCTGTTAGGAAGGCAGTTCCAGGATATTGACCCAGCACAGTGAAGGAATGGCATTATATTTCCAAGTCAGGATGGTGAGTGGCTTGGAGGGGAACTTCCAGTGGTGGTGTTCCCATCTATCTGGTGCCCTTGTCCTTCTAGATGGTAGCTATCGTGGGTTTGGAGGTTGCTGTCTTAGGAGTCTTGGTGAATTCCTGCAGTGCATCTTATAGATGGTACACACTGCTGCCACTGTGCGTCTATGGTGGAGGGAGTGAATGTTTGTGGAAGAAGTGCCAATCAAATGGGCTGCTTTGTCCTGGATGGTGTCAAACTTCTTGACTGTTGTTGGAGCTGCACTCATCCAGGCAAGTGGAGAGTATTCCATCACACTCCTGACTTATACCTTGTAGATGGTGGACATGTTTGGGGAGTCAGGAGATGAGGCACTTGCTGCAGGAGTCCTAGCCTCTGAGCTGCTCTTGTAGCCACAGTATTTATATGGCTAATCCAGTTCAGTTTCTGGCCAATGGTAACCCCTAGGATGTTGATAATTGGGGATTCAGCGATGATAATACCATTGAATGCCAAGGGCTGATGCTTAGATTCTCTCATGTCGGAGCTAGTCAATGCCTGTTACTTGTGTGGCGCGAATCTTACTTGCCATTTCTCAGCCCAAGCCTGGGCATTGTCCAGGTCTTGCTGCATTTGGATGTGGAGTGCTTCAGTAACTGAGAAGTCATGAATAATGCTGAACATTGCGCTTTCATCAGCGAACATCCCCACTTCTGGCCTTATGATGGAAGGAAGGCCATTTATGAAGCAGCTGAAGATGGTTGGACCGAGGACACTGCCCTGAGCAACTCCTGCACTGATGTCCTGGATCTGAGATGATTGACCTCCAATAACCATCACCATCTTCCTTTGTGCTAGGTATGACTCTAACCAGGGTAGAGTTTTCCCCTCAATTCCCATTGACTCCAGTTTTGCTAGGGCTCCTTAATGTCACACTCGGTCAAATGCTACCTTGAGGAGTTCAGCTCTTTTATCCATATTTGAACCAAAGCTGTAATGAGGTCAGGAGCTGAGTGGCCCTGGCGGAACCCAAACTGAGCGTCAGTGAGCAAGTCTTTGCTAAGCACACATCACTTTACTGATGATCGAGAGTAAGCTGGTGGGGCTGTAAATGGCCGGGCTGGATTTGTCCTGTTTTTTGTGTACAGGACATACTTGGGCAATTTTCCACATTGCCAGGTAGATGCCAGTGTTGTAGCTGTACTGGAACAGCTTGGCTAGGGGCATGGCAAGTTCTGGAGCACAAGTCTTCAGTATTATTGCTGGAATATTGTCAGGGCCCATAGCCTTTGCAGTACCTAGTGCCTTCAGCCATTTCTTGATATCATGTGGAATGAATCAAATTGGCTGAAGACTGGTACCTGTGAAGCTGGGGAGGTCAAAATGGATCATCCACTCTGGCTGAAGATTGTTGCAAATGCCTCCTCTTTATCTTTTGCGCTGATGTCCTGGGCTCCCCCATCATTGAGGATGGAGATATTTGTGGAGCCTCCTCCTCCAGTGCGTTGTTTAATTGTCCACCACCATTCACGACTGGATATGACAGGACTGCAGGTCTTAGATCTGATCCATTGGTTGTGGGATCACTTAGTTCTATCTATCACATGCTGCTTATGTTGTTTGAACGTAAATAGCTTCACCAGGTCGACACCTCATTTTTAGGTATTCCTGGTGCTGCTCCTGGAATGCCCTCCTGCACTCTTCATTGAACCAAGTTTGATCCCCTGGCTTGGTGGTAATGGTAGAGTGGGGGATATGCTGGGCCAGGAGGTTACAGATTGTGGTTGAACACAATTTTGCTGCCCACAGCGACTCATGGTTGCCCAGTCTAGAGTTCAAAATCTGCTTGAAATCTATCCTAGTTAGCATTGTGGTACTGTCACACAACATGATGGAGAGTATCCTCAATGTGAAAACAAGGATTGTGCGGTGGTCACGCCTACCGATACTGTCATGAGCAGATGCATCTCCGGCAGACAGATTGGTGAGGGTGAGGTCAAGTATGTATTTCCCTCTTGTTGGTTCCTTCACCACCTGTTGCAGGTCCAGTCTGGCAGCTATGTCCTTTAGGATTTGGCCAGCTCGGTCAGTAGTGGTGCTACCAAGCGACTCATGATGACGGACATTGAAGTCCCCCACCCAGAGCACTTCCTGTGGCCTTGGCACCCTCAGTGCTTCCTCCAAGTAATGTTCAACATGGAAGAGTATTGATTCATCAGCTGAGAGACAGAGCAGTACATGGTAATCAGCAGGAAGTTTCCTTGCCCATGTTTGACCTGATGCCATGATTGATGTTTAAGACTCCCAGTGCAACTCCCTCCCGGTTGTATGCCACTGTGACAACACCTCTGTTGGGTCTGTCCTGCTGGTGGGACAGGGCATACCCAGCGATGGTACCTGGCACGTTGTCTGTCAGGTATGATTCCGTGTGTGCGACTATGTGAGACAGCTCTCCCAATTTTGGCACTAGTCTCAGATGTTAGTAAGGCTGACTTTGCAGGGCAAACAGAGCTGAATTTGCCATTGTCATTTCTAGTGCCTAGGTCGATGTCAGGATCCATTCCTTTGAGACTCTTTAGCAGTTTGATACAACTGAGTGGCCTGCTAGACCATTTCGGAGGGCATTTAAGAATCAACCAAACTGGTGTGGATCTGGAGTCACATGTAGGCCAGACCAGGTAAGGACAGCAGATTTCCTTCCCTAAAGGACATTAGTGAACCAGATGGGTTTTACAACAATCAGCAATAGTTTCATGGTCATTTTTAGACCTTTAATCCAGATTCAATCGAATTCAAATTTCACCACCTGCCATGATGGGCTTCAAACCTGGATCCCCAGAGCATTAACCTGGGTCCCTGGATTACTAATCCAGTGACAATACCAGTAAGCTTTCCCAATGCATTAGGCATTTCAATGTGTCGTCCCATTTGCCTTCTTCTGTCATCTGATCCATCTGCAGCTCGTATGTGGCTTTACACTCCGATGAGCTGACAACTAGGCTATCCTTTTCCCTAGCCCCAACTGCATCATGCTATGCCTGGTGCCTCATCATATGCAGATCTCACCTCTAATCTATCCTCTAAAATACATGCAGTGTCAGCATCTGAACTGGTGGTGATGTCTGTGAACTCAAGTAACTTTGTGATGATCATCAGTCACTCCTTGGTATTCCTGCATTGCCTGACCAGGTTGCACTTCTTGGTTATCTGAAAGAAAATAGGCATGAGGATAAGGTTGTGGTAAGGGGATGTGTGAAAATTAAGAGGTGCATGCCTACACCATCTGCAGCTTTAATGTGAGAAGCAATTGTTGCATGAAGAGGAAATGTGATATGAGAAGATGGATTCGGTGTGACAATGCTAACATCTTCAAAGGATTCAGCCCTGCCTGTGGCCACTGCCTCAGTAATGGCCTTGCAATAATGACCAACACTGTCTCCTCCATGGAAGTTAGAGCATGAAGGTGTGTTTCTCCTCCTCCCATTAGTTTCTGCTGCTTCCTGCAAGAGAGAGAGAAGTGTGTCAGTGAGTTTTGACAAATATGTTTGAGTGATGTGGTTGTCATGGTTGAATAGCTGCTAGTGTATGCAAGCTGTGAAGTGTGGATGTGAAACTTGTAACAATGCTAATTAGGCAAGGGTACAGTGAAGCTTATGTATTTTATGTCTGAGTCCTGATTTTCGAGATTGCTGATAGGTGAGTGTTGGGGGTTTTTGATTTGAGCAGTGGCTGAAGCTAGTGGTGCATTTGGTAGGATAAGGCATTTGAAATGTATTCCTCATATTCAACACTTGTGTGAGGTAATTAAACTTCTTGTAGCACTACATCCAGACCATTGAGACTAGACCCCTGGCATTGCACTTTGTAGCTATCTGCTCCCACTGCCACTTCACCAAATGTCTCCAAGGGCTGCCCCGGTATCTATGACACCATAGTTTACAGCAAACATTCCTCTGCTAAGACTGCGAGTTGAACAGCTCTGGGCTGAATTAGGTCAGCTTACAACAATAATTAGAGATTGTATTGTGATCAACATCAGACACTCAAAATAAAAACTGTTCCTAAAATCAAACATCTTGGCTCTGTGCCCTCAACCCTAGCCTTACTCGCAATTCCCAACCCCGCTGTTTGCTTCAACCCCTCTGTTAACCCAAATCCTAAACTCAACTCTAATTCAAATAATAATTTTATGGGGCATAATCCCACTGCACAATTTGCATTGATGTAAATTGATATTTAAGTTGTCAAAAATAAGAACAGCGTAGGTTGTTTTAGGCTGCAGTTAAATTGTGCTTACTGACCTGAAACCAGTTAGTTTCAGGGTTCACAACAGTTGTATAGCCATAAGTAGTACTACCACTCATATTTCTAGAATGTTTCAAAGGCTTGTACACCCCAGGATATAATCATAATAACAGCATTATGATGACACAGGCATGTTTATACACACATCATACAAACACAAAGCACTGAAGGTGAAAATTTAAAGTAAATTTAGCTAAATGTATGGGCTATTAGAAAAGGTATCAGTAATATCTTCATGCTTTGTTTGTGAGTTGCACTCAAGGACAGCAAGGCAGTCAGAAGCACTGAGTCGATTCAGTAAAAAATGGACATCTAGATAATGGTACTAGCTGATTCCTTAACATCAAATATCTTTCTCCTCATCACATTTATTTGAGCCTTAAGGGTAACTTACATAAATGATTAGATAATGATGGTGTATTATTTTTACTTGGTAGAGGAGGGAGAAACATAAGGAGAACAGAGGATTTGCAGCTTTACTATTAGACTGGGAATGTAAGTGATACACAGTAACCTCCAGCCTCAGTGCTTGCCTTCTCACCTACTCCACTCACCCACTCATAATCACGGCTGAAATGGGAGAAGGAGAAGTTGATGTTGACTTCAAACGAAATGTAATTATCACTCAACTTCTCAGACATTATGCAAAAATTTGCTGCAGCCAAAATACAATAAATTTGTTCCTGGGTTGTCATACGACTCATAAGCATTTAACTCATAATCATTCAATGTAATTTACTCTGCCGTTATCTATCATTTGGTCAACCATTTTTATGTTACCTTTGGTAAACATGCCTTCACACATTCATGCCTGTATGCCTATGACACCATAATTAGGTACATTGTATTTAAAATCATTGCCCCCAAACTAACCTTTTGTACAGGGTCCCACAAAACAAATGTCCCTGATTTTAATACAAGGATGTTAAGTCATGACCTAATTACTCATCCTAAAGCAACAGTATGTATAAAGCTTCCTTTGTTCCATTTCTTTCTTTTCATCCTCGTCCTAAACTCCATGAAATAAACAGGGACACAAGTTTGAATTAGGGTTCAGGTGTGTACATATAAAAATGTAACTTATGAATATGACTTTTAATTGTACATTAAGGAAGATTTATATTTTAAAGAAGTGGCTGTTAAAGACAATTAACTATAAGTTATACATATTGGTCTATTATGCTCTGAAATATAACATGGTATCCATATTATATCATTAACATTAAATGTACCTCATATATTATACAATACATAACATGTTCAGTATATAATGTGTCAGCTGTAGCTCAGTTAGTAGTGCAGTACTCCTGCCACTGAAGCAGAAGGTTTTGGGTTCATGCCCTGCTCCAGATATTACCTGGTCATTATCACATAGGCAAACGATCCAAGGGTTATGGAGCACAGAAAGGAAAGTGGAATTGAGACCACAACCAGATCAGCCATGATCTTATTGAACGACGGAGCAGGCTTGAAGGGTCAAATGGCCTACTCCTGCTCATATGTTCCTATGAGTCAACCCACATAATATGAGGCTATCCCAAGTATTGTGAGGCTAACTCCTCCAAGCTGTCTCTCACACTATTTGACTCCGGAGTCAATTCTAACCCTTATTATGGACTTACACTGCACATTTAGCTGTGGAAACTACTGTTTGTGGAAGCTTGCTGTGCACAAATCAGCTACTGAATTTCCTAAACTGGAACAATGACTACTCCTCCAGCAAAAGTATTTTATTGACTGTAAAGTGCTTGGGAAAGTCTTGAAATTGTGAAAGTAGCTATTAAATGTAAGTCTTTTTGTTTTCCTTTAGTAGTTTCCTATTTCGGGTATCCTAGTGAACTTATTCTATTGTCTTTATGGCTCCAATACTTATAGGGAGGCAGGAAGGATGTGCAGATGACCAAACTTACTGGTAGGATCTTATTATCATTTCTTGATGTGGTTCCTGCCTGGCAGCTGGCCAAATTGACAGCCTGTCTGACAGCTGGAATGATAAACTAGTGACAAGAGTTCACAATCAAGGCCCATTGGTAAACGAATCCCAGCATTCAGGCAAATGGGAAGGTCAGTGATCGAGGACGGTAGGGTGGAAGTAGTGATTGTGGTAGTGGCGGCGGGGAGATTGTCATGATTGTGGTGATGGAGTTAGAGGGATTACAGTCAGCAAAGGCAAGAAGGAAGAATCTATTGAGGGGCTGATGGGAACACCTCTGTGCGTTATGGCCCACAAGGACTGCTGGAAAAGCCACTTACCTGGTGGAGCTGGCAAATCCCACCTCCCATTCATTGCTGGGTTTTCCAAGAGTTGATGAGGGTAATGTGGTGATATGGTGCATATTGACTTGCAAAAGGTGTTTGATGAAGTGCCACTTAATAGGCTTGTCAGAAAAGTTTTCATGGATTAAAAGGGACAATGGCAGTGTGGATATGAAGTTCGGCTGCAGATCAGCCATTATCTCATTGAATGGTGGGACAGATTGAAGGACCTAACTGACCTACTTCTGTTCCTATGTTAGTACCCAAATAAGGATGTGTTTACATTTACTGTTGATTGAAAGTAGTTTCCACAGCAAATGTGCAGTGTAAGTCCATAATAAGGGTTGAAATTGATTCCAGAGTCAAATAGTGTGTGAGACACCTTGGAGGAGTTAGCCTCACAATATTTGGGGTAGTCCAATATTATTTGGGTTCATTCTTGGAACATGGGAACATAGGATTTAGGAGCAGGAGTAGGCCATTTGACCCATCAAGCCTGCTCCATCATTCAATAAGATCATGGCTGATCTGGTTGTGGTCTCAACTCCACTTTCTTTTCTGCGCCCCATAACTCTTGGCTCGTTTGCCTATCAAAAATCTTTCTAACTCAGCCTTGAATAAATTCAATGACCTAACCTCCACTGCCTTCTGGGGAAGGGAATTCCACAGATTAATGACCCTCTGAGAGAAAAGTTCCTCCTCATTTCATCTCATTTTTAAACTGTGTCCCCTAGTTCTAGTCTCTCCCACAAGCAGAAACATCTTCCTCATATCTACCATATCAAATCATCTCTGGATCTTATTTGTTTCAATAAGATCACTGTTCATTATTCTAAACTCCAATGGGGATATGCCCAACCTGTTCAACCTTTCTCCATAAGATAAGCCCTTCTTCCTATGAGTCGAGTGAAAATTCTCTGAGTTGCTTCTAAAGCAACGATGTCTTTTTTTCAAATAAGGAGACAAAACCGTACAACAGCACTCCAAATGTGGTCTCACCAAGGCCCTGTACAGCTCCAGTAAAACTTCACTACTTATATATTCCATTCCCCTTGCAATAAATGCCAGCGTCCCATTTGCCTTCCTAATCACGTACTGTACCTGCATACTAACTTTTTGTGATTCATGTACCAGGACACATAGATCTCTTTGTACTACTGGCTTCTGCAATCTCTCTCCATTTAAATAGTATACTGCTTTTCTGTTCTTCCAGCCAATGTGGACAAGTTCACATCTTCCCACATCATGCAACATCTGCCAAATTTTTGCCCACTCATTTAACCTGCCTATATCCCTTTGCAGACTTTCTACCTCCTCTTGACAACTTACTTTCTGAACTATCTTTGTGTCATCAACAAATTTAGTTACTTTTAGTCCCTTCATCCAAGTCATTAATGTAGATTGTAAATTGATCCCTGTGACACTCAACTAATTACAACTCGTTACAACCCAAAAAAGACCCATTTATCCCTACTCCCTGCTTCCTGTTAGCTAACCTATCCTTTATCCATGCTAATATGTTACCCCCTACACCATGTGCTCTTAGCTTGTGTAGGCATCTTTGATGTTATCAAATATCTTCTGGAAATCCAAGTACACCACATCCACATGTTCCCCTTCATCCACCTTGCTTGATACTTCCTCAGAAACTCTAATAAATTAATTAAATACGAGGTCCCTTTTACAAAGCCATGTTGACTCTGCCTGATCACATTGTGAATTTCTAAGTATCCTGCTATAACCTCCTTAATAATGGATTCTATAAATTTCCCAATGACAGGGTGTTAGGCTAATTAGCCTGTAGCTCCCTGCTTTCTGTCTCCCTCCTTCCTTGAATAAAGGTGTTACATTAGCTATTTTCCAATCTGCTCGGACCCTTTCAGAATCTAAGACATTTTGGAAGATTATAACCAATGCACCTGCTATCTCTGCAGCCACTTCCTTTAAGGCCCGAGGATTCAGGCCATCAGGTCCTGGGGACTTGTCAACCTTTGGGTGTAATAGTTTTCCCAGGACCTTTTCCATGCTGATGGTGATTGTTTTAAGTTTTTTCCTCCCTCTTACCTTTTGATTTTCAAGTATCTCTGGGAAGTTTTCTAAGTCTTCTACAGTGAAGACAAACACAAAATATCTGTTCAACACCCCTGCCATTTCCTTGTTTTTCATTATCAATTCCCCAGACTCACTCTCTAAAGGACCAATGCTAGCTTTAGTTACTATTTCCTATTTAAATACTTGTAGAAACTCTTACAATCTATTTTTTTTTATATTTCTAGCTGGCTTTCTCTCATACTGTACCTTCTTTTTAACTTTTTTAGTCATTCTTCGCTGGTTTGTAAAATCTCCTGACCTGCCACTAATCTTTGCTGATTTATACAGTGTTTCTTTCAATCTGATACTCCTTAACGTCCATATTCAGCCATGAATGGTGCATCCTTCTCAAAGAGTCTTTCTTTCTCATTGGGATAAATGTTTACTGAGAGTTATAAAGAGCCTGAACTTCCTCGGAGTGGCAATCAGAGTCGGATTGCTGCTCCGTGCCCAATTACTCATGTTTTTTTTTCAGCCTGCCTCACCCAACGTTCCGACTCAGGCCAGGTGAGATGCAGGCAGTGCAGTGTGACCTTGAGGCCCAGCATCGAAGTTGGAAGAGTCGAAGTAAAGATACCACGCCCCCTTTTTTACAGCACTACCTGCCGTGAACCAGGTAAGTTTAAAGGTCAGTTGAAATTGACAGGCCAGGCAGAAGGTAAGAGTCTAAGTGGAGAGTGTTTGGAGGGTGTTGTGGATCAGAGGTCGGGGGGGGAGATCTGAGGTCAGTGGGGGGGGATCGGAGGTCGGGGGGAGGGGGGTGGTATCGAAGATTGTGGGATCGGAAGTCGAGGTGGGTCAGAGGTCAGGGGATCAGAGGTCGATGGGGAGGGGTTTGAGCCTCGGTAGTGGGGAGGTCTGGCCTTGGATCTGGTCAAGTCGAGCCTGGGGGGTTGAGGGGAGAGAGGGTGTCCAGTTGGGTCTAGTCAGACCTGGGTAGCTGGGGATAGAGGGGGGAGTCGGGCCTCAGAGGCAGGGTTGGGGGGAGGGTCGGGTCACTGAGGTGGATTGTGGGAGGGGAGGGGAGGGCCTGAAGTGGGGCATGGTGGGTGGCGTGGGGGGTGGTGAGGGGTGTCCAGCCAGGTCCAGTTGGGCCTGGGAGGGATGGAGGTGATGGTGTCTGGTTGGATGCAATCAGGCCTGGGGGGTTGGGGGTAGTTGAGCCTTGTGGGGAGAGGGGTTGGGCCTCGGGCTGGGTCCAATCAGGCCTGGGAGGTGGGGGTGGGGAGGAGTCCCATGCACATGGGGGGAACCCCATGGGGTGGGGAGGTTAGTCGGGGGATGGGGGAGACCTCTGGGGACCCGAGGGTGGGGGCGTCTGGTGGGGGTTAGTAGGGGGGTTGGGGGGAGTCCGCTGGGGGGTTGGGGGTGTGGGCAAGTGCCCTGAGTGTTCGGTCTGGGTCAGTAGTTGCTCAGAAGTTAGAAGAGGTTTTAATTCTTCTAACTTCTTCTGGGTAAATATTGATGTAACCCAATCAGAACCATCTGAAGTTTGTGATATAAATTGCATTTTCAGATGGTTTCCAGCAAAGGGCAATTGCCCAGGGGAAGTTTGCACTTCTGGGCAATTGCTGTGCATTAATTACCTTTCAAACACTTACAAGTTTTGCAATGCCTCCATTGTCTCAATATTTTCATTAGGTTTATAAAGCCAGTATGGAGTCAGGGAAGGGGCAGAGGAAGGGATAGAGTGTACAAACCTAAGAGTGCACCAGCAGATGAGGCCCCAAGAGGGGTTCCCCAGTGCATCTTTGGGGTAACCCCCAATCCAATGCAGGGGAGCTTGGAAGTTATGGCCCAAAATATCTCCTTATAAAGTCTGCCAATGTATCTCAATTGTGCTACCTTTTAACTTAGTTTCCCAATTCATTTTTGCTAGCTCTTTCAAACCCTTATAATTACTTTTATCCAGATTTAAAGCACTAATCTTAGAACCCCCCCCTCCCCCCACTTCTCCCCTTCAAACTGAACACAAAATTCTATCATGTTATGATCACTGTCACCCAGATGCTTTTTTATCATGAGTTTATTGATTAATCCTTTTTCATTGTTCATTACCAGGCCTAGAATAGCCTGCTCTTTGGTTGGCTCTAGAACATACTGTTCTAACAAATGGTCCCGAACTCTATGAACTTATTTTCCAGGCTACGTTTGCCAATCTGATTCACCCAATCTACATGTAGATCAAAGTTACCCATGATTATTGCAGGGCTTTTCTTACAAGTCCCATGTTTTTTCTTCTTGTACACTCTGTCCTACTGTCTAACTACTGTTAGAGACCACAAGTGATCTCTTAACTTTCTTATTTGTCATCTCTACCCAAACTGATTATACACCTTGCTCTTTCGAGCTGAGGTCATCTCTCGCTTCTATACTAATTATATTCAGGTCCCAGCCTTGGTCACCCTGCAACCATGTCTCTGTGATGGCTATTACATCATATATATTTATTTCTATCTGTGCTAACAGTTCATCCATTTTGTTATGACTGCTGTGAAATTCAGATACAGAGCCTTTAGCTCTATTGATCTCAGGCCTCATTTGCTAATTAGGTTTGTACTCTCTGTCCCTTCCTGTGTCTCTTCCCTGACACACACTGATAACTTTATAATCCTAATGGAAATGTTAAGACAATGCATTGCCAATTTTGTAAGCAATTGAAATGTAATTACTTGTTGGCTGGGGCTTTGTGAATGTGTGTCATAGTTGGGTGCTGTGCAGTAGGATGGATGTTTCAGCCAGATAATCTGGATGGGAATACTGCCTAGCTGACACCCAATATGTAGCCATGGCTTTCCTGCTCTAGCAGCATTGGCCAGAGGGTCTGGAAGCTGGGATCTATTATGTAGCAGTTGTCTAAAGACGGCTTAAAATGACACGGTAGATGCCTCACCTTTCACAAAATGAATCTTTCTGACCACAGCGGGCAGACTTCTGTTCAGACCCAGGATCCGGTCCAGGTGGAAAGCAAAAACTTCGCTGATATCCACCGATCTCTTCATGACCCCGCATGGCTGTCGGCAGCCCGGCACTTTGGTCAAGTCCCTGGGGACGGCTTTCCCTTGACTCGGGTTTCGGGAGTGATGGTCGCTGCCAATACCTTCGAATAAAAGCAGAGGCCGGTGCCCAGGCTGGGGCACCTTCTGGATGCGGACGATGCTGGAATCGGCCAGGAAACGCATAGCAGCGATGTCCTCCTTTGTGAACCAGAGCGGCGAACTTTCGCTGTAAATCCTGATGTTACTGCCACCAGCGCTAAACTTAGCTGCACTTTGAGAACTTGTCCAGTTACCTTTCTGCTCCCTGGAGAGGGCTAATATCCCTGTGCTGTCAGTGGCCCTCGGTCTTTGGTCGCCCTGCCAACCCTGCATCAGCACAGGACCTGGCTCATTATCCTGACTGTCCACTAAACTGGGATCGTTCTCCTGCACATGTTTCGCCGACCGTTTCTTCCTGATTTTTGGCCTCACAGTTCCCCTGATGTTGGCCGGTTTTCTCCTTTTTGATCTGATGGTGATGTACACTACATTGGGGTTGAAGGTGGACTTATCTTGTTGAGGTTCCCCTGCTGGGAGTCCGCTGGAGAGCAGCCTGACAGGCTCACCGGCTCTCTCGACCCCATATTCATAAAGCCGGTCCTGGGATAAGACATCGCCCTGCATCACAACAAAGGAGGCATAAACCAAACAGGCTGTGGCGATCAGCAAGTTCCTCTTGGTCCTGGGGCGTCTCCCACTCACCATCCAGGCACAAAGGGCAACCAGGAAGAAACGAAGTTTGCCAGGTCTTGGACAAGTCATCCTTGCGGTGATTCAACATGATGGACTGAGATAAAGGTGGCAGCCGAGGTTTCCAAAGGCCGGAGAGGGAGCATAGCTCCCAAACACCCTGGCATCCGCCTTGCACCTGGCAATCTGATGGGCTGGAAATAGGGACTCAAACCTGGCCGCCTCTCTCTCTGTAACTGGTATCAGCGAGTTGAAGGGAATGAATGGAGACAACTCTACAAAGGAGTCTCACACCGCAATGTGTGTGAGGGAGCGAGGGAGACATACACTGGAGCCGGGCAGCAACTACACAACGCTAATTCAACTGAGATATTATATTAACATCGGAGGGCGGGACGATTGGGTAAAACTCCCAAATTTCCCTTCCATATATCAACTTGCATTCTGGATGATAGTCATTTATTGGGCATCCTTTCTGAGTGTAGCAGAGAATTGTTCATCCTTCTAATTGCACTCATTCTTTTTCTAATTTGACTCAATTGCACTCATTCTTTTTCTAATTTGACTCTTTTTTCCAGATGCGACCCTGAGTGTTCTTTTATCCGCTTTTCTGAGGGATCAGTTATTTCACTGTCTCGTTGCTTTTCTGCACCTGTGTCACAGATCATTTCAACACGAATTGTGAATCTCAAACACCCAGTGACCCTGATTGATTTCCTCTCTCTGCGAAAACTTCAATTGTTAGATATCTGCAAATGCAAAACAGGTTCCTCGCTGAGATTAAATGATACATTGTGCGAGAATAACTAATACTTTGTAGCAGCCTTAAACGACTCAGCGGGGGTTCGGTGTGTTTAATGAAGGATGAGGCTGTATTTTTTTTTAATTTAGTGGGAGGGCACCGAGATAGTGACTGATTTTCAGGGTCTGCTGAAGTACAGTCATTACAATGTCCGAGGGCTCCCAGCTCCAATAATAGCCGAGTTGTAACTATTCAGCAAACTGGCCCTTGTTGCAACATTAGCTGAGAGGAGAAACGTACAGTCAGCGGGAAACGACAGTTAGATCAGTGACTTCACGACATGAATTGTTGACCCGACAATAGTTAGGCAACATGACCCAAACCACTTAACATCACTGATCCTTTGTGGAATGTGGGGAATTTTTACTGGAAAATCGTAAATAACACAACGGATCACACATAATCCGCAAGCAACTGAAATGCAATTGAAATAAAGGAATTGTTAAAGAGGCATAATATTTGGTTCACTCATTGCACAGATCTTAATAGTACAGTATATACTTCCAAAAGAATTGCTCACCACGGTCCATTGCAAAAATATTTGTATTAATGACCTTTCAAAAACAAATATTTTGAATTTAAGAAGCGGGCCATAGAGATCTCGAAGAAGCCATCGCTGCCTCTTCGCTAGACAGGAGAGAAAAATACATTCGCCAAAAAGCTTTAAATATCAAGGAAAGACATAAAGGTTATAGTTATATGGGTTCTTCATCTTCAAGTGCGATTTGTATTTACATTAATCTTATCGAGTCTCTCAGTGTAAACATAGTATGCACACTCACCATTCTGTTGAGCTTTCCAAAAGTGGGTTGTAATTCTACAGGCCACATAATCCACAGTGTATACATTTGCATTCTGGTAAATTGACTTCTCTTCAATGTTACTTAACGCACAACATATATCTCTGGCAAAAACAGAATTACCTGGAAAAACTCAGCAGGTCTGGCAGCATCGGCGGAGAAGAAAAGAGTTGACGTTTCGAGTCCTCATGACCCTTCGACAGAACTATATTTCTGGTGCTAGTTTGCATCATCTTTCCTACTGGAGACCTATTTTCAAACAGTAGGCATGTTCCTCTTGTGGGGGAATTTAGAACTAGGGAGCACAGTTTCAAAATAAAGAGTCTTCCATTTAAGAGAGAGATGAGGGATTTCTTCTCTCGGAAGGTCATTAATCTTTGGAATTCTCTACCCCAGAAAGCAGTGGAAGCTGGGTTTATTGAATTTATTCAAGGTTGAATTAGACATATTTTTGATCTACAAGGGAGTCAAGGGTTATGGGGAGCAAGCAGGAATGTGGATTTAAGACCACAATCAGATCAGCCATAATCCTATTGAATGACAGAACAGGCTCCAGGGGTCAAATGGCCTTCTCCTGTGCCTATGTATTCTGATCAGTTTATAAGTGACAGTCCAATAATTACTCATTAATATTTTGGATTATTTCAATTTTCTCTCACAAATGATCCCATCTATCATGTGCAGAATGGGCATATATTTGAACTCTGTTTTTAAAATACTTTCAAATAACAGAGCATTAAAATCTCAAAAATATTGTTGGAGGGCAATCAAATACATGTTCACAAATTCATAGGGATTATATTTTTTCAGAATAAGTTGGTATCGCACTGCTATATCTTTTTCCTATGCCAGTAGGTAAGATGAACTTAACCAAAAGCGATTTAAAAACATCACCCTTGCCTTTCATTTAAACATCTGATTTTTTTAGGAGGATTCCTTCAGCTAAATACCTCTTCCTCATAGTTCTTAGATAGCTTAAAGACACCTGACAATAATTATTGAAGCTAAGACAACGATGAATTGGGGAAGGAGTCTATTAAAAAGCCAGTGGTAGCATTGCTTTAAAATGCAGTAAAATAAACAGCAAGGTAAATAATTCTTATCATATTTTAATTTGATGGACAGAATAGCTTCTGGAATTTGTTCTGCTGTTGATGTGGTGTATATGGATTTTCAAAAGGCACTTGATACAGTGCCACACAATAGACTTGTTCTAGCTCAATTATAACATTCTAGCTCATGGAATAAAAGGGAAAGTTGGCACTTGGATAAATTGGCTGAGTGACAGGAAATAGAGAGTAGTGATAAGTTAGAGTTTTTCAGATTTGGAGGAAGGTCTTTAGCGGAGTTCCCCAGGGGCCCTTGCTCTTCTTGATATGTATTAATGACCTAGACCATGGTATGCACGGCATAATTTCAAAATTTGCTGATGATATGAAGATTGGAAGCATTGTCAACTGTGAAGAGAATAGTCTTGAACCTCAAAAGCATATAGACATATTGGTGGATTGGGCAGACAAGTGGCAGATGAAATTTAATGCAGGGAAGTGTGAGGTGATTAACTTTGGCAGGAAAAATATAGTGAGACAGTATAAAATAAAGAGAGAAGCTCTAAAGGAGGTGCAGGAACAGAGGGACCTTGGTGTATGTGTACATAAGTCATTGAAGGCAGCAGGGCATGTTGAGAGAGCAGTTAATAAACTTAGTATCCTAAGTTTTATTAGTGGGGGCATTGGGTAAATGAGTAAGAAGGTCATGTTAAGCTTGTATAAGACACTATTTAGGCCTCATCTGGAGTACTGCATCCAGCTCTGGGCACCATACTTGAGGAAGGATGTGAAGGCATTGGAGAGGGTACAGAGGAGATTCACAAGAATGATTCCAGGGATAGGGAACTGTAGCTATGTGGATAGATTGGAGAAGTTGGAACTGTTTTCCTTGGAGAAAAGAAGGCTGAGAGGAGACTTGATAGAGGTATTCAAGATCCTGAGGGGTATGGACAGAGTAAATAGTGAGAAACTGTTCCCACTCAAGAGTACATCAAGAACTAGAGGGTACAGATTCAAAATAATGGGCAAAAGGGGTAGAAGTGACATGAAGAAAAATTTGCTTACCAAGAGGGTGGTTGGAGTCTGGAACAAACTTCCTGGGAGGGTGGTAAAGGCAGGTTCAATCGAGGTATTCAAAAGGAAGTTGGATTGCTACCTGAAAAGAAAGAATGTGCAAGGTTACGGGAATAAGGCAGGGTAGTGGGATTAGGTAGGATGCTCTTTCAGTGAGCCAGTCCAGACTCGATGGGCCGGATGGCCTCCTTCTGCACTGTAAAGATTCTGTGCCAGCAGAGTTTTTGCTGTTTTTCCCCTCTTCAGCCTCTTACCATGGGTCTATGTAATTGTCAAGAGCTTTTTGCTTGCAGTTCATTCTCTGACCCCTACCTACTTTACCCCACTTCAGTTTATTAACCTTAATTCTTTTCTTTTCAGTATTTAATTTGGCTGCCGGTTTCCTCTACTTTCTTGGGTTTATTCCCGCTTTCTGCTGCACAGAGGGTCGAGGATAATAACAGAACAGCTTCAGGAAGAGCTGATGGTAATTGCACTACCTCTGCATTCAGTAGCAGATGATCAGCTCCTCTTTAAATACCAACTCACACTGGCACCTGCAGGATTGACAATATCATTTCAAGGCTGATTGTACACTGCGGTGCTGCTGAGAATTGGATCTTTTTTTGAACTAATATTGATACGGAATAAAATATACTTTGTTGTGCGGATTAACTTTGGAAATAAATATTATAAAGAATAAATAAAGAATTTACGTCTAAATTTTAAAAGTCAAGCACCTCCCCGGCGGGGAATTGAACCCCGGTCTCCCGCGTGACAGGCGGGGATACTAACCACTATACTACCGAGGAACGCTGAAGTCCGGGATCACTGGAACTCTATTTATCGGATATCTAGTTAGTTGTCTTAGCATTTCATTTAATTTTAGTTTCCTGGGGAATATTACATCATGTCTTTCTATTCTACTGCAACATTTAGTTTATTGGACGGATCACGTGTTTTCGGCGGTAACTCCATGGAAAGAAATGCAGGTTAATTCATCAGACTCTCCTGAAAACCAGTTCACATTGAGTTCAAAACATGGGAAAATTAGCACCAATTAAGCACTGCTGTGTATTGAGCCATCAAAGTACAACGTATGAACAGGAGTAGGTCATTGCTCGTTCTGCCATTCAAATAGATCATGGTTAAGCTGTATTTCACCACATTTATGTCCCCATTACATATACCTTGCTTAACATCAATTTCCGTTTTAAAATACTTTAATCAGTCTAGCCTCAACAACGTTTTGTGGTTGACAGATCCAGATTTCCACTAGCCTTTCCATAAAGAAGTGCTCCCTGACATCGCTTCAGAATGACCAAGCTCTGTCTTTAAATTGTTTCCCTTTTTCTGGACTCCAACAGAAGAAATAGTTTCTCTCCTCTTAAATCCTTTAATCATCTTAAACCCACCTCAATTAGATCACTGATCAATATTCAATATTCAAGGGAATACAAGCCTAGTCTACCCAAACCTTTAATTAAGCCTTTTAGTCCTAGAAAATTGGCATTGCCCCACCTCAAAGGCCGTTATATCCTTCCTGAAGTATGGTGCATAGAATTAAACAGTTGACAGTACGCTGTAGAAGGTTGATTGATTTTAGGTACCAAGGGAATTAACAGATATGGAGATAGTGCAGGAAGGTGGAGTTGGGGTACAAGATCAGCCAAGATGTTATTGAATGGCAGACTAGGCCCGAAGGGCCAATAGCCTATTCCTGTTCCTTACATTCAGTAATCCAGGTGTGGTCTGACTAGAGCTTTATGTAGCATTGGTGAAAATAATTGTGCCGAGGACTTTGCCCTGTGGAACTCCTGCAGTGATGTCCTTCCGCTGAGATGATTGGTTGTTAACAACCACAGCTATCTTCCTTTGCGCTAGATGACTTCAACCAATGAAGGGTTTTCCCTTTGATTCCCATTGACTTCAATTTGACTAGGGCTGTTTAAAGCCACACTCAGTCAAATTCTGCCTTGACATCAAGGGTAATCACATTCCCCTCATCTTTGGATTTCAGCTCTTTTGTCCATGTTTGGACAAAGGCTGAAATGAGATCAGGAGTCGAGTGACTCTGGCACAATCCAAACTGAGCGCCAGTGAAATAAAAGCAAAATACTGTGGATGCTGGAAATCTGAAATAAAAACAGAAAGTGCTGGAAAAATTCAGCAGGTCTGGCAGCATTTGTGGAGCGAGAAACAGTGTTAACTTTTCAGGTCCAAAATGACTCTTCTTTGGTCCTGAGTCAAAGGTTACCAGGGGTAGTTGGGAATGCGGAGTTGAGGCCACAATCAGTCAACCATGATCTTATTGAATGATGGAGTAGGCTCGAGGGGCTGATTGGCCTACTCACACTCCTAATTCATATGTAACTTAAGGGAATGGAGACAGAGATCTTACTGGGGGCATGGCCAGGGTGAGAAAAAGTATCAGTTTTACTGGGAACAAGGACACCAAAGGAGAATGTGAGGTTGTGAACAAGTAGATTGGTAGCTGCATAAATGTTATGGTAAATACAGAGTCCAATGTTAGACAAGTTAAACTGACTGGCCTGTAGTTGCTGGGATTACCTTTACACCACTTTTTCAACAAACAATTCTTCAGTCATTTGGCACCACCCTAGTATCTAAGGCTGACTGAAAGATTATGTGCAATGCTTCCACAATTAACACCCTTCCTTCAGTACCCTCAGATACATCTCATCCTGGTGACTTATGAAAATTATGTGCAGCCAGCCTTTCTAGTACTTTCCATTTATCAATTTTTAGACCATCTAGCATCTCAACTACCTCGTCATTCTCTGTGACTTTGGAAGCATCTTCATCTGTAGTATAGACAAATACAATATGCTAATTTAACACCACAACCATGCCCTCTACCTCCACGCATAGATTCCTTTCCTGGTCTCTAACTGGTTCCCCTCCCCCCCTACTATTCTTTTACTATTTATATGCCTATATGAGATTTTGGTTTCCCTTTAATGTTATCGGCCTGACTATTCTCATACTCTTTCTTTTTTCTCGCTACTTTTACCATTTCCACTCTGAACTTTCTATATTCATCTTGGTTCTCATTTGTAATACTAACCTGGCATATACACCCTTTATCTGCTTCATTTTATAGCTCCTTCATCATCTAGCAAGCTTTGGTTTTGTTTGTTCTACCTTTCCCCCTTGTAAGAATGTATTCAATTGTACCTGAACTATTTCCTATTTCATGGCAGCCCATTGTCCATTGTTACAGTTTTGCCAACCAATCTTTGATTTGAATTTACCTGGGCCTGATCCTTTCTGATCCCACTGTAGGTGGCCCTCCCCCAATTAATTATTTTTACTCTGGGTTGCTCCTTCTCTATTTCCATAGCTGATCTGAACCTTATACCATGATCACAGCTCTCTAAATGTTCCCCTGCTGCCACTTGATCCAAATAACTCACCTCATTTCCCAGAACCAGATTCAGCAATGCTCCCTTATTGAGTTGGAAACATACCATTTAGAAAATAGTTCTGAACACGCTTCAGAAACTCTTCCCCCTCTCTGCCTTGTACACTATTACTATCCCAGTCTATAGTGTTATTAGATTATTTAATTATTAGGATAATTAAAGTCCCCCATTAGAACTACTTTCTCTCCTGTGCCTAGAGGCAAATGGGGCAAATGAAACATATACTTATGTCTGTTTCCATGGCTAGTTTTACCTGGAATAATTCACCAGCCTGTCACCAGAAGCGATAGCCCGAGGGGCTCCACTCTGCATCAAGCATGGCTGACCAGGAATCCCTCTGGCTCTTGCTTTTTGGCATAAGAGTATTGGAAGGCTTTGCAGATCAAAAACCTGGCCCTTCACCATCAAGTCCTGGGATAGGGCTCAAACCTGAAGCATCCATCTCAGCGGCAGGGACACTACGCACTGCACCACAAGACCTCTCCCATTATAACTATTCTGTAGTTTTTGCATCTCTGTAATTTCTTTGCAATTTTGTTCCTCTCTTTCCCTTGGTGGCCTATAGAATACACCCATGAATGGTATCTCTGTTCTCTTAACTCTAGCCAAATAGATTCTGTCCCTGACCCCTCTAGGATATCCTCTCCTTCCAGCACTGTAATGTTCTCCTTAATCAATAATGCTCCCTGCCAGCATCCGCAGTTTTTTTGTTTTTATGCTCCCTGCCCTCCCTTCTTTCTCTCCCTATCTCAACAATCATGTAATCAGAGAACGGTCATGCCAGAAGGAGGCGATCCAGCATGCCTTGAATGGGCCAGTTCTCATTCTTAATGAAAGTAAAATAAACTAGTATTCTGTTTCTATAATTCCAAATGATATATTTTCAGTTAGGTCACCAGGTCTTTGACCCCTTACTTAAAAGCAATTTTTTTGTGAAAAGCAATTTTTTTGTGGGAAATATAAAAGGTTGCATTGGCCGGGAATCGAACCCGGGCCTCCCGCGTGGCAGGCGAGAATTCTACCACTGAACCACCAATGCACAGAGAGAAAAAGGCAGAATACAGATAGTGGAACCTGGGCAATGGGATGGTCTGGAGCGAGGGACCCCTGCCTGGCCCCACCCCTCCAACACAGAGAGGCGGGAAGCGGTCCGAGCCCTCACATCAGCGAGCGCGGCTCCGAATGACTGACAAGCGCTCCAGGCCGCAGCTCCGCCTCCGTCTGCTCCAGTTACTGGGGCGTCTTCGGGGTTTCTTCCTGGAGGCGGAGACACTCATCACGTGAGCACCAAGCAGCTGAGCTGGCAGAGAGAGTGAGTATATGGATGGGGTTAGAGGGGAGAGAGGGAAGGGGGGAAGGGGGTAGAGGAGAGGGGATTGGGGAGGGGATGGGGGGAGGGGAGAGGGGATTGGGGAGAGGGGATGGGGAGAGGGGGGAGGAAGGGATGGGGAGTGGGGGAGTGGGGGAGAGGGGGGAGGGGATGGGGGGGATAGGGGGGAGGGGATGGGGGAGAGGGGGGAGGGGAGGGGATGGGGGAGAGGGGGGAGGGGAGGGGATGGGGGAGGGGAGGGGATGGGGGAGAGGGGGAGGGGAGGGGATGGGGGAGAGGGGGGAGGGGAGGGGATGGGGGAGAGGGGGGAGGGGAGGGGATGGGGGAGAGGGGAGAGGATGAGAGGGGATGGGAAGGGAGGGGAGGGGATGAGGTAGAGGGGAGGGGAGGGGAGAGGGATACCCGGCCATGGTAGGGCACGGCAAGGGCCCTGAAATGACACAGTTGGGTCCCTGGTTCACGGGGAAGCTGCTGGTCAGAGCATCTGGCAGCTGTTGAACAATCAGAGGCAGCTGCCTGTTTTCTAAACCACTTCTGGGGCTATATTGGGGGTTGTATGTTAGTTGCTGGACACTCTGGTGGCTTTAATTAAGTTATAGCCTCAATTGTATATCTTCCTCACCCCCTTGCTCTCACAACAGTTGCCCTTTCCTACCAGACATTCCTATATTTAGATAAAAAGTGTTGAATGATAAATATTCTAATATGACTCAAACTTGGTGCTGCTAGAAAACATCAAACCAATTCTTGTTCTTAAGATAACTGGCTAATGGTGCTTGCTGTTATTTATGTGTAAACTACACAGCAACTTTAGCCAAGGGACAAATGCCAGGTTTAAATATGGATATCCAAAATTGCTGTTGTAATTTCACCACTTCCCCATTGGCTTTATGATATCGGCAAATTGCTGCATGTCTTACCATTGAAATACATTGATTGATTGTGTGAAGCTGGTGTATTTGTGTGGTAGATATGAACTAAACTTGTCACAAAAAGTTGTCTTGTCATTTCAAGTCTGAGTACCTTTTTAATGTTGTGATAAGTGTTCGTTACTGTTAATCAACATCTGGCACTGTAAATTTATTATTACAAGTGTGGAGTTTAATTCTTTCAGATATTACTTGTCATATTTTAAAAATATCATTTAACATTTTAGTTTTATTTTTTCATAATCTAATCTTTCTTACCCGCTCTTTATTTCCCATTCTCTCTCTGATTTGGCATTGAATTCACCCATTTTAATTTATACCTTCTTAGTTTTTGGACTGTTTCTTTCACAATCCTTTACTCTGATTGCTGTCTTCCTTGCCCTGTTCAATCGGGTCCCAGATGTGTTTTCCTTGAGCTTTCAGCGACTTGTTGCACAAAGAACCCAAAACATAAACATGAAAGGGCAAGCCTAATGGCAGATTCCTTTAAATGCCTTGTTACAACAAAATCTGTCATTATTAAAAATAAATAACTTCCTTACACATGCGCAAACGTGATTTTAAAAACTCTGACTGTATCCTATACCACACTTGGTCCTACTCACTCATCATGCCTACAATTTTAACATCTCCAATTTGAAGTTTGTATCCTCATATTTAATTTTTCTCATGGCCCCCTCTCTAGCTTTGTAACCTTAGTTATACAGGACATTGGTGGAATCACATCTCAAATATCGTATGCAGTTTTGGTTTTCTTATTTAAGGAAGGATATAAATGCATTGGAGGTGGTTCAGAGGAGGTTTACTGGATTGATAAAAGCAAAAAACAGCGGATGCTGGAAATCCAAAACAAAAATAAAAATACCTGGAAAAACTCAGCAGGTCTGGCAGCATCTGCGGAGAGGAACACGTTAACGTTTCAAGTCCGTATGACTCTTCAACAGAACTAAGATTGATACCTGGAATGAGTAGGTTGTCTTATGAGGAAAGGTTAGACAGACTGGGCTTGTTTCCACTGAAGTTCAGAAGAGTGAGGGGTGATTTGATTGAAGTGTATAAGATCCTGAATGGTATTGGATGTGAGAAAAGATGAGTCCAGAGCCAGGGGACACTGT
The DNA here is from genome assembly GCF_017639515.1 of Carcharodon carcharias. Lineage (NCBI taxonomy): Eukaryota > Metazoa > Chordata > Chondrichthyes > Lamniformes > Lamnidae > Carcharodon > Carcharodon carcharias. Next base: position 47,737,422 of record NC_054467.1, on the reverse strand, counting down.
TTTAAAATTAGTGGTTGCCCTTTTAGGACAAAGACAAGGAGAACTTTATTCTCTCAGAGGGTTGTGTGACTTTGGAACTCTCTGCCTCAGAAGACAATGGAGGCGGGGTCATTGAATATTTTTAAGGCATAGGTAGATGGATTCTTGTTAGGGCAGGGAATCAAAGGTTATCAGGGGTAGATGGGAATGTGAAATTAGAAACATAAACAGATCAACCATAATCTTATTGAATGGTGGAGCAGGCTCACAGGGCTGAATGGACTACTTCTGCTCCTATTTCGTATGTTCGTATGTCCAGTCTTATGATCCTCCAACAACTCCACAACGCTCTGGTTTTCTGTGCATCCTCCACAGCCTTCACCTTACCATTGGTGGCCATGCCTTCAACTGTCTAGGCCTCAGAGTCTGGAATTCCCCTTTCCCTAAGCTCCATCTCTCCACATCCCTCTTCTTTAAAACCCTCCTTAAAACCCACCATCTTGATTGACCAAGCTTTCTGTTGCTCATCCTAATACCTTCTGTTCTGATGAAGAGTCATTGACCTGAAACTTTGGGTGGAATTTTACGGCCACGCCGCAGCGTGAGTGGGGGTGTAAACTGCTGCGAGCCATTCAAATGTCCATTGACTTTGGCAAGATCATAAAATTCCACCCAGTAACTCTTTCTTTTTATTTTAGATTTCCAACATTTGCATTATTTTATTCTTATAACTCATTCTGCTTGCTTGATCCCATTGTCTGATTATGACTTCTGTGAAGCACCTTGTAAGGTTTTACTATGGTGGTGTACTGCATAAAGGCAATTTATTACTTTCCCCACGTGTCAAAATAGGAATCACTTTGGTGGTTAGATTTCGACAATACAGTACTACCGCACCCCCCCCCTAACCAGCAGGACTCTCGCGACCCAAGGGAGATGATAATCATACCCATGAAACATTGCAAAGCACTGAGATGACCCAAGCCAAAACCTCAAATTCTGCCTAGGGATTATTCTAAATTATTTAAGTGAGTAATTAATTTAAGTTAACTAAATAACATAAGTAACAATAGAGGGACAGGTGGAATGTGAGAGCTTTTGGACGCCAAGGTGATCCAGGGCAAGCACGTCTGCAGAAAGTGTAAGCAGCTAGAGGAATTCCGGATTAGGATTACTAATCTGGAAGCCAAACTGCAGACACTGTTCAACAAAAAGTAGGGGGAGAAATACCTGGGCACTTTGTTCAGAAGACGGTCATGCTTCTGAGCATAGGGTCACCTGTTTTGGTTAGCATTGAACGACAGGAGGTTGTGACCGTCAATGAGGCAGGTAACAGGACTGAGCAAACAGTAGTGCAGGAGCCTTAGACTTTGCAATTGTCAAACAGATTTGAGTTGCTTAAAACCTTTGTGGACGAAAGCGAGGTCTGCAAGGTGGAGGAGCAGGCTGGCCATGGCACCATGGTACAGGAAGCCGTTCAAGTGGGAAGAGCATACAGGAATATAGTAGCAATAGTACTAGTAGTAGAAGGTAGTATAGTGAGGGGGACTAACACTGTTCTCTGTGGCAAAGCGCGAGCATCCAGAAGGTTATATTACCTGCCCAGTGCCAGGGCTCAGGATATCTGCTCAGGGCTAGAGAGGAACTTGAAGTGTGAGGGGAGGATCTACATGGTCCATGTAGGTGCCAGAGAGATAGGCAGGACAAGGAAGGAGGTTCTGCATAGCCAGTATGAGGAGCTAGGTACCAAATTAAGAATCAGGACCTCAAAGGTAATAATTTCTGGATTATTACCTGAGCCACTTGCAAATTGGCACAGCACAAATAAGGTTAGAGAGATGAATGTGTGGCTCAAAGCCTGGTGTGGGAGAAGTGGATTCTGGTTTGTGGGGCACTGACATCTGTACTGGGGAAAGTGGGGGCTGTACCTTTGGGACGGTTTACACCTGAACCATGCTGGGACGTGTGTTTTGCGAATTGCATAACTGGAAAGTAGAGAGGGCTTTAAACTAAACAAGGGGTGTGAGGGATCAAGCTTGGGTAGATGTGGCAAATCAAGGGGTAGATTCAAAGCAGGAGACCATAATAGTAACATGGGAAATGAGGATCATAAAATAGCATGAAGGGACAGAGAGATACAACCTAAGAATACACCAATAGTCAAGACTAGATGTTACAAAGATAATAAGACAAAACTAAAGGCTCTGTATCTGCGTGTAGCATTCATAACAAAGTGAATAAATATGATCTGATAGCCATTATGCAGACATAGCTGCAGGATGACAAGGATTGGGTCCTGAATATTGATGGGTATATAGTATTCAAGAAGAATAGGAAGCTAGGTAAAGGTGAAGGGATAGCACTGTTGATCAATTATGACATTGTGCAATAATTAGAGATGACCTTGGTTCAGGAGATCAGCTTGTAGAATTGGCTTGGTTGGAGGCAAGGAATAGGGAAAAGAAGCCATTAGTGGGAAAGCATCAAACTTAAGGAAAGAGCATATAACTGCGTAAAGATCAGTGGCAGGTCAGATGATTGGTCAAAATATAAAGAACAGCAGATTGACTAAAAGGTTAATCAGGTGAAAGAAATTAGAGTATGAGAGAAAGCTAGCTAGAAATGTAAAAATGGACAAGCAAGAGTTTCTACAGGTATTTAAACAAGAAAAGACTAGGTAAAGTGAGTGTTGGCCCTCTACAGAGTGAGAATGGGGAGGTAATAATAGATAATAAGGAATGGCAGATGAAATGAACAAATATTTTGTTTCTGTCTTCACTATAGATGATATAAAAACAAACTAATAATTCCTGTAAATCTGAAGTGGAAGGGAGGGGGGATCTTGGTGAAATTACAATCACTAGGGAAGCAGCAGTGAGCAAACTGATGGAGCTGTGGGCTGACAAGTCTCCAGATCCTGATGGAATACATCCTAGGGTCTTAAAAGAGGTGGCTAATGAGGTACTAGATGTGTTGATAATTTTCCAAAATTTGCTAGATTCCGGAAAGATTCCATCAGATTTGAAAGTAGCAAATATAACCCCTCTATTCAAGAAAGGAGGGAGGCAGAAAACAGGAATCCACTGGCCAGTTAGCTTGACATCTGTCATGAGGAAGGTGTTAAATCATTAAGGAGGTTAGAGCTGGGCACTTAGAGAAACTCAAAGTAATTGGGAAGAGTCAGCATGGATTTTTGAAAGCGAAATCATGTTTTATCAATTTATTAGAGTTCTTTGAAGGAGTAACCTGCACTGTGGATAAAGGGGAGCGTGTAGACATGCTGTACTTGGATTTCCGAAGGTATTTGATAAGGTGCCACATCAAAGGTTATTGCGAAAAATAAAAACTCATGATGTAGGGGGTAACATATTGGTATGGATAGAAGATTGGCTGGCTGGCAGAAAACAGAGGGTATGCATAAATGGGTCTTTTTTCTGATTGGCAGGATGTGATGAGTGGAGTCCCACAGGGGTCTCTGCTGCGGCCTTAACTTTTTACAATTTATATCAATGGCTTAGATGAGGGGAGTGAAGGCATGGTAGCTAAATTTGCAGATGGCACAAAGATAGGTAGGAAAGTATGTTGTGAAGAGCACATAAGGAGGCTGCAGATGGATATAGATGGATATTAAGTAAGTGGGGAAAAATCGAGCAGATGGAGTTTAGTGTACAAAAATATGAGGTTGCTCACTTTGGTGGGAAGAGTAAAAGAGCAAGGTGTTACTTAAACGGAGAATGGCTGCAGAATTCCGAGGTGCAGAGGGATCTAGGTGTTCTAGTGCATGAGTCACAAAATGTTAGTATGCAGGTACAGCAAGTAATTAAGAAGGCTAATGGAATGCTGTCCTTTACTCCAAGAGGAATTGAACATAAAAGTAAGGATGTTATGCTTCAGTTATACAAGGCATTGGTGAGACCACATCTCGAATATTGTGTGTAGTTTTGGTCTCCTTATTTAAGGAAGAGTGTAAATCCATTGGAGGCGGTTCAGAGAAGGTTTACTAAATTAATATCTGGAATAAGTGGGTTGTCTTATGAGGAAAGGTTAGACAGACTGGCCTTATTTCCACTGGAGCTTAGAAGTATAAGGAATGACTTGATTGAAGTATATAAGATCCTGAATGGTATTGACAAGGTGGATGTGGAAAGGATATTTCTCCCTGTGGATGAGTCCAGAACTAGGGGACACTTTTAAAATTAGGGGATGCCCTTTTAGGGCAGAGATGAGGAGAAATTTTTTCTGAGAGTTGTGAGACTTTGGAACTCTCTGTCTCTGAAGGCGGTGGTGGGGGGGCCATTGAATATTTTTAAGACAGAGGTAGATAGATTCTGTTGAAGGGTCATGAGGACTCAAAACGTCAACTCTTTTCTTCTCCGCCGATGCTGCCAGACCTGCTGAGTTTTTCCAGGTAATTCTGTTTTTGTTGTAGATAAATTCTTGTTAGGCAAGGGGATCAAATGTTATTAGGATTAGATGGGAATGTGGAATTCAAAACACAAACAGATCAACCATGATCTTATTGAATGGCAGCACAGGCTTGAAGGGCCGAAAGGCCTACTTCTGTACCTATTTCATATGTTTGTAGGGCAGTTGATCCTCTGTTTGTGAGTTATTGTCTGTTAAGTTACCAGAACAAAAGAAGTCACTTCACAGTTTCGGAAATGTCAAGCCTTGTCATTTCCGAGGCGCTATTAACAGACCACCCGGGGACTGCATAGCCCAACTTCAAAGGGAGCTACACAAAGGCCAGTTGTATTTGATAAACTAGGCCTGCCAGCAGAGTCAGAGAGTCTACGGAAACAATGACTTCCCAAACATCAGACCCTCAATAAATGTAAAAAACAAAAAAACTGCGGATGCTGGAAATCCAAAACAAAAACAGAATTACCTGGAAAAACTCAGCAGGTCTGGCAGCATCGGCGGAGAAGAAAAGAGTTGACGTTTCGAGTCCTCATGACCCTTCGACAGAACTTGAGTTCGAGTCCAGGAAAGAGCTGAAATATAAGCTGGTTTAAGGTGTGTGTGTGGGGGGCGGAGAGATAGAGAGACAGAGAGGTGGAGGGGGTTGGTGTGGTTGTAGCGACAAACAAGCAGTGATAGAAGCAGATCATCAAAAGATGTCAACAACAATAGTACAATAGAACACATAGGTGTTAAAGTTAAAGTTGGTGATATTATCTAAACGAATGTGCTAATTAAGAATGGATGGTAGGGCACTCAAGGTATAGCTCTAGTGGGTTTTTTTTTTAATTTTTTTTTTTATATAATGGAAATAGGTGGGAAAAGGAAAATCTTTATAATTTATTGGGAAAAAAAAGAAGGGGGAAACAGAAAGGGGGTGGGGATGGGGGAGGGGACTCACGACCTAAAGTTGTTGAATTCAATATTCAGTCCGGAAGGCTGTAAAGTCCCTAGTCGGAAGATGAGGTGTTGTTCCTCCAGTTTGCGTTGGGCTTCACTGGAACAATGCAGCAAGCCAAGGACAGACATGTGGGCAAGAGAGCAGGGTGGAGTGTTAAAATGGCAAGCGACAGGGAGGTTTGGGTCATTCTTGCGGACAGACCGCAGGTGTTCTGCAAAGCGGTCGCCCAGTTTACGTTTGGTCTCTCCAATGTAGAGGAGACCACATTGGGAGCAACGAATGCAGTAGACTAAGTTGGGGGAAATGCAAGTGAAATGCTGCTTCACTTGAAAGGAGTGTTTGGGTCCTTGGACGGTGAGGAGAGAGGAAGTGAAGGGGCAGGTGTTGCATCTTTTGCGTGGGCAAGGGGTTGTGCCATAGGAGGGGGTTGAGGAGTAGGGGGTGATGGAGGAGTGGACCAGGGTGTCCCGGAGGGAGCGATCCCTACGGAATGCCGATAAGGGGGGTGAAGGGAAGATGTGTTTGGTAGTGGCATCATGCTGGAGTTGGCGGAAATGGCGGAGGATGATCCTTTGAATGCGGAGGCTGGTGGGGTGATAAGTGAGGACAAGGGGGACCCTATCATGTTTCTGGGAGGGAGGAGAAGGAGTGAGGGCGGATGCGCGGGAGATGGGCCGGACACGGTTGAGGGCCCTGTCAACGACCGTGGGTGGAAAACCTCGGTTTTCACAATAAATGTGGCTTGTTCAACAACTAATATTGCCTTGCTGCGCTAAGAGCTGCTTTAACACCTGACTAACAGGCCACACAGAAGGAGCTCTGTCTGGCTAGGCTGGACAACTAGTCCCTTCTACTCTGACACTGTTGGAAGTTCTGCACCATCGCCTACAAAAACTGGTTCATCTCTGCATGACTATTTCATCTTGTGAATCAACACCACATCAAAAGTGAATCTTACACCGCCTGTTTCAGCCTGCTGACCTCAGTGAAGGAATTCCTCATGGCACTTCGATTCTGGACGCTGGATCTCAAGTGAACCAATGTTTATTTTCTATGTTGTTTTTGTACTGTAAAACCTTCTTTGCTATATCCCTCTCATTACTGCTGTATGTATGTGGAGAGGGGCGTTGCGGGCCCTTTTCGTGGTATCTGAATGTGTGCAATAAACTAATCTTTTCAGTTCATCCTACCTCACTCAGGTTTGCAGTTGGGTTATTAGTAGGAGTTGGATCACACAAAGTTAAGTGGTTGGGAAATATGCCACCGCTTATCAAAAAGGAAACAAATCAAAACACCTTTCTGTTTACGGACGGGTGGTGAGAAAAAGAATTAGTGCTGTTTGAATGGACCCCTCTCCTGTCCATAACACTGTTGACTCTATTCACAGATAAAACTGTTGCTTATCAACAGTGACTACAATTCAAAATTACTTCTTTGGCTGTGATGCACTTTGGAATGCTTGAGGTTGTGAAAGGTGCTGTGTAAATGCAAGTCTTTTATTTCTTTTTAGCTTCTTGGTTAGAGCAAATAAAGCAAAATTAATTGTGACCTGGTAGAACTTTATTGTATAGGGAAGGTGCAAGGTACTTTATACTTCCCCGGTGCTATTCTGCCGTAAAGAAATGACAAAATTTGACTTCCAAATCCAGGTCAGACTTCCAGTACATATTATTTATAGAGGCACTGAATTGATGGGAGGGGAAGTAATCACATCTAATCTGTTGTATTTTGCAAGGCAATATTTGATGTGAATTGTGTCATCATGGTTTACTGGGTTACATAGGTGGTGCTTTGTGACTTCCATAAAGCCTTTACACAATCCAATTTTATAAAATGTTTTCTTTGGTTTCAGGAAATAATTTCCATTTTGAATGTTATACCAAACTGACCAAATGAGCAGCTGGGCATTTTGGGCAGTAGTGTGTTGCTTCAGCATCACCATCGGAGTACCTGCCATCAGTTGTCACAAAGAGCAAGTTTCCAATTCAGGTAGGAAAAGTGAACATAACTGGTTTAACTGCTCTTGGGAGTGGTAACTATATTACAGTTTTGCTGTTAATGGAAGGCCTATTGTGATTTAAGGCAGCGATGCTGGCTCCAGCAGTGCAGAGATTCCTCAGGTTGATTTGTTTGTTTCTTTTCCATCATAATGGTGATTCTGGCACTGCCTGGTTTATACCTACGGCCTGTACAGAACTGTTTCCCAACTCCCCACCATCCCCAGTCTCCCAGCAGCCAATGTTGGGGAAAAAGGCCAAAGGTCCATTGCCAAAAATGCAACCAGGAGTTTAGTCCAGGTCTAAATAGTTTTGACCTGTGAGTTTACACCTTTGAGCCTGAATGCCACACTCACCTAATTTTGCTCCAGCTTCTTGCAACCAACACAGTGCTGAAAATTTGTCACATTTGCTTGGATTAGATTTGCACTGAAGCCTCTGAATTGGACTTTCAGTATACTGTGCCAACCTACCATCAACTGTCTACTTAACTGCATTTTTAATATTTGTCAGTTATGACTATCAAAAAGCATTGAGGAACAGGTAAAATCAGGTGTATGCTAAAACAATCTGAAACTGATCTGAAAATTGCATCAGATCAGTGAAGACAAGGTACATGTTAGGATCGTCAATGGTAGCAGCTTCTGCCAGCTATGGACAAGCACGTTTAATTTCCTTGATGCCTTACTAACTATACAGAGCAGGTAGGGTCTTGGTTTTATCTTTTCCCCGGTACTGAGCAACACAGAGCAGGCTGGGCCAGGTTCCATCCCTGGCTTGGTGCTGAGCCAAATTCCATATCTGGCTTGGTTTAGGCTACAGTGCAAGCTAGTCTTGGGTTCCATCCCTGCTTTGGTTCTTAGCCACACTGAGCAGGCTGAGCCCAGGTGCCTAACCTGATGTGGCGCCAAACAGAACAGGCTAAAAACATACTTAGTTTGGACCTACAAAGGATAGACCAAGGTACTTTCTAAATGATGAAAAGCTAGAAATAGTATGTCGTTGAGAGGCGGGGTGGTGCGTGTAGATAGATCATTAAAATATCATGAACAAGGCACAAAAATTAATCAAAATGGCTAATAGAATGTTAGTGTTTATATCTAGAGGAATAGAATACAAGCAGGTAGAAGACATGCATCAGCTATACAAAACCTTGGTTCGACCACATCTGGAGCTCTGCAAGAAATCTTGGGCACCAGATCTTAGGCAGAATATGTTGACTTTGGAGGGCGTGCAAGTGTAGATTTATCACAATGATATCCGAACTCCAAGGGTTAAATTACGAGGAGAGATTATACAAACTAGGTTTCTATTTCTGAAATTTTGAAGATTAAGGACTTTTTTGATCAAAGTTTTCAAGATGTTAAGTGGAACAGATAGTCTAGATAGAGAGAGATTATTCCCACTTGTTGGGGAGCCTAGGACTAGTAAAGGCATATATGAGAATGGAGCCTTTCAGGAGTGAAATTAGGAAAAACTTCATGAAGAGCGCTGGATGTTTGAAACTCTGGTAAATGGCAAATGATGCTTGATCGAATGTTAATTTTAAATTTGATATTGATTTTTGTTTGGTTGACCAAAGGTATTAAGAAATATGGGCAAAGGTGGGGGTATATGGAGTTAGATTGTAGGTGAGCCATAATCTCATTGAATGGGGAAGCAGGTTCAAGGGGATAAACTGCCTGCTCCTGTTCCCATATTTCTGGATTGATCCCAGATTCTATCCCAGGTCTGTTGCTGAACACCACAGATAAAGCTGGGTTCAGATTCCCCCTAGGTCTGACACTAAGCCATTCAGCAGGCTGGACCCAGATTCCCCCAGGTCTTACACTGAGCTATACAGCAGGTTGGACCCAGATTCCATCCCAGGCCTAGCACTGAACCATACAGCAGGCTAGATCCAGGTTCCCCCAGGTCTGGAACTGAGCCGTACAGCAGGCTGGACCCAGATTCCAACCCAGGCCTGGTGTTGAGCTATATAGCAAGCTGGGCTCAAAGTCCATTCCTGGTTTGGTTTTGACCCACACCGAGCAGGAGCAGCCCAGATTCAATACTCATCCTGGTCATGAAGCACACAGGTGACTGCTGAGCTACTGTCTTCTGCTTCTGTGGTTTCTAAGCTCCCTCCTCCACCCAGCTCTGGAACTGGTCCATTCACATGATCAGTGTGGCGATAGAACAGGTCTGCCAGGCTGTTGACTGCAGAAGCAGAAAACCCTGGCCTGGTTGTTCAACAGTTTAGCTTGTATCAAGCGGTGAGCAGAGAAGCTGAGACCAAACTTGGGTCCATGGGGAAATCGAAGGGAGTGAGACTAATTGGAAAGTTCTTTCAAAGAACCACGTAGGCATGATATGCCAAATATCATTTATTCGATATATAATTCCCAGGATCATTTCTAGATAAATCTTACGAAACCAAGATACCTTTTTCCTTCTGTTTTTTGTTTTATTTTTGTTGACATTTTTCTGGCAAGAGCAAATGAAGGAAAATATGCCACCTGATGTTAATCACTAATTCTGTTGTGTACATAAGATTGTACATCAAGTAGAGAGCACCTATTTCTATACTGACAGGTACTGTTATTCCATACAATGACCTAAAGTAGAAAAAATGTAAAATTGAAACAGTAACTAAAATGATAGATAGTGAGGAATGGTTTCAGGACTACCTTATTTACAATTGGTTGGTGGTTATAGGTGTTGAGTGTCTCATTCTCAAAGTCATAATGTAGGACTGTGTTATAACCACTTCATATACTTTTCCTCCCCCAACGCCCAACCCTTCAACTCCTGGCAATTTTATACCCCTTAACCTTCTGGGGGTCTCCTTCAGTGCTTTAACATAATCTTTCGAATTCTCTACCCCAGAAGGTTGTGGATGCTCCATTGCTGAATACATTTAAGGCTAGAATAGACAGATTTTTGGTGTCTCAGGGAATTAAGGCATAAGGGGAGCAGACAGGAAAATGGAGCTGAAGCCCAGGATCAGCCATGTTCGTATTGAATGGCAGCAGGCTCAGTGGGCTGTGTGGCCTACTCCTGCTCCTATTTCTTATGTTCTTAAAAAGCCATTTGTGTTTTATTAGTTTGATTCTGCCCTTTTCAGACACATTCATCTTTGTACCACTAGGAAAAGCCCCTGGATAGCAACAAGCAGTAGGGATTTTAGATTTTATTCTGTTTTGATTCCTCTGAAATGAAGGGGGGGTTAAGACCAATTGTAACACCTCTCACCAGCCAAGAATTGCTGGGTCATACAGCTTGGGGATCGATCCTGTAACACAAGTAACATTTGTGCCACAAAAGTACCACGCAATGACCATCTCCAACAAGAGAGAATCTAACCATCACCTCTTGACATTCAATGGCATTATCATTGCTGAATCATCCACTATCAACATCCTAGGGGTTACCATTGATCAGAAACTGAGTTGGACCAGCCATATAAATACAGTGGCTTCAAGAGCAAGTCAGAGGCTCAGAATCCTGCAGTGAGTAACTCACCTCCTGACTCCTCAAAGCCTGACCACCATCTACAAGGCACAAGTCAGGAGTGTGATGAAATACTCTCCACTTGCTCGGATGAGTGTAGCTCCAGCAACACTCAAGAAGCTTGACACCATCCAGGACAAAGCAGCCCACCTGATTGGCACACCTCCTACCTCCACCACCGATGCAGAGTGGAAGCAGTGTGTAACATTTAAAAGATGCACTGCAGAAACTCACAAAGGTTCCTTAGACAGCACCTTCCAAATCCATGAAGTTTTCCATCTAGAAGGACAAGGGCAGCAGATAGATGGGAATACCACCACTTGGAAGTTCCTCTCCAAGACATTCACATCCTGACTTGGAAATAAAACACCATTCCTTCACTGTTATTGGGTCAAAATCCTAGAACAACGTCCCTAACAGTACTAAGGGCATACCTACACCACATGGACCGCAGCGGTTCAAGAAGGTAGCTTACCACCACCTTCTCAAGGGCAATTAGGCATGGGCAATAAGTGCTGACCTAGTCAGCGATGTCCATTTCCTGTAAATGAATTTTAAAAATGACACATGAGGGAAGTCAATGTAGAAGCATTTGGTTGGGAAGTTAATGCATGTCGCTTACACCAAAGCCCCTGTTAAATATAACAGGAGTGCAGCTCGTGTTCAGAGTGAACAGAAAAATAGTCGATTTTTTTCCTCCCCAAAAGTCTGGTGATAAATTTTGCACTGAGATGCCTACCAAATATAGTGACTTTGGATTGAGTTTAATTATTAACAATTGGGATCAATTCAGAGTTCTAACATCTTTCCAAGGAGCATCAGGAGTAGGTGGCATGGTGAAGTGGAGTGGGTATTGGGATCATGCTGTTGCACAGGGAACAGATGAAGAATTTATTCTCTGAGGGTTGGTAATCTTTGAATTCACTACTTCAGAGAGCAGTGGAAACAGTTATTGAATATATTCAACACTGAATCAGGTAGATTGTTGATCTATAAAGGAGTCAGGGGGCAGGTATCGGATTAGCTACAATCTTATTGAATGGCAGAGCAGTACTGATAGGCTAGAATGCCTACTTCTGCACCTATTTCTTATATTCTTTTTGTTCTTAGTCCCCTCACGATGCTGAAAAGGGAAGGGGAGATGTCCTGGTGGCATTGTGCATCAAGTGGAGAGAAAAAATAACTAAATGATACAATTTTAGTGAGGTGTATGTGCACAAATCTTTGAATCACAGAATTGTTATGGCGCAGAAGGAGGCCATTCTTCCCATCATGTCTGCACCAGCTCTCCAAATGAGCATCGTGACTTCATGCCGGTCTGCTTTTTCCCCGTACATTTCTATTCAAATAATCATCTAATGCTCTCTTGAATGCCTCGATTGAATCTGCCTCCAACACACTTCAAGGCAGTGCAATCTAGACTCGAACCACTCACTGTGTGAAAAAGATTTTTCTTATATCACACTTGCTTCTTTTGCAAATCACTTTAAATCTGTGCCCTCTTGATCCTTTTACAAGTGGGAACAGTTTCTCCCTATCTACTCTATCCAGCCCAGTTTGAACACCTGTATTAAATCTCCTCTTAGCCTTTCCCTCTTCAAGGAGAACAGTCCCACCCTCTCCAATCTATCTTCAGAACTGAAGTTTCTCATCCCTGGAACCATTCTTGTAAACCTCTTCAGTACTTTCTCCAATGCGATCACATCCTCCCTGAAGTGTGGTGCTCTGAATTGTACACAATACTCCAGGTGAGGTCTAACTAGTGCCTTATATAAGCTCAGCATAACCTCCTCGCTCTTGTACTCTATGCCCCTATTAATAAAGCCCAGGATACTGTATGCTTTATTAACTGCTCTCTCAACCTGTCCTGCCACCTACAATGATCTATGCACATATACACCCAGGTCCCTCTGCTCCTGCACACCCTTCAGAATAGTACCCTTTGTTTTATATTGTCTCTCCATGTTCTTCCTACCAAAATGGATCATCTCACACTTCTCCATATTGAGCTTCATCTGCCATCTATCTGTCCACTCCACCAACTTCCCCATGTCCTTTTGAAGTTCTATACTGTTGCCCTCACAGTTTACAATGCTTCCAAGTTTCGTATCATTTGCAAACTTTAAAATTGTCCCCGCATATCAAGATCTAGATTATTAATATATATCAGGAAAAGCAAGGGTCCTAATAGTAACCCCTGGGGCACTCCACTATGAACCTTCCTCCAGCCCTAAACATATCCATGAACCACTACCCCCTGTTTCCTATTACTCAGCCAATTTTGTATCCATGTTTCTACTGTCCCCCATGAACTATAACTGTTCTCACAAGCCTGTTATGTGGCACTGAATCAAATGCCTTTTGGAAGTCCAAGTATACCACATCAACAGCATTACCGTCATAAACCCTCTCTGTTACCTCTTCAATAAACTCCAGCAAGTTAGTTAAACACGATTTCCCCTTTAGAAACCCATGACAGCTGTTCCTAATCAACCCACATTTTTCCATGTGACTACTGTAGCGACTCACTGGGGATATTGTGCTGCAACATCAAGCCCCACTGCTCCCCAAGCCATGATAAATGTGAAAAGTTTGATCAACCCACCTAATTGATTAATTTAGGTTACAGAATACAAGCACCAGGTTTGTAAAATTAATAATTAAATAACTGTGTATTGAACAAATTGTCTTTAACCAGTGGCAAAAGAAAGAAATATGAACTGCTAATTTCTAATTCTATAGCCTAAACCCAACCCTTCTTAAATCCCTATACACATACATATAATACACACAAAAATGTGGATTTTAAAGGGAGGATAAAACAGTTCAGTAGCACCATTTCCGGAGTACAGGATTCGATGGGTTGATTTTGATTGATGTGTTCTAAATTCCTTTCAGTTCTTTGCTGATGACACGAGGTGGCCTTCCAGCAGCTTCAGTCTTTAGTTCACTGGTTGAGTACTTGCCTTTCAATGTCGCTAACAGTGATTTTCCCTTTTTCCTCTTGGTGGGTTTTGAGAGAGAGAGCAAGTTCTAGAGATAGGAGGAGCAAAAGCCAGCTAGCTATTATTGTAGAATCACTGGGATCCCACATACACAGGAGACCGAGGTTTTAGGTCTTTTTCCTTTCAGGCTAGGAGCTATTGTGCTGCACTGCTCTCACACAAACCCTAGTCACCTGGTCAGGAGCCTATTAAAACATATTACCAGGCAGTTCCCCTTTAGACCAGACTCCTCAGCACCATTCTGTCTTTCATTGCACACTCTGTTCCAGGACAGCAACATTGTATATATCCCTCACACTGTTCCAGTAGACATGCCCTTCAAACTGCAGCCATTGTAATTTTAATCCACAGTCCAACAGAAATAAATATATAAGTTCTTTACAACAGTCCAACAAAAATAAAGAGATATGTTCTTTACATGCCTCTGCCCTTAAAAGAGATGAAACGCCATTTCAAAATATGACACATGGACAACCAAACACAAGACTTACTTCCATTCATCCTTTCTACCCTTTATACAATCTTATACAATCTTCAGCATTTCTCACCCCTTTGACTTATTTTAGTATTTTACACCCCTGGACAATGCATTCGCGATCATGTTATCTTTGTCGGCAATGTGAACAATCTTTACATTGAATGGCTGAAACAATAAATTCCATCTAAACAGCCTCTCATTTCGAGTTTTAAGCTTTTCAATGAACACCAATGGATTATGGTCAATGTAGATTAGTGTTTCTTTGTTATCTTGTCAGACATAAACTTCAAAGTGTTGAAGAGACAACAACAATGCTAGAATTTCTTTTTCTACTATGGAGCACTTCCTCTGATATTGATTTAGTTTCTTGGAAAAGTACCCCACCCTAATTTATCATCTTGTAATAGGACTGAATCTAACCTCCAGTCACTAGCATTAATCGCCATTTTAAAAGGTTTGGTAAAGTCAGGGGTAGCCAACTCTGGTTCATTTATTAAGATTGCCTTCAGCTTTTCAAAGGCTACTTGGCATTCTGCTGACCTTACACTTTTGCTTGTTTTCTTAACAAATTGGTAAGAGGTACAGCTATTGTGCTGAAGTTAGGTACAAACTTCCTGTAAAACCTACACATTCCCAAAAACCTCATGATTTTTTCATTTAGTTTTAGGAATGGGAATTCTATTAGAGCATTCACTTTTGCTGTACTTGGCAACACTTGCCCTTGTCCTACAATGTGACCTAGGTATGTTACCCTTGCTTTTGCAGATTCGCTTTTGGCCAAATTTATGACTAAGCCAGCCAACTGCAATTGCTTAAACAGGTCCTCTAAATGCTTTATATGTTATTCACATATGTTACTATATATTATAACATCATCTAAATAAACCATGCAGTTACACACTTCAGCTACGACTTGATTCATAAGTCTCTGGAATGTAGCTGAGGCATTTTAAAACCCAAATGGCATGACACGACATTGATACAATCAATTCACTTGATGTAACAAAGGCGGATATTTCTTTAGCCTGTGATTTTAATGGAACTTGCCAATACCCCTTCAATAGATCAATTTTAGAAAGAAACCCTTTCGATGTAATCTTCTAACCGAGGAATTGGGTATGAATTTGCCCTCATTACCATGTTCACTTTCCAGTAGTCTATACAAAATCCAGTTGATCCATCCAGCTTAGGAACCAGCACGACATGTGAACTTCAGGTGCTTTGGCTAGTCTCAATCAATTGATTTTCCACCATATATTGGACCTCTGATTCTTCCTGAGCTTGTTTCTCTGGACCTAGCCGATAAGGATATTGTTTTATCAGTGCTGAGTTTCCTACATTCACCTCATGCCTAGCTAACGTAGTACATCCAGGTGTAGCTCTACAAATTCCCTTATACTTCCTAAGTAATCTTGTTAGATCTTCCCTTGGTCCTTCCTCTAAATATGAGAACACAGTGTCTAACTATCCCAGTATTTTCTTATTGGCTAGTCAAATTGTAGGTGGTTCGCTTTGTGCACTGTCTACTTCTCCCTCTATCCTACCTTACTCTTACTGTCTCTGTCATCCTCCATTACTTCTACCGCCTGGGACACTTGCTCTTTTCTATCATCTTCCCTGCAATGATATTGCTTCAACATGTTTATGTGACATAACTGTTTCTTTTTCCTACGTTCAGCAGTATCTATCAGAGAAGTCACTTTACTAAGTCTCCTAACTATCATATAGGGGCCACTGAATTTTGCTTTCAGGGGTTCAGCCTGCAAAGGCAATAATACCAATACTTCATCTCCTGTTGGAATGTTCTAGTTGTAGCATGTTTGTCTGCCCATTCTTTCATTTTTGCTTGGGAAATTCTTAAATGCCCTCATGCTACTTTGCATGCTCCTATGAGTCTTTCTAGAAACATAGACACATAATCCAACATGGAGGATTTGTTTTTCTGCTTTAGAAACCTTTCCTTAATCACTTTTAATGGACCTCTTACTTCATGACCATAAATCAATTCAAATGGACAAAATCCAGTAAATTCATTTAGAAAATCTCTGGTAGCAAATAATAAGAAATCTAACCCTTTGTCCCAATCCTTTGGGTATTCATGGCAATAGATCTTAATCATGATTTTGAGAGTCTGACGGTGTCTCTCTAAAGTCCCCTGTGTCTGTGGATGATAGGCGGTAGACTTTAGTTGTTTGATACCCAATCTGTTGATTATTACCTGGAAAATTTTAGACATGAAGTTAGAACCTTGGTCAGATTGTATTTCAATTGGTAGGCCATAATGAGTGAAAATCAGAGTTAACTTTTCCACTACCACCTTAGCTATAATTGTCCTTAAAGGAATAGCTTCTGGAAATGGGTTCTCATATCCATGATTGTAAGGATCTACTGATGTCCAGCTTTTGTTTGGGCAATGGTCCTACACAATCTATTAATACCCGACTGAATGGTTCTGAATGGGTATTAAAGGTGCTGGTTTGATTACAGGTTGAGGTTTGCCTACTACCTGACATGTATGACACATTTACAAAATTGCACTACGTCCTTATGAGGTCTTGGCTAGGTAAAATGCCTGCTTGTCGATGCTTAGGTTACATGTCCTGCCATAGGAATTCAATGTGCTACTTGCAATACCTCCTTATGATATTTGAGCAGTACCAATATCTGATGAACCAACCATCCATTCCTCATCCATGGGTCTCTGAGAGTGTCTCCACTTCCTCATCAGAACTCTGTTTTTAATGTAATAGCACTCCAGAACTCATCCTGCCTCAGCTTCAATGTGAGATGAGTGTGCTAGCTTCTTTAACTCTGGATATGCTTTCAGAGCCTCAATTAATGAAGACATGCCAAACACTTCCTTTGAATTATCCTCATTCTTAAAAACAAGTTTTGGCTACTCATAACATCTTCCCATGGTATTACTTTGACCTTTGGTGATGGACTTTGTTTAGTCATTGCTCTGGTCACCACACATGATGGAAAAACGCCGGGAACTTGTTTTTGAGCTCTGTTTCTTTAGCCTCTTTTAGACTTTCCGTAATTATGGGCAAAGCTATAACCTTCACTCCTGCCAAATCATTCCCTAGGAGTAAATCAACTCCATCCACAGGTAATTTCTTAACCACTTCTACAATCACCAATACAGACAACAAATCACACTCCAACTGCACTTTGTACAATGGATTCGGAATATACTCTCCACTTATCCCGTTTACCAATACTTTAGCTTTCATTGAACTCACTGGAGGGAAAACTAGGTCTTTCTCTAGCAAAAGAGTTTGAGCACCTCCTGTGCCTCTTAATATAGTTATGGTTTAGCTGCATCATTTGATGAAAAAGGAGTTATCTTTCCATTAAATAAAAGCTCTTTATATCTCTCATCTACCTTATTCGCTTCACCTGCATTCACAGCAGTGTTTATCTCCAGATTCTTATTTGTAGTTAAAGGTACAATTTGATCTGTGGCATTTTTTTGAGTTCCCTTTTTGGACTCACTCTTACGAACTCCAATAAGCCCCATGGGCTTCCCTTGAAATTTCCAGCATTCTGAATGAATGTGTCCCACTTTATTGCAAGGGAAACATTTAGGCCTTTGAGTTTCCCCACCTTCAGTACTTTCCTTCCTGATCTGGGGAGGAGATCTCAAGGTATTCCCAGCTATCCATTCATTACCCTAGCTACTTGCCTTCCTTTCACACTCCCACTTTCTATCCTTTTCAAATTTATGGGGGTGATGGAAAAAAGGTTTAGTTTTATGGATTAGCTCATAATTGTCAGCCATTACTGCTGGCTAGCAGTTGCAGCCCTTTGGTCTTCAACATGGGTTCTTATTACAGAAGGTAGGGAGTTTTTAAATTCTTCCAAGAGAATGGTGTCTCAGAACTCTATAGGTCGTTTTAACTCCTAATGCTTGTATCCATCTGTCAAAACTACTTTGCTTAACCCTTTCAAATTCAATATAAGTTTGCCCAGGCTGTTTCCTTAAATTTTGAAACTTTTGGCTGCATGCTTCAGGGATCAACTTATATGCACTCAAAATGGCCTTTTTCACCATATCATAATCCCGAGAAACCTCCTCTGACAGTGAAGCATAAATTTCTTGTGCTCTACCTGTCAATTTGCTCTACATGGGCAATGTCCAGTTTTCCTTTGGCCAGTTCATCTGTTTAGCTATCTTCTCAAATGAAATAAAGAATGCTTCAACATCCCTTTCCTCAAACCTTGGAAGAGCTTGTACAAATTTAAACATCTCCCCACAGGATCTGATTTGGAAATAAGCCCTTCCTCACCTACTAGTGCCTCTTTTTTAACTGCCAGCATTCTAAGCTGGAATTCTCTCTCTCTCTCTCTCTTTTCCTCTTTTCTGCCTGTCTAACCTCGCCATTTCTAACTTCCTTTGAAATGCTCTCTCTCATTCTTTTTCTTTTTGTTTCTCTGCCCTTTCCTTTTCTGCTGCCTCTAGTTCCAATTTTTTTTATTTGCTACTGAATTTGAGCCCATTCCAATGAACCATCCCTTGGAAAACTCGGTCTCTTGGGTATTCCTTCCAATTTCAAATGCTGTGCCATCTCTTCGACTATCTCTGCCTTCCTAGCTTTGGCATGCAATCCTACTTTTAATTTACTTGCCAATTGGATTAACCTGGCTTTTGGGATCCCTTGTAAAATTATCAGGGACATCTCTTCCACTTGCAGGAAGGCTTTAGCAGTTTCCAGTGCCATCTTATTTTTGATAGTACAATCCTGGTATTTCCTTTTAACTTTTATTACTTACTAAATCTACACCCAAATCGTCATTGTCTTTTGTTCTATAATACCCCAGATGAGCCCCCAAACTTTGTCACAACTCACTGGGGATCGTGCACTCCTTGATTCTCTTATTTGCTTTTTCCCCTCCCCTCTGAACCTTCTGTATTCCACTTGGTTCTCAATTGTATTTTCTACCTGACACCTGTCATGAGCACACTTTTTCTTCTTTATGTTAATTTCTATCTCCTTTTTCATCCAGGGAGCTCTGGATTTGTTTGCCCTACCTTTTCCTTTTGAGGGAATATACCTTGACTGTGCCCAAACCATTTCTTCTTTGAAAGTAGCCCATTGTTCAGCTACAGTTTTTCCGGTCAATCTTTGGTTCCAGTCTATCCGGTACAGCACCATTCTTGCCCCATTGAAGTCAGCTCTCCCCTAGTTAATTATTCTTACTCTGGATTGGACATTGTCCTTTTCTACCGTCATCTTAAACCTTATGATACAATGACCACTGTCTCCTAAATGTTCCCCTACTGACACTTGATCTACTTGGCCCACCTCATTTCCAAGACAAGTTAAGAAGGCTCTTTTTAAAGAAAAAGCATACAGGATCCTTGGTTTTATAACCAGAGGCATAGATCTTGATAGGAAC
Organism: Carcharodon carcharias; assembly: GCF_017639515.1. NCBI lineage: Eukaryota > Metazoa > Chordata > Chondrichthyes > Lamniformes > Lamnidae > Carcharodon > Carcharodon carcharias. The sequence continues at coordinate 47,717,706 of NC_054467.1, read as the reverse complement.
AGCTCCACCCTTGCAGATAAGCGCTTGCTGCTGCTGTTACAAAGTGGGTTTTGTGACATATATGTGCCTCATCTTTGAAAAGTGTTACCATATTTAATTTAGGCTCTTACAGTGCAGTTTGGAGCATGATATGAGCTTAACAGTTACTGCATAGGATTTCTAGGGCTTGGGAAACCAGCCAGTAAAACGGCAGTGAAAGCTGCCTGCGCCAGCAGGTTAATGCTTTTTACAACACTCAGACCACTAAGGAAGCCTTCAGCTTCCCTTCTCTCAATTATGGCTCCTCTCCCTCCAATGATCAGTGACCCCACCTCTCCCCTGCCATAAATACTCACCCCAACTTTGATTGCTGAACTCTGATTCCCTCCCCAATTCAGATCCTGCTAGGATCTGACACCCCGCCTTGTTACCAAGCTGTAATTCTGATTGCTGTCAGTTGCTGGGCATCGTTCCCTATGGTCTCCTTATGCTGCCTATTGTAGCTAGCTCTCCCCATGTGGCAACATGGTTGGGTGTCTGGTGGAAACGGAGGAAGAGAACGTTAGTGAGTTCTTGCCTTTGATATCACCTTTGCATCCCCGGGCTTTCTGGATTTCAGCTGTGCATACCCTCCCACACTTGGTAACTTTTTGAACGTTGAGGCCATAGAGTGCAAAAGTAAGGAAGTTATGCTAAACCTTAACTGTTTAGGCCCAGCTGGACCATTGTATCCAGTTTTGGACAGCACACTTTAGGAAGGATGCCAAAGCCTTAGAGTGCAGAATTGATTTACCAGAAAGGTACCAGGAATGCATGATTTCAGTTACATGAAGTGACTAGGGAGATTGAGGTTGTTCTCCTTGCAGCAGAGAATGTGGAGGGGAGGTTTGCAAGAGATGTTCAAAATCATGAATGGTTTTAATAACATTAATAAGGAGAAACTGTTCCAGTAGCAGAGGGCACAGATCTCATGTCATTCGCAAAAGAAACAAAGATGAGAATTTGTTTAAAGCAGCAAGTTATGATCTGGACTGCACTTTTCTTTTATTCATTTATGGGATGTGGGAGTCGCTGGCTACGCCAGCATTTATTGCCTATCCCTAACTGCCTTTGAGAAGGTGGTAGTGAGCTGCCTTCTTGAACTGCTGCAGTCCATGTGATGTAGTTCCACCCACAGTGCTGTTAGGGAGGGAGTTCCAGGATTTTGACCCAGTGACAGTGAAGGGACGGCAATATGTTTCCAAGTCAGGATGGTGAGTGACTTGGAGAGGAACTACCAGGTGGTGGTGTTCCCATGTGTCTGCTGCCCTTGTCCTTCTAGATGGTAGTGGTTGTGAGTTTGGAAGGAGCCTTGGAGAGTTTCTGCAGTGCATCTTGTAGATAGTGCACACTGCTGCTACTGTGCGTCGGTGGTGGAGGGAGTGAATGTTTGTGGATGAGGTGCTAATCAAGTGGGCTCCTTTGCCTTGGATGGTGTCAAGCTCTTTGAGTGTTGTTGGAGCTGCACTCACCCAGGCAAGTGGAGAGTATTTCATCATAGGCTTTAGGAAGTCAAGAGGTGTATTATTCACCACAGGATTCTTAGCCTCTAACAGGGGAGGGGGGGTGGCATAGCGATATTGTCACTGGACTGGTAGTCCGGAATCCAGTGTAATGCTCTGGGGACCCAGGTTAGGATCCCACCTTGGCAGATGGTGGAATTTGAATTCAATAAAAAATTAGAATTATAAGTCCTATGATGATTATTGTCGATTGTCGTAAAAGACAATCTGCCATCCTTACCTGGTCTTGCCTACAAGTGACTCTAAATCCAAAGCATTATGGTTGACTCTTAAATGCCCTTCTTATGGGCAATAAATGGTGAACGAATGAAAAAAAAGTCCAGTTCAGTTTCTGGTCAATGGTACCCCCACTCAAAGGGTGGTGGAAGTGGATTTGTTAACGATTTACAAAAGGAAATTGGATAAAATACTTGAAGGGGGAAAAATTTACTGTCCTTGGGAAAAGGTGAGTTGGACCAATTGAATAAACTTCAATGAGCCAGCACATGTATAGTGAGCTGAATGAACTCCTTCTGTGCTGTACCTTTCTATGATTCCTCTTATTGCCTTAGAACCATAGAATCATAGAACACTACAGCACAGAAAAACAGGCCATTCGGCCCTTCTAGTCTGTGCTGAAATATTATTCCTTGTCAGGGAATGGATATTCATATAAATTTATACTTGACTCCACAAGATAATAGGGCTCACAGACATTTATTGACTGTTTTCCTGTTTTGATTTGATAATAAGATGTAACACACAATTAGAAAGATTTGCAGATATTCATTCAAACCATAAACATGTAACTCTGATTATAGTAGTTAGCAAAATGATTGCAATACACTGCTGCTGCTTTCCTGCTGCTGGTCCAAGGTGGAAACTGCTGGCTCCCTTAGGAGAGTTGAAAGACCCACTTACCTAGGGGAGCCTATACGCTTCCAGGTCCCTCAAAGTATCTTAGGCCTCCTCCAGCTCAGGTCTTAAGCCACCTCCAACACTGATCCCATACCTTCCCGATTTCAAACCTCCCCCAGTCTTTCCGGTTGCTGATCCTGCCCCAGCCCTCCCAATTGTCTCCAGGAACTGATGTTCTCTTCCCAGTGCTGAGTGCAATCCCCAAGGAGCACAGGCTGCAGCCTTCCAATGCTACTGCTGCCTCCCACCACCTTCTGGCCAGACTGTCCATTTGGACTGCTACTGAGCTGGATGCACCTGTACAGCTTGTTCATGAGGCTGTGCCATTAAGTTCAGCAGGACTTCCTTGCTTGGTTCTTCAGCTGTTTTTGGCCACCCCACACCCTCCATGGCTCCTGGTTCATGATATGCAGCCTTACGTTTGTGAGTGGTGTGTGTGTAATTTGAAACTTGAAAACTTCAATTATATTTTAAAAATCAGTAGTGTATTGCAATCATTTTGGTGACTACTATAACCAGAGTTTCAAGTTCATGTTTGAATGAATATATGCGAATCTTACTAATTGCGTTACCTCTTATTATCATATCAAAACATCTGAAATGGCTCACAGTTGTAGCTATCAATTTGGATCATTTTCCAACAGTGAGGGTCTCACTCACTTTAGTTTACCTGCAATTGAGTAATTAAAATTTTAGTATTGCAATCTGAGGACTGTCTGGCAATAAGTTCAATGCAATTTATGTACTTTTGAAATAATAGAGAGGATGAAATTTTAAGTAGAAAATTCTTTCGGAGCTTTTTTTAGGATAGACTATTGTCAGAAATTGATAATTGTTCAGAACACCGATAAATATAGCTAATACAAAACAGAGTAGATATTTTAGAACACAACATGAGGCACAACATGAGGCCTGTAGGGTGAACCCTGCTCATGCTAGCATTTTGTCAGCCGACTACTGCCTTCAATGTTCATAGTCAAACCTGCCTGCTGGGGCTTTTTATTGGCCCACTGCATACTCAGCCTGAATTTAACAGTCATAGTGCTGTGTATGTATCTAGCTGTGAACATTAGCTTGTCAGTTCAGTAATTCCAAAGCTTTCGTATCAGATTTGTAAACTATATCCCAAGTATCTACTTCTAACCAGCCTTTGCACATTGATGAGAGACTTTCTTTTATCACTCTTGCACCTCATTTATCTTAATTACTTTTATTTATAGCTTGTCATAGAATACATTTTATCCTTTCGTAATATGAGCTCAGTACCAGTGGAGACTCAAATACTGAAGCAGTCCGTTTCCGAATGCAGCAAGAACCAGACAGCGTTCAGGCTTGTTATTTGCCAGGTAATTACCATCCCCAACAAGAGAGATTCTAACCTTGCCACTTGGCGTTCAATGGCATCATCTTAATTGAATCCTCACCATTGGTATCCTGGAAGGTAACCATTGAGCAGACACTTAACTGGACTAGCCATATAAATACTGTGGCTATGAGAGTAGGTCAGAGGCTGGGAATTCTGCAGCAAATAACTTGCCTTCCAACTCCTCAAAACTTGTCCACCACCTACAAGGTACAAGTCAGGAATGTGAATACTCTCCATTTGCCTGGATGAGTGCGACTCCAACAACATTGAAGAAGCTCGACACAATCCAGGAAAAAGCAGCCCACTTGATCAGCACCCATCCATCACCTTAAACATTCACTGTTCCCACCACGATCATGCAGTGGCAGCAGTGTGTATCAGCTACAAGATGCAGTACAGCAATTTGCCAAGCCCCCTTTGACAGCACATTCCAAATCTGCGACCTCTACCACCTAGAAGAGCAAGGGCACCAGGAGCTTGGATCCATCCAAGTCACACACTGTCCTGACCTGGTAATAAATATATCACCATTTTTTTCATTGTCATTGGGTCAAAAACCTAGAACTCTTCCTGAAAGCACTGTGGGTGTACCCTACACCATGTGCGCTGCAGGAGTTGAGAAGTTGGCTCACCACCACATTTTGCAAGGACAATTAGGGATGGGTAACAAATGCTGTCCTTGCCAATTGTGCCCATATCCAATGAAAGGAATAAAAGAAAAGTGACTTCTAATACCTTTTTTGCTACAAGCAATTGAGAACAAGTTGAGAGTTGGTTTCTATTTTGTTTTAATCCTTTAAGTTAAAGAAGAAAGAACTTGCTTTTCACAACCTCAGGATGTCCCAGAGTACTTTACAATGAAGTATTTTTCAAAATGCATGGGATAACTTTGACCCTAAAAAAATTGGCAGCTTTTGGATGGGTGTGAAGTTCAAAAAAAAATGTGTAGCAGGAGCCCAACCCACGTCAGACACACACTTCCATTTTTTACAGAGGTGAGATAGGGAGGCAGACAACTGATCCTCTCACCTTTTTAAGGAGGCTATGTACCTTCATTAAACAGTGTTTCTATTTTTAATTCATGCTGGCCAGGTTGCCTGGGCCTCGAGAAAGCTGTCAGGCTAAAAGAGGTAAGGAGGGCTAGATCTATAAAGTAAGTACACTTGCAACATTGCATGAGGGCTTGGAGGAATAGAAGTGTTTTCTTCACACATCAATCCTTGTGCTCACTTTCATTTGCCCACCCCCTAAATGCTCACTTACTAAGCGCCCTTGACCCCAGACAACCCTCTGACTCATTCTGTACCTTTTCCTCCCCACCTCACAGAATAACATCTCAGTTAAAAACTACAGGGTGTTTGGGAAACATGTGCTCCAGGTTTCACATCCATACCTCCTCCCCACTGCTCTGGTCACAGTCCCATAAACATTGGAGTTTTCTTCACTGTTGGAATGTCAGAAGAATGGCAGCCAATTTGCACAGAGTGACACAAACAGGGCATTGGTAGAAGTCCTCAGCTTTCCTGCAAATAGTACATTGAGTTTTGCCCAAGAGACGTAATCTCTCATCTGACAGTGCACTACTCCCTCAATTCTGTACTAGTTCTGTCAGATTTCCTCTAAACATAGCCTTTATGGTGTCAGTTTGACCTAATTGCAAATTAATGCTCCTGCATATGCTTTGATTTGAATTCCATGTATAGTGTTTTGGAACTGCATTGTAAATGATGTGACTCTTCTTGAAATTATAAGTTGAACTTATGTTTAATTCACAAGCATAATCATATACTTTATTTGAAAAGAGAAAGAAACAGAGCTGGTGCTGGCAGATTTATTCTGATAGTGCCGACAGAGGGAATTACAAGGGTCTACTTGGGACAGAAATGTCCTTGCACTGGCCATCAGTCTTGAAATGTAACTTTGAATATTAGCACAGAGTAGAGTTTAAACCCAGATTCACTTTCTGTTGTGAAAATGTGTGCTGATGCGTTTTTAAAAAGTGACTACATTTGGGTGTTGGAGGGGGCTGGGAAGTATCAGGGTAGATCAGCGATTAACGTGGTGTTGTAGGCACCAGTAAATGGTAGGGTCAGGAAGAGTTTATCATAGAGCAACACTTTAAAAAATGCTTTTATTCGTTCATGGAATGTGGCTGTCAGCATGCTAGGCCAGCATTTATTGCTTATCCATAATTGCCCTGGAGAAGGTGGTGGTGTACTGCCTTTTGAACTACTGTAGTCAAAGTGGAAAACCCACAGCACTATTAGAAAGGGATTTCCAGGATTTTGACCTACCGACAGTGGAGGAACGGCGATATGGTTCCAAGTCAGGATGGTGTGTGACTTGGAGGGGAACTTGCAGGTGGTGGTGTTTCCATGCATCTGCTACCATTGCCCTTCTTGGTGGTAACTGTCCTAGGTTTGAAAGATGCTGTCTAAGGAACCTTGTGGAGTTGCTACAGTGCATCTTGTAGATGATACACACTGCTGCCACTGTGCGTCGGTGGTGGAGGGAATGAATGCTTGTGGATAGGGTACCAAACTACTTTGCCCTGGATAGTGTGAAGCTTCTTGAGTGTTGTTGGAGCTGCATTCATCCAGACAAGAGGAGAGTATTCCATCACACTCCTGACTTGTGCCTTGTAGACGATGGACAGGCTTTGGGGAGTCAGGCGGTGAGTTACTCCCTGCAGAATTTCTAGCCTCTGACCTGCTTTTGTAGCTGCAGTATTTATATGGCAGGCCCAGTTCCGTTTCTGGTCAGTGGTAACCCCCAGGATGTTGATAGTGAGGAATGCACCAATGGTAATGCATTCAATGGAATGTCAAGGGGAGATGGTTAGATTCTCTCTTGTTGGAGATGGTCATGCCTAGCACTTGTGTAGCGCAATTGTTACTTGCCACTTATCAGCCCAAGCCTGAATGTAGTCCAGGTCTTGCTGCATACAAAGACTGACTGCTTCAGAATCTGAGGAGCTGCGAGACCAACGCTGACCATTGTGCAATCATCCATGAACATCCTCACTTCTGACCTTATGATGGAAGGAAGGTCATTGATGAAGTAGCTGAAGGTGGTTGGTCCTAAGACACCACCCTGAGGAACTCCTGTAGTGATGTCCTGGGACTGAGATGATTGCCTGCAACAACCACAACCATCACCCTTTGTGCTAGGTATGACCAATGGAGAACTATTCCCCTGATTCCCATTCACTTCAGTTTTGCTAGGGCTCCTTGATACCACGCTCAGTCAAATTCTGCCTTGATGTCAAAAGCAGTTGATCTCACCTCACCTCCCTAAGTTCAGCTCTTGTCCATGTTTGGACCAAGGCTGTAATGAGGTCAGGAACTGAGTGGCCCTGGCGGAACCCAAACTGAGCGTCAGTGAACAGATTATTGCTCTGTAAGTGCTGCTTCATAGCACTGCTGATGACACTTTCCATCACTTTACTGATGATCAAAAGTAGACTGATGGGGCAGTAATTGACCGGGTTGGATTTGCCCTGATTTTTGTGGGCACTTTTTCACATTGCGGGTCAGATGCCAGTGCTGTAGCTGCACTGGAACAGGTTGGCTAGGGCCGCTGATAGTTCTGGAGCACCAGTTTTCAGTACTACTGCCGAAATGTTGCCAGGGTCCATAGAATTTGCAGTGTCCAAAGCCCTCAGGCATTTCTTGATATCACTTGGAGTGAATCGAATTGGCTGGAAACTGGCATCTACAATGCTGGGAACCTCTAGAGAAGGCCAAGATAGATCATCCACTCAGCACTACTGGCTGAAGGTTGTAGCAAATGCTTCAGCCTTACCTTTTGCTTTGATTTTCTGGGCTCCTCCATCATTGAGGATGGGGACTTTGTGGAACTTCCTCCTGCAGTGAGTTTTTTAATTGTCCACAACCATTCACCACTGGATAGGGCAGGATTGCAGAGCTTAGATCTGATCTGTTGGTTGTGAGATTGCTTAGCTCTGTCTATCGCATGTTGCTTTTGCTGTTTAGTGTGTCCTGTGTTGCAGGTTCACCAGGTTGACGCCTCGTTTTTAGGTATGTCTGGTGCTGCTTCTGGCATGCCCTCCTGCACTCTTCTTTGAACTAGGATTGATCATCTGGCTTGATGATAATGGTAGAGTTGGGTTTATGCTGAGCTGTGAGGTTACAGATTGTGGTTTTAACGCAATTCTGCTGCTGGTGGCCCACAGCGCCTCATGGGTGCCCAGTCTTGAGTTGCTAGATCTGTTCAAAATCTATCCCATTTAGCAAAGTGATAGTGCCACACAACACGATGGAAAGTATCCTCAATCTGAAGAAGGTACTTCATCTCCATGAGGACTGTGCAGTGATCACTCCTACTAATACTGTCAAGACAGACGCATTTGTGACAGGTAGATTGGTGAGGACGAGGTGAAGGAGGTTCTTTTCTCTTGTTGGCTTTTCACCACCTGCTGAAGATCCAATCTAGCAAATATGTCTTTTAGGACTCTGCCAGCTTGGTCAGTAGTGGTGCAACCAAGCCACTCTTGGCGATGGACATTGGAGTCCCCCACCCAGAGTACATTCTGTGCCCTAGCCTCAGTGCTTCCACCAAGTGATGTTCAACATGGAGAAGTACTGATTCATTAGCTGATGGGGGATCAATTTGTGGTAACCAGCAGTAAGTTTCCTTGTCCATAACAAAACAAAAATAGCTGGAGAAACTCCGGTCTGACAGCATCTGCGGAGAGGAACACATTTCGAATCCATATGACTCTTCATCAGAACTAAGAAATATAGAAATGAGGTGAAATATAAGCTGGTTGAGGAGGGTGGGACAGGTAGAGCTGGATAAAGGGCCAGTGGTTGGTGGAGGCAAAGAAGAGATTGCCAAAGATGTCATTGACAAAACGACAAAAGGGTGTTGACAGTGGTGATATTAGCTGAGGAATGTGCTAATGATGACATGCAGGGTAGAAAGCAGGACGAGCAAGTGACAGATAGCCCTAGTGAGAGTGGGGTGGGGGAAGGGATCGAAATAAGCTTAAAGGTAGAGATAAAACAATGGATGGAAATACATTTTAAAATAATGGAAATAGGTGGGAAAGGAAAAATATATATCATAAAAAATATATATATAAAATGATAAATTATTGGAAAAAGGGGGATCAGAAAGGGAGTGGGGATGGAGGAGAGAGTTCATGATCTGAAGTTGTTGAACTCAATGTTAAGTCCGGAAGGCTGTAAAGTGTCGGAAAATGAGGTGCTGTTCCTCCAGTTTGCGTTGAGCTTCACTGGAACATTGCAGCAGGCCAAGGATGGACATGTGGGCATGAGAGCAGGGTGGTGTGTTGAAATGGCAAGCGACAAGGTGGTCTGGGTCATGCTTGCGGACAGACCGAAGCTGTTCCGCAAAGCAGTCACCCAGTCTGCTTCACTTGAAAGGAGTGTTTGGGCCCATGGACAGTGAGGAGTGGGGGAAGTAAAGGGGCAGGTGTTGCACCTTCTGCGGTTGCATAGGAAGGTGCTGTGGGAGGGGGTTGAGGTGTAGGGGGTGATGGAGGAGTGGACCAGGGTGTCCCAGAGAGAATGAGCCCTGCAGAATGCCGGCAGGGGGTGATGAAGAGAAGATGTGTTTGGTGGTGGCATCATGCTGGAGTTGGCGGAAATGGTGGAGGATCATCCTTTGAATGCGGAGGCTGGTGGGGTGATAAGTGAGGACAAAGGGGACCCTATCATGATTCTGGGAGAGAGAGAAAGGTGTGTGGGCGGATGCACGGGAGATGGGCCAGACACGGTTGAGGGCCCTGTCAACCACCGTGCTTGGAAAACCTCGGTTAAGGAAGAAGGAAGGCATGTCCGAGGAACTGTTTTTGAAAGTGGCATCATCAGAATAGATGCGACGGAGGCGAAGGAACTGAGAGAATGGGACAGAGTCCTTACAGGAAGCGGGGTGTGAGGAACTGTAGTCGAGGTAGCTGTGGGAGTTGGTAGGCTTGTAATGGATATTGGTGGGCAGTCTAGCACCAGAAATTGAGACAGAGAGGTCAAGGAAGGAAAGGAAAGTGTCAGTGAAAATGATGCAGGGGTGGAAATTGGTAACAAAATTAATAAATTTTTCCAGGTCCAGACGAGAGCATGAAGCGGCACCGAAGCAATCATTGATATACCGGAGAGTTGTGGGAGGGAACCTGAGTAGGACTGGAACAAGGAATGTTCCACATACCCATAAAGAGATAGGCATAACTGGGGCCCATGTGGGTACCCATAGCCACACCTTTTACTTGGAGGAAGTGAGCAGAGTTTAAGGAAAAATTGTTCAGTGAGAGAACAAGTTCAGCCAGACGGAGGAGAGTGGTGGTGGATGGTGATTGTTCGGGCCTCTGTTTGAGGAAGAAGCAGAGAGCCCTCAGACCATCCCGGTGGAGGATGGAGGTGTAGAGGGATTGGACGACCATGATGAAGAGGAGGTGGTTGGGACCAGGGAACTGGAAACTGTTGATATGATGTAGGGTGTCAGAGGAATTGCAGATGTAGATGAGAAGAGACTGGACAAGGGGAGAGAGGATGGAGTCAAGATAGCAAGAAATGAGTTTGTGGGGCAGGAACAGGCTGACATGATGGGTCTGCCGGGGCAGTCCTGTTTGTGGATTTTGGGTAGGAGGTAGAAGTGGGCCGTCCGAGGTTGGGGAGACTGAGGTTGGAAGCTATGGAGGGTAGACCTCCAGAGGAGATGAGGTCAGTGACAATCCTGGAAACAATGTCTTGATGTTCAGTGGTGGGGTCATGGTCCAGCGAGGTAGAAGGAAGCATCTGCAAGTTGACACTCAACCTCTGCGAGCTAGAGGGCAGTGTGCCAGACAACAACAGCACCACCCTTGTCAACAGGTTTGATGACAAAGTCAGGGTTGGACCTGAGAGAACGGAGTGTGGCAAGTTCAGAAAGGAACAGGTTAGAATGGGTGAGAGGAGCAGAGAAATTGAGACGACTGATGTCACGCCGACAGTTCTCAATGAAAAGATCAAGAACAGGTAAGAATCCAGAGGGAGGGGTCCAGGTGGAGGGAGAATATTAGAGGCGGGTAAAAGGATCCGTTGAACGGGGAGAGGACTCCTGCCCAAAGAAGTGAGACCGGAGACAAAGGCGGCGGAAGAAGAATTCAGCATCGTGCCGAGCCTGAAATTCATTGAGATGAGGGCGTAAGGGTGTGAAACTGAGTCCTATGCTGAGCACTGAACGTTCAGCGTCAGAGAGGGCAAGGTCAGAGGGTATGGTGAATTCACGGCCGGGGCTGGGATTGGAAGACGGGATGGGGACAGGGGGACAGGCAGGGGCGGAGGTTCCTGGATGGGCGTTGGTGTCGATGAATTGTTGGAGCTTGTGTTCATTTGCACCTGAAAGAAAGAGACAAAGTTTCTTGTTGAAGCATCAGATGTGACGTAGAATAAAATGAAACTGGGGGCAAGGACAGCTTAGAGATAGGGTGAGTTGGTGCTGCTGGAGGGAGAGGTCGAGTATGTTCATATGGCGGCGCATGGCATTGAGTGTGGATCTCAGGATGCGATGGGAACAGCAGTCCGAGGAGAGTTGTATGTCCCGGAGATACCTGTTTGACTTGATGCCATGCGGGGTCAAAATCAATGTTGATGACTCCCAGGGCAACTCCCTCGCGACTGTATACCACCTCTGGTGATGGTGGTGTCTGGGACATTATCTGCAAGGCATAATTCCATTTTGGCACAAGCTCCCAGATGTTATTAAGGAGGACTTTGCAGGATTGACAGGACTGGGTTTACCATAATTGTTTCCAGTGCCTCGGTCGATGCTGAATGGTCTGACTGGTTTTATTCCTTTTCTACTTCATAATGGGTTGGTACAACTGAGTAGCTTGCTAGGCCATTTCAGAGGCAACCATATTGCTGTGGATCTGGAGTCACATGTAGGCCAGACCAGGTAAAGATGGTAGATTTCCTTCCCTAAAGGATGTTAGTGAACCAGATGGGTTTTTATGACAATTGACAGTGGTTTTCTGGTCACTGTTAAGACTAGCTTTTTAATTCCTAACTTATTAATTGAATTTAAATTCCACCAGCTGTTGTGGGATTTGAACCCGTGTCCCCAAAGCATTAGCCTGGGCCACATTGCCACTAAACCACCGCCTCCCCTGCAAAGATGAAAGATATGTATTGCACTCAACTCAGTAGGACTTATTTTTGAATTGTTTTTTTCTTTGCAACCCACCTCTAAAATCCAGCAGCTCTTTGCAACATGATAGTTAAGGTGTTTGAAACATTGTTTGGAAAACATTCTGCGTAATCATATCCCCATTTTATGCCCCCTTCCCATTGCCTTGCAGGGTACAAAGCTATTGATGTGCAGCATATGTTTCATCATCCTATGGCATTTACAATTTCTTGCAGATGATTGGAAAAGGCCCAATATCACAGCTGACCTTCCATGGGATCGGTCCACAGTTATCGTGGGAAAGCATAGCAGCACAAGACAAGCATCTGGGAGGAATGAAAGTCATTTGGCATTTGGATTCACTGCCTGTGCTGTTTCAGTCGTGCTTTTTGGGAGCAATTTTGTTCCTGTGAAGAAATTTGATACCGGCGATGGTAATTGTACAACACTGTTTTCATTAAACTTTGCAATATCCAGACTGACATGCCACCTGCATACCAATTGTGATTAATGTTTAATCAATTAGCGGGTAAAGAAAACTTGAAAACCCAAAACAAGCATCCACACACAACTTAATTTTAATTTCCCTAATCCAGTCTGTAATCCAGTTAATGCACAAAATTGTGGGCATGCTGTAACTTAGAGCTGAAACGCGTTTTAATTTTCCATTGCATGGAATATAGTCTCTGTCTTTTTTTTATTCATTTATGGGAGGTGAGCATCATTGGCCAGGCCAGCATTTATTGCCTATTCCTAATTGTCTCTGACTTCATGTTGATGTACCTCTGTGTTTCTTCTGCCTCTGTCCTCTCTCTTATCTGCTGCTTTTCTTTCCTTAACTCTTCTTACCTCTCGTTTCTTTTTTGAATTTTTTGGATGAGAAGAGAGGCATGGTACAGGTTGAGTATCCTTTATCCGTAAATCTGAAAATTAACACATCCAAAAACCGCACTTTTTTTGAACCTCATCGACCTTTAACGCGAGATGACTGTGACCCAAACTGACATGAGCCTCACCAAATGCTTCATGCATGAAGTCTGAGCCAAGAAGAACCTCAGTGACCGCATCCGACCTTTAGCGCAGGAAGTCTAGTTGTTTGCCTGCACTGTTTACCTTGCAATTTTTGTCTGCACGGTTTACCTTGCAATATCTGTTGTGCTGTTTCTCCTACAAGCAGAATCGTAGATGGCGCCATGGGTGGGAACACATTGCATGTACCCTGTATTTATTATTCAGTGGTACATCTTACTTTTCTAGCCATTTTATTTACTTTAGACTACAGCTAGCCTAGACTTTGGCCATTGTAACATAAGTAGGTCTAGGCCTATATGTGGTATCCAAAAATCGAAATTATTTGAAATCCAAAACGCAATCGGCCCCAAGGGTTTTGATAAAGGATACTCGACCTGTATATCATGGTGTCGCAGGTGAAGAAGGCAACAGCAGCTGATTTTAGGATGGGTGTTTAAATGGAAAATGTGGCCCTTCTCAGTTTTTATTCATTTGTGGGATGTGGGTGTCACAGACAAAGCCAGCATTTATTGCCCATCACTAATTGCCCTTAAGAAGGTGGTGGTGAACTGCCTTCTTGAACTGCTGCTGTCCTTTTGGTATAGGTATACCCACAATATTGTTGGATACAGGTTTCCAGGATCTTGACTGGAGAACAGTAAAGGAATGGCGATATATGTTCAGGTTGCAATGGATGGTTGTATGTCTTGCAGGGGAACTTGCAGGTGGGGGTGTTCCCCTGTTCCTGCTGCCCATGCTGTTCTAGCTGGTAGATGTTATGGGTTTGGAGGGTGCCACCGAAGAGGCCTTGGAGAATTGCTGCAGTGCATCTTGTAGATGGCAAACATGATTGCCAAATGCGCTGATAATTTTTTTTGAGCTGGTGGTTGGGCTGCCAGTAGTGCGGGCTGCTCTGTCCTGTATGTCTCCTCACCTGATCAGCCATGCTTTTCCATGTCCAATACCCTACCCCTTCAACTCCCTTCCTAACAGCATTGTGGGTGTTCCTACAACACATGGACTACAGCAGTTCAAGAAAGCAGCACACCACCACCTTCTCAAGGGCAACTAGGGATGGGCAATAAATGCTGGCCTAGCCAGCGATACCTATATCCCATCATGAATGAATAGGAAACGAAACTTTCTATTCTCTTCATATTACATTCTTATCTCCTATTCAAAGCACCCACTCAACACTTTACTTCCCCTTTGTTTGCTGTGCTGTCAGCCTCTTCGTCCTTAGTCCTCAGTTCACTCTCATCATACTCAGTTCGTACTGACTCCTATTCTTCCATCCAAGATTGAGAATTGTAAGTCCACCATTTTCCTTTCTGCCTTCCTATCAGTTTCACTCAGAGGCTTTGTTTGATTTCAAAATGCAGCTTTTTAAGACAAATAAATTAGAATGAGGAGGGAAGATGACTATCATTCTCTTTTTGTCTTCTCCTATTCCCTTCCCATCTCACTTCTACATCTCTTTCCCCCTCCCCCCTCTCCTGTTACAACTCTAGTGCAACAGAGTAAGAGTTCATTCCTATTGCTTTCTAGGTAAGCAAACTGTTGTATTCTATCCACTGCACCCATGATTCTTTTGGTGTTTATACATTGTTTCTTCAAATTTTTTCTAATTACTGTCCCATCAGTCCATTCTCAATCATCAGCAAAGGGAATTGGCAAAAGAAGCAATGGCAACATGAGGGAAATCTTTTTCACACAGCGAGCGGTTAGGATTGGAATGCACTGCCTAAGAGTGTGGTAGAGGCAGCAACGTGATGGAAGGTGTCATCAGCAATGCCATCATGCAGCAATAATTTGCTCACTGATGCTTAGTTTGGCTTCCACCAGGGCCACTCAGCTGAGGATCTTATTCCAGCCTTGTTCCAAGCCAGGGAAAAAGCGATAAATACAAAAGGTAAGGTGAGAGTGATTGCTCTTGAAATCAAGATCACTTGACCAAGTGTGACATTAAGGAGCCTTAGCAAAATTGTAATAAATGGGAATCCAGGGATCTCTCCATCAGTTGGAGTCATGCCTAGTGCAACAGAAGATGGTCCCAGGACAACACTGCAGGAGTTCTTCAGCCATGTCCTTGACCCTACCATCTTCAGCTGCTTCATCAATGACTTTCCCTCAAAAGTGGGCCATAAGTGGGGATGTTTGCTGATGATTGTACAATGTTCAGTACCATGCGCAACTCCTCAGATATTGAAACATTCTGTGTCCTAATGTAGCAAGACCTAGACAACATTAGCTTGGGCTGATAAGTGGCAAGTAACATTTGTGCCACCCAAGTGTCATTCAATAACTCTCTCCCCGATAAAGAATCTGCCTATCTCCCCATGATGTTCAGTGCCCTTACCATCTCTAAATACCCCGTCATCAAAATCTTGAGTTACCATTGAACTAGAAACATAACTGGACCAACCATATAAATACTGTGGCTTCAAAAGCAGTGGCTTGGATTTATGCTTGTCATATCTGTGCCAGCTCTCCGTAGGAGTAATTTACCTAGTGCCACTCCCCTGTCTTCTCCCTGTAGCCCAACACATTCTTCTTTTTCACATAACAATCCAATTTCCACTTCAATGCCTCAATCAAACCTGCCTCTACCACACTCTTATACACTGCATTCCAGATTCTAACTGCTCACTATGTGAAAAAGATTTCCTTCATATCACCATCGCTCCTTTTGCCAATTTCCTTAAATCTGTGCCCTCTTGTTCTCAATCCTTCCCCCACAGGAGCAGTTTTTCCCACCTCTACACTGTCCAGACCCATGATTTTGAATACCTCGATCAGATCTTCTCTCAACCTTCTCTTGTTCAAGGAAAACAGCCCCAACTTTTCCAATCTACATGTGTAACTGAAGTTAGTCACCCCTGTGACCATTCTCATGAACTTGTTCTTCACACTCTCTAATGCTTACACATCCTTCTCAAAGTGTGGCGACCAGAACCTGACAAAATACCCCAGTTGAGGCCAAACCATGTTATAAAAAGGTTAATATAACTTATTTGCTTTCATACTCTATGCCCCTATTAATAAAGCTTAGAATGCTTTATGCTTTATTAACTGCTCTCTCAACCTGTCCTGCCACCTTCAGTGACTTATGCACATATACACCTAGGTCCCCCTGATCCTGCACCCCATTTAGAATTATACTGTGAGGGGACTAAGACCTCACACTATATTTTTATAAAATATATATAGATATCTTCATGGCAATTTCCAAACTTTAAAAAACTGGTAACCTTTTAAAATGGCTGAAGCAATATTGGTCTATGACTCTTGAACAAAAGGAGCTATCTGGCAGTATTGCAGAAACTGGCACCTCATTATCTCTGAAGGGACACCAATGACCCCCCTTTGGACTGTAGAGACCAAATTCAAAATGAACTGAGCAAAGGCCACCTGCATTTCCCAGGCTGGCCAACTGGAGACTATTCATCTGCTGGGAAAAAGGATCCCACAACCTTCCTTTCAAGTCTTAATGGTTGGAACAATTAACCATCTTGGGGACCCAGACAAAGGATACACATCCCTTGTCAAGGACAATGTGGAGAGGTGGGTGACATGTGAAGTGTACCTCTAGCTGGTGGAACCAGTTATATTGCCTAGCTGCACTGCATACTCTTCTGCCACTTTACTATGTAATTAACAGCAGCATAGGAAAAGGGCTCTGCCCAAGCTGATTACTTGGCCTCCATCTACACTTTCTACTGGAACTTCTGTACCATAGTCTACAAGACTGATTCATCTGTGTGCCTATCTCACTGTGTGAAGTCAACTCCACTGGAAAAGTAAATTATTCAGCTTTGTTTTCCAGCCTGCTGTCCTCCATGAAGGAATACCTCATTGGACTTTGATTCTGGACTCTGGATCCATATGAAATAATAATTCTTTTCTCAGTGGTCTTTGCCCTGTATAATGTTGTCTTCTCTATCCCTCTTTTACTGTCTGAGTGCACAGGAGGCAATGTAGAGATCCATGATTTGAGAGTGTGCAAATAAACTAACCCTTTGAGTTCATGCTACCTCAAGTTTGCTGTGGGGTTATTAATAGAAAATTGGATCACACCAAAACTGAGCGGTTGGGAAATACACCACTGCTTATAAAGGGGGAAGCAAATCAAAACACCTGTTTATGGACGGGTGGTTTGAGGAGAAATTAGGGCTGTTTAATGCCCCTCCTGTCCACAACAAAAATTGGGAGCTCAAATCCAGAATCACCCATTTGAATTTGACCAGTGTCCAAGTTAAGATGAGCCAAATCTGAGATAAAAGAGCCAATTGGAAACCAAAAAGTGAAAAGCGTGGTGGCTGGACCAAATTTCAAAACACAAACAACTTACTACGGCAAATTCCTTTTTTCCTAACACTAAGAAAATTGGAACTTTTGATGCCTACATGTGGATCCAACAAGGGATTTTGAATGGTGAAACTTTAGCTGCCCTTAACACAGAGCAACTGAAAGCTGTGGCTAGGGAGATACAGTTAAAATTGCCCAGTAAAGTGAATTGATCCAATTGTCGGTGGAACATTTGGATCTTATATTACCGACAACGCAGCTAGTTGTAGAACGCAGCCATGACTCCGAATCTGCCTGCACCCCCATGCCCCCACCCTCCCGAAGCCATATTTGAGCTGGAAAAGCTCAGGTTGCAGTTAGAGTTCCAGGAGAGGGAAAGAGAGAGAGTGCGCACAGGAACAGGAAAGAGAAAGGGAGAGAAAAGAATCCCAGCTCTGAAGATTGGAAATGGGGCTAGAGCTCAAAGGGAGAGAGAGACCAGGTAGCTGGAAGCTGTAAGAGAAAATCTTTCGTTCGGTAGCAACCCCTATCTCTCTAACCCTGAACCACGCTCTGAGGCCCCGAAGTATGCTAGATTCATTCCCAAATTTGAACAGTGATGTGGAGTCATTTTTTTTGCCACTTTTAAGAAAGTAGGAGGACAGCTAAAATGGCCTTTGGATATCTGGACAATTTTAATTCAAGGACAGGTCAAGAGGTCTACTCCATGCTGACTCCTGACGTGTCCCTGAATTATGAGCAGACCAAGGCTGTCATCCAAAGTGGCTACAAGTTAGTCCAGAGACATGTTGCCAGCAATTCCAGGATGCTCATAAGAAGCCCATACAAACCCACATTGAGTTCAAACGGCTGAAGTAAATTGCATTTGACTGATGGGTAAGATCCCTATGAGGGGTTGCGTGAGTAAGTATTGTTGGAGGAATTTAAAAATTGCTTACCTTCCAACCTGTGGACACAATTAGGGGGGCAGAGAATCCTCACAGCCAGGGATGCAGCTGTCACAACAGACAGCAATGATGTCACCCATAGGCCTGGAAACTCAGACAGACCCTTTCCAAAGCAATTCCATGAGCATTGCAAAGGTAAGCAGGGTGATTTAGATAGAAAAGACCCCCCCAGCCAAAAAAGAAAACACAAGTGTGCGAGAAGCTTTCCTGCAGCCTGAAAGAACCCCCGGAGACTTGTGTTTTCTCATTGCAATAAAATAGGCCATACCAGACCTGAATGCTGGAGATTGCAAAGGAAGCCCATGGGTCTAATAGGGTTCCATATAAGTATTCGCCAAAGGACTCCCCAATGGGCAGTGCAGCAAAGCAGGCAGAGACTCTCGCTACAGAAGGCTATCCCTTGCAGGACATGGTACCACGTGTGTCTGAGGAGGACCAATTCCCAGGGAGTTTCCAGAGTTTTGTCTTTTCAGGAACAGTGTCCCCTATCTCTCCCAAAATGTGAGCAAGTCCATTGTACTGCTCTGGGACACAGGGCCACTTAGTCCTTAATGTTGATGGGGCACATAAACCCAAGTCCTTGAAGGCCAAAGCCCTGATCAGTAGAGTGGGAGGCGGATCTATGTTTGCAACCCTTCCATAATTTCTACCTAGGATGCGACCTTGTTTCAGGCCCTGTTACGATAGGAATTGTTCCTTCTGCATAATCAACCTAAATCTTATGATGCAATGCCTGCTGTCCCCTAAATGTTCCCCCTGCTGACACTTGATCCATTTGGCCCACCTCATTCCCGTTGCCTTCTTTCTCATTGGAGTGGAAATATACTGCTTTAGAAAGTTTTCTTGAATACACTGTAGGAACCCTTGTCCCCTTTTGCCCTTTACACTACTACTATCCCAGTCTATATTTGGATAATTAAAGCCTTCCATTATGATTACTCTATTATTCTTGCACCTCTCTAATTTCCTTACAGATTGGCTCCTCTACATCTTTCCCACTGGTTGGTAGCCAATAGACTACATTGTGCAATGTAGTTGCACCTTTTTTTGTTCTTTGGCTTTAGCCAAATAGATTCAGTCCTTGACCCCTTTTTGATATCCTCTTTCTCCAACGTTGTTATTAAACAATACTATCACTCCACCACCTTTTCTTCCTTTCCTACTTTTCCTGAACGCCTTGTATCCAGGAACATTCAATACCCTGTCCTGCCCTTCCTAGAGCCAGGTCTCTGTTATAGCTATGGCATCATATTTCCACCTGTAGCTCACCAATCTTATTTACTGCATTCTGTGCATTCATATACATGCGCAGTAACCCTAATTTAGACTTACTTTCTCCTCTACTGTGAACCCACCTGATTACTTACTATTTCCACTTAGACTACTCCTATCTAATATGGAACTTTTCCCTTCTCTAGCACTGCCTAATTTTCTCAGTTTATGCACCTCTTTTCTACTTTTATATGCTAGTGCCCATGCCTCTGAGAACTTAGTTTAAACCCTTCCTAACAACAGTAAACCTCCCCAGGAGGACAATGGTCTCTGTCCTGTTAAGTTGCAACCCATCCCTTTTGGGCAGGTGCCTTTTGCCCAAAAACTGGTCTCAATGACTCAAGAACCTGAAGCCTTCCTTCTTGCACCATGCTTCAAGCCATGCATTGACCTTTGCTATCTTCCTATTTCTACTCTGGCTAGCACATGGCATTGGGAGTGATCTAGTGATTACTACCTTTGAAGTCTTTTTAACTTCCTCCCTTGCTCTTGAAAATCTGACCGTAGGACCTTGATGCCTGCCCCCTCTGTGTCATTGGTACCAACTTGTACCATGACTTCTGGATTGCTGCCCTCCCCCTGCTGAATATTCTGCACAATTTCCATGATGTCCTTTACCCTGGCACCAGGGAGGCAACACACTGTATGATGATGGTTACAGAGTTATCTGTCTGTCCCCCAAACTTCGGAACCTTCTATAACAATCACATTTATACACTTTGCTGTTCACATCTGGCCATTGATGCCATGGCCTGCACTGCATTCCTTCAGGGTATTGTCACTCCCAACAGTCTCCAAATCAGAGTATCTGTTTGAGAGTGGCACACACCCTGAAAATGTCTACACTTCCTGCTTCTTCCGACTCTTCTTGATGACCATCCGCCTACTATCCTGAACTCTTACTGCCTGTGGAGTGGTCACCTGCTGGAATGTGCAATTCAGGAAACTCTCATCCTCCATGATGCTCTGCAGTGACTCCAGCTGCGCCTCAAGTTCGGAAATTCTGAGCTTGAGCTCAAGCAACTGGAGACAATTCCTACACATGTGGCCACCTAATGCACATAAGTGTCCTGAAGTTCCCACATGGCGCAAGAATTTTAAAAAATTCTTTCATGGGATATGAACTTCACTGGCTGCGCCAGCATTTATTGCCTATCCCTAATTGCCCTTGAGAAGGTGGTGATAGCTGCCTTCTTGAACCGCTGCAGTCCATGTGGCACAGCTACACCCTCGGTGCAAGCAACAGGTCACAGATGTCCATCCATTATGTGAAAAAACCTCTAACAATCTAGCTAATGCCCTGTTTGAACTATTAATTTCAATTAATACCTCTAGACCTTGTCTGAGCTTAAACTATTTAAATACTTTAAACTTAATTCCCAGCTCCTAATTTGAAACAAATACCTGAGTTTCACTAAAAAAAAGAAAAACACCCACCAACCAATGACGTAACCAGTTTCCTACAACATCGCGTTTTGATTTTCTTTGGTCTCGCAGTGACTCTCTTGCTCTCTACACTGCTCCTTTTATTCCCACTGTGCTCTCGCCTCTCCCACTGGCCTCAGAGTGACACTCTCACTATCTTGCCATTCCTTTTATTCCCACTGTGCTTTTGCCTCTCCCACTGGTCTTGCAATGACTCTCGCTTTCTCTACTGCTCCTTTTATCCCTGCTGTGCTCTCGCTTCTCCCACTGGTCTTACAGTGACTCTCTAACTCTCTCCACCGCTCCTTTTATCCCCGCTGTGCTCTCACTCTCCCACTGGTCTCAGAGTATGATATGTTTAGTGTAGAAAAATGTCTTCTAGCACTTCACAAGAAGGACTGATCAAAATCTTAGTCAAAGAGGTGGGTTTTAAGGAGCATTTTGGAGGTGCGGAAGGTAATGGTAGATGTTTTTCAGGAAGTACTTCCAGGGCATGGGATCTAGGTGGTTTATGGCTGCCAATGATAGCATAAAGAGAGGTAGACATGCACAGAAGGCTGTAGAAAGAGATGTGGATGGGTCAAGATGGACAAAGAGTCAGGGTGGTAGAAGTTACAGTGGTAGAGAGGGTAAGGGTTTTAAATATGAGAACTTTGAAATTTGAGGCAATGTGCCAATGTAGGTCAAAAAGGATACTGGAAACTTGAAGTGGGATTGATATATGTTGCAGAGTTTTTAATGACCTGAAGTGTGTATAAGGTAGAGAATGAAAGAAGCAGGAAATAAGTACCCCCATTGCATATAAGAATGTTAATACAAATTTCATTACATTTTCTTTTAGGGATGTTTTTCCAGTGGATTCTTTGTGCAGCAATATGGATTGTATCTCTGGCTGTGAATTTAATATTGAAATGCCCTAAATTCTGGCCCCTTGCTATGTTAGGCGGTTGTGTATGGGCCACTGGTAAGTTTGTGTATCTTGGTCTTTGCAAAAGTGAATGATATTGCTGACTAAAGTTGATCTTCATGACTAGACCATTTGACACCTGTGAATTTGGTGTCAAAACAACAGGTTAATATCATAAAAGCAAAACACTGCAGATGCTGGAAATCTAAAACAAAAACAAAAATTGCTGGAAAAACTGGTTAATAACATTCTCTGTTATTTATGTACAAATGTGCAGCAATTTCAGGCAAGGGGCAGTTATGTGGTTAAATGTGAAGCTGCTGTCCGAGTTGCCGCTGGCTTTAAGGAAATGGTATTTTGCTGCCTGTATTGAAATACATTGAATGGCATGAAGTTGCTGTCTTTGCACAGTAGATATGAACTAAACTCACTGCAGAATGTTAAGTCTTTTCAGTTCATAGAATCATAGAAATTTACAGCAGAGAGTTTGGTTCAACACAATTTGTCTTAAACAAACACATGCTGACTTTTATTTATTAGCCTGTACTTCTCCAAATATATGTTTTTGGATATTGTCGTTAAGGATTGTGTAGCTTTATTCACTTGATTTATTTTGCTTGAATTGGGTTCTTTCAAAGGAGAATTCAAAGGATTATTTAGAAATAAATAAGTGTTCTTACCATAGATTAAAAGTGAATAAAGAAGAATTCTTAAGTTTTCTAGAAAGAGAAGGATAATATTAATAATAATAATTTAATAATAAAGGATAAGAGAAAATAATTTTATTCATGGGTTGTTCTGCAGTCTGTAATGGGCATCTCATTCCCTCACTTTCTTTGACATCAGTTGATATTGAAGATTTGCTTCAATTCATGCAACATAGGCACAAACCTCTCAAGTTCTGATTGTTCTAGTACCTAGATCTTGATTTCAGTTAAACAGCAATAACTGACTCTCCAGTGTGACTTGCGTATGACCGCATTCCACTTGCACAACCATGTCATATACAACTTGGAGCTTTTAATACGTTTGTCTCACCTGTCCTAATCAAAATGCTTTATTTTAAATAGCAATGTCTTGAGGCTTGAACTTGGTGTATATTCTGCAGTCATTGAGAGATTAATTTCTGTAGAAAAAAAATCGAAAGTGAGATACCAGCAGCTCTATGACAGACAAAGCATTTAATTTAACTAATTAAAACAAATCAAAGATTTTTTAAATGCTTTCATCAGAAAACCGAGTAGCATACTTCAAGGAATGTATTTTCTTTAGCCAACTTTCTTCCCTCCTTTCCTGAGGGTTTCACTAATGCTGGGTTATAGTTCCAAGGCTGTGGGGAACAATTCATATCTAATCCAAATTATCATTCTCCATGTTTGAGCTGAGACAGTGAGTGTTGACAGACTGTTTTACATTAGGCCGCATTCACAGCCAAGTCTAATCCTGAATACTTGTTTGTTTTGGATATAAGATAGTATTCAGGAATGGTAGCCTCCCCAGTACAACGTCATTGCGACGAATTTTAATGTTTTTACTGGTACCCTGAATCAGATTACTCATCATAGGAATCAAATCGGGAAACTTTGTGATCTGTGTTGCTTTTACCACAGAGCCATAATGTTAGCTTGAATACTTCAAAATATTCCAAGAATTTTGGATTTGGGGATAAGTAGGAAAAGCATGACAGCATATAACATTCTGACTCGAGCTTGGTCTGTAGCAATGAAATGAATAGAGCTAAGAGAAATGACCCAATTTTCATTTGACTTTTAACTGTTACTCTGGTACATTTGAGAACAAATGGTTTGTGACTGTTTTGGTCTTGCATTAAATTTTAAGCTATACTTAATATCATTATATGTATTAATTGATCAGTTAGTTTTTTTGTGGCACTAAGAACAGAAAAAATAGAAGCAAGAGTAGGCCATTTGCCCCCTCAAGCCTGCTCTGCCATTCAATAAGATCACAGTTGATCTGATTGTGACCTTAACTCCACTTTCCTGCCTGCCCCCCCATAACCCTTGACTCCTTTGTAGATCAGAAATATGTTTAATTAGTCAATTGGATAAGCATATAATAAATCATGTACTCATTTACATTCATGTAATGCTAATCTAATTCAACGTAGTTAATTTTCAATTGCACTATAATTTTGCAAAATTGCTTTTGCATTTGAGGAAAGCAGTTATTTAAGAAATTTAGGAAAATAAATGTATTCCATTGAATTAGAACAGGTGACATGCAAATCACATTTTAACAGTCATCTCTTAAGTTTATATCTAATTATTTTAGCAGCAGTTAATTTGCCGCAAATCTGACTTGCAAACCAGCCCTCCTTAGCTGTAGCAACTGATGAAAATATGGAACAAAAACTGAAAAATGCTGGAAAAACTCAGCAGGTCTAATAGCATCTGTGGAGAGAAAGACAGAGTTAACGTTTCGAGTCCGAATGACTCTTCAGTTCTGAAGAACTGGTTTAGTTTTTTGTTTCAGATTTCCAGCATCCACAGTATTTTGCCTTTATGAAAATATGGAAATAGCTGTCTAACAAATATATAGCAGCTGCTTATGCCTGCTACATTTGTGCTAAACAAGATTTTCGCTAATTTCCAAAAGTGGAAGCCAGCTATAATGCAGTCCCATTGTTCTCAGACCTGCAATGCCTTGTAACATTCGGGGTAGTCTAACTGTAAGTATAACAGACTGTGATATGATCATGTGATCATCTTGTAAATAGTTTTAAAACCGCTGCTAGTAACATCACCAAAATAAAAAGAAATATTAGCACATTAGTGGTAGCCAGTATTTGATGTGAAAAAATTGATAAAGAAAGGTTTGCATTTATATAGCACGTTTCACAACTACCAGGTATCTCAAAGCACTTTACGGCCAACGAAGCACTTTTGAAATAAAGTCACTGTTGTAATGTAGGAAGCGTGGCAGCCAGTTTGCACACAGCAACTCCCACAAGTAGCAAAGTGGTAATGACCACACAACCGACATCAGAGAAATGGATTGAGGGATAAATTATTGGCCAGGACAACAGGAATACCTTCCCTGCACATCTTCAAAACGTTGCCACGGGATCTTTTATCCTGGGGCTTCAGTTTAACATCTCATCCGACATACAGCACTTGTGAGGACAGTACTCCCTCAGTACTGTACTGGAATGTCAGTCTTGATTTTTGTGCTGAAGCCCTGGAGTGGGACTTGAACATGGAGCCTTGTTGCTGAAAATTGCCGAAATACTGGCAGCAGCACTAATTCAGGCGCTGTGAATAGGTAAATCTATTTCCCAACGAGGTGCAGAGTACAGTTTAATATTAGTTCCATGCAGACTTTTTTAGTAAAAGTTCAGTTTACATTCTGGTACTGATATTTTACACAAGTTGAGAGTGAATTTAAGAACTGATTAAGAACAGAAAATGCTGGAAACAGTAGGGCAGGCAGCATCTGTGGAGAGAGAAACAGAGTTAATGTTCCAGGTCAATGACTTTTCATCAGAATTGGGAAAAGTTAGAAATATAGTTTATACTGTTCCTTTCCTCGAGATTACATTGAGCTTCATTGGAACACTGCAGGAGGGCAAGGACAGAGACCAGCGTAAGAGCAAGGTAGAGATTTGAAATGACAAACCTTCAGAAGATTCAGGTATAACACTTGTGGACTGAAAGGTGGTGTTCTGTAAAGTGGGCATACAATCTGTGTTTGATCTCCCTAATGTAGAGCAAACTGCAAGGTGAGCAGTGAATATTGTATACTAAATTGAAAGAAGTACAAGTAAATCCCAGTTTTATCTGGAAGGAGTATTGGGGCCTTGGACAGTGAGATGGAAAGCAGTAAAATGGCAGGTGTTGCATTACCCGAGCTTGCATGGAATGATACCAAAGGGAGGAGAGGATGTTGGTGGTGACTAAGGAGTACAAGGGTGTCGTGGAGGGAGTATCCCCTTTGGAATACTGAAAGGAGAAGGGAGGAGAGGATGTGTTCATTGGTGGCATCATGCTGGGGTTAGCAAAAATGGCAGAGAATGGTCTATTGAATACAAGGCTGGAGGGGTGGAAGGTGAGTTCATGGTGAGGCAAGAGCTGATTATTTTGGTTTTTTCTCTATTTTGTTTTCAGGAAATGTTACTGTTGTTCCAATTCTGAAAACGATTGGCTTAGGTCTTGGAGTTTTAATCTGGGCTGCATTTAACCTCCTGATGGGATGGGCAAGTTCTAGGTAAGTCCAGATAGCTAACTGCACACTGTTGTTACTACCATCACTGTTCACTTTGGTTTAGAGATCACAATTGCAGCTGAAGAATTTTTATTGTGGGAAGGAGGATTTATTCCAATAATGCAGTCCCTCTTCTCTGACACTGTATTACTGTAGCTTTTAATCATGCTGTTTACAGTTTCGATGTCAGTAGAGAAAATTACATAAAGACAGGGATTTTCCCTGAAATCAGGAAAGACCGATATCAGGCAGGGAAATTGTCGTTTGACCAGCTGACGGCAATGGTGAAATTGCACCCTGAATTGTTTATAAAAAAAAAGTCAGAGGCACCAATTTACGTTGAACCACTGATGGAGTGGCCTCAGATTCACCATCCTGGCCATGACTTCAGAACTTCAGTAATCCAGGCGCCACATTTAAGGGACACCCCTGTACAGAGCTAGCACTCACCAAGGGATAGAAAGCTGCTGGGAACTGATGGCTGCCAAAGCTAGGAAACATGCTGCCCCCAAATTTCGTGACACCTCCCTCGAGCATCTACTAGATACAGTGGAGGCCCGTCCTCAAACCCCGCTTTGGGCAAAGACCAGCAAGCAAGGTCACCAATCCATTGTGGGAGGCGATGGCAGCAATGGTCAGTGCTATAGCACTGCCAAAGAGGACAGCTACCCAGTGCCAAAAGAGGATGAATGATCTCCGTTCCACCAGGGTAAGCCACTCTTCTTATCACTGTCAACTCTCACACTCACAAACCTATCACACATCCACAGGGATCTCACTCACTGCCAGTTCAAGGGACGTCACCATTCACACTCACACACACCCACCTTCATCTGCCCCTGCGGATTGTATCCTCTTCCCATCCATGGACCACTTACCACCCACACATGCCAGGCATCCTCCTTACCTGGCCTGGCAGATATCCTGCTTACACTCTCTCCATCTGCCTTCATGCAGGACAAGTTGGCACACAACAAAAAAGTCTAAGACTGGTGGAGGAATGCCCGACCTCAAGGTCCTGACAGACTTTGAAAATAGAGCAGTTCAGCTGGCCATAGAGGATGTGGACCATTCATGTACTGATGTCGAGGTCAGCAGCATTCAACCAAGTCAGGATTCAGCACTGCAACATCCATCAGACAGCCATGATGTGGGTGATGTGTCCTGTTTCATAGACCCACTGCCATGTACTAATTATTTCTCTTTTCTTTTGCAAGCACATCTGGGAAGCAGCCAAGGGGGTCCACGAGCCAGGTCCTCGACTCCAGGCCCGAGGAAAAATTGGAAGAAGAATCCACAGACACCGACATTGAAGACCCATTACAGTGCTCACCCATACCCTCTGCCAGTGCAGAGACACACACCTCGGTGAGACCTATTTCTAGAGTAGCCTCAGGTCATAATCTGGTGAGCACATCGCACTGTCTGACTCACAGCAGGTGACGGCAGGGACATCCCAGGGTGCGGGCACTTGGAGGCCAGGAATAAGCTGAGTCCGAGTCAGATGAGGAGCCTCTGGACTCAATCATACCTCAGTTGCTGGAGCTGTGAAGACAAGCTCGAGAACATTGGGAAGGGATGTCCACTGCACTCCTCAAATTGCAAGTTACATTGGAGGAGTCCATCCACTTTCAGACTGAGGTGATAGTGCCAGCATGCTGACACACTGAGGTCAACACTGGTAGGGTGATGGCGATTGGTGGAGACCTTGGTCCAGGACGTCAGTCCTGCACTGCTGCGCAGGCTGAACTCCATCGCTGAGGAACTAGCTGGCATCCATCACTGTCAACGCGAGTGGGGGGGCATCTTGAGCTCACACCAGCTGCCTCTTCTTCTCAAGGAGTCTGCCAGTGGCCCTAGGGCAGCCATAGGAAGGAAGATCAGCAGGTGCACCCCCTGGGGCCATTCACCCAGGTAACTCCGGGAATGTCCAGCCCATCCAAATCCCCTCTCCCCGCAGCTCCAGGTCCACAGGCTGAGGAGGGTGGCACTGCCACACAGCAAAACTCCGAAAGCAGGCCAGGGCCCTCCAGGTCACGGCCCTCCAGAGGGCGCCCGCCAAGGTCATCACAGACAACAGGGTGTAGCAGTCAGCAGGTTGCGTCCACCTCCGCTGTGGATGTTAGGGATGCACCAAGACGTAGTGGCAGAGTTAGAAAGATCAAGAAGCTGACACAGCTTGGACACAGTTTGTCGGTGGCTCCTTGTTATGATGAGCAGTGTTTGTGTTAATCAGGTGTGAAACCTTGCTTCCTGCACAGAATGAAGGCAAGCATCACAGTCCAGGGCCTCTCCCCGGTGCATTGAGAAACCTTCTGAGCACAGTGATTGTCCAGCTTCAAAGTTACCCTTCAGATCAGTGACACCTGTCCCTCGATGTAGTTTGTGTTTGGGCAAGAATCTCATACCCCAGCGTGACTTGGTTCCGTGATGTTCTCTGTATGCTCTCAGCACCTTAGATGTGGAGCTCCCCCCGCACCCCCATCTCATCTGCATTCCTGACAGGTGAAGGTGTGGTGCTGAAGGGAACAGGTGATGAAGCCTGCCAATGAATCATGTGCTGTTAAAGTCAATGTGCCCGCTGTGTCTCAGCAGTGTCTTCATGATATGACACTCTTCATGAAGCGTATGTGCGCTGCCCTCAACCAGACAGGTATCAGACACTCTCAGATGCCGTGTGAGGACCCCAGGAGTATCCTTACTGCATCTCGTCATCATCCTTCTAGAATCCTGTGGCAATGAGGGCCTCACGAGCATGCCTGCCTCATCTGGCCAACGCAATGGCCTCATTGCCTGCACCCTCACCTTCCAGGACCTCATCACCCTCATCCCCTCTGACTTCCTTCTCATCAGAGGAGATATGCAACTCTTCCATCTCTGCATCATCCAGGTCCTTCCCACTTTGCATCACCAGGTTTTCTAGAATGTAGCAAGCCACGATGGGAAGTATACTGGAGTGCTCCATCAGATGTGTCGAGGCACTGGAACCTAGTTTTCAGGATCCCTCAACCAAACTCCAGGTTGCAGCATGAGACTCGTTGTAACTTCTCTCAGCAGCAGCCTGAGACTGCCGCACGGGCGTCATCAGCCATGTCCTTTGCGGGTAGCCCTTGTCCCTGAGGAGCCAACCCTGCAGCCTGTGTTGTTGCTGGAAGATGTTAGGGATCTGAGACCTGTTGAGGACGTATGAGTCCTGGATGCTTCCGGCCTGCATGATCTGCTTGTTAATGGTCGCAGACTAGCTGAACATTGAGAGAATGGAAGCCTTTGCGGTTCACATACTGGACTGTTGCCAGGGATATTTAAGAGCCACATGAGTTCTGTCGATGGCACCCTGCACCTGTGGTAATCCGAAAGTATCAGCAAATCCCAGCGCTTTTGCTTCCTGGTTCAGTTGATCTCTGGCAAAATTGACAAAGCTGGTCGCCATTTTTGCCAAGACACATGTGACCTCCTGGATACATTTGTAGATAGAGGCTTGTGAGATTCTGGTAAGGTCCCCTGTGGAGTCCTGGAAGGAGCCACTGCTGTAGAAATTGAGTGAAGTGGTCACCTTAACTACAACTGGCAGTGGATGCTCTCCAAGTCCCCATGGTGCCAAATCCTGCAGAAGATGGCATATATGAGTGACCAGTTCCCTTGATATGTGCAGGTGTTGGCGACACTCATCTGCAGGTAGTACATGCGCCGTCTACAGATTCTGGGTCTAGTGAGTCACTTACGAACGATGGCTCTCTGGGGTTCATCCTCTGTGTGCGGAGGAGGCCCTGTCATCTCTTGGTCTTGAGGGTTCTGCTCCTCTCTTTGGTGAGCCAGGCGGCTCCATTGCATTCTTCTGTGTTCTCTCTTGCCTATAAGAAATGAGGCAGATCCCTTGGCTCCATCTTCCCCACGGCCTCCTCACTGCAGTATCAAAGAGAGAGAGAGACACGAGGGTCAGCAATTGTGTCCTAAGGACCATTCTTGGCCAAGTTATTGCCTGCGACTGCCTCTCAAGGCCCCTTTACACATGCTGGAGAGTCCTGGTCACCACATGGATGCCCAGCGTTTAGTGCTTATGATGGTTGATCAAAACCCCACCCACCTCCCCACGCCACATCACATGACTGAGTGGCAACAGCTTCGGTCACTCGACTGCATCCTGAACTCTCAGGCACAAGCATTGTCCTGACCTGCACTCCAAGGCTTTGCAGTTTGCTTGGACCATGGGACCATAAGACTATAATGGGTGACTTTTCAATGTCTACTTAAACATAATGCAAGAGATTTGGAACACACCCTTCCTTCAGTGTTCCATGGCAACCTTTCCCAAGAAGATTCTCAAGCTTGCCCAGTCACCCAATGGTTCTGCAGCACCATCGCACTCATTCAATTTTGAAGTCTGTACGCGAGGTGTTAAAAGTAGAGGAGCAATCATTGGCACTGTCAGGAATTAGTGCTGCTTGAGTGGGCACAATTGCTTGACTAACCTGACTCCAAGCATGTCATTAAGCTCAAGCTAGATCATCTCAGCGGTGGAAGAGTGTTCATCTATGGCGTGTTTTCCATTTGCCTGGCCGTTTTCTACACCCCTAGACCTTCACTCTCTGCTGCCATGACCCCTCACTCCTTGCACTCTTGCCCTAGCCCTGAGGTTCCCTTTTCAAGAGAGTTCTGGAGGCTAGATCACTGAAAGCATTTAAAGAGAGGTGGATAGATTTTTGAAATATCAGGAGTTGAGGGCTATGAGGAGCTGGCAGAAAAGAGGAATTGAGGCCTCGGGCAGATCAACCATGATCTTGTTGAATGATGAGGCAGGCTTGAGGGGCCAAATGGCCTACCTCTGGTCCTATTTCATATGTTATGTTCTCCAATGCTGTTGCCCTTGCCCCGAGGTTTCCTGTTCTCTAGCACAGTTGCCTTAACCCCAAGGTTCCCTTCTATCCGATGCAGTTGCCCAAGCCCCGGCACCACAAGACAGCCGTGAAGAAGCCACTGTGGAGACTTGCCTGTGGCCCCCCACCAACCCCGAATCCGCAGAGCCACTTCCTTGCATTGGGATCATCATGAGCGCTGCACTAAGTTGTGTGCACTCACCTCCAACTTCCTTCGAATTTCAGATTGCCAGGTGCACGCCTTTTAAAGGCAGTTGTAGATCACGATGTTCTAAAGTCACAATGATGTGGGATTTAAATTTGACGTGGGCGGTGATTCCAGCATGTGGCCAGATTAATGATATGCAAATGTATTCAAATTAAGTTCCCAATGTCCAACAGTGGGAAACGCGGCCTGCCATTGATGAGGGAGGGGACAATCTCTTCCCGGATTTACTTCGCCAGGAAACATGCCTCACGCCTTCTTGGGAGATTTCCCGATCTCGTCACTGAACACTCCTATATCGATCGGGCGTGGAAAATACTGGCCAAAGTATCTTACTGCAATTTGTATTTTGTGCAGTGGATAGACATTGAAAGGTCCAAGGAATACTCTGGTACAAAATTTCAACACGGAGTCCAGATGCAATATTCCAGTGGTTCCTTTATTGCGCATGTGGGGAGCAAATGCTGGGCCATCCAGGCGCTTCTCCACTGAGGTTCAAATGAGCACAGTTTATATATTTTTTACTATCGGTTACAACTTAATGGTATTAGTTAGACACAGGCCATAGCACAATGATCCCCCGGTGGGCTGCTAATTGTGCTCTTGTACAGTAATTGCAGTGCAGAGACTGGGTGTTGTTCTTTTGAAGATAGCAAAGAATGTATGTTTGTTCTATACAAAAGGTTTACAGGGGCTGACTGGATGTGGTTCAAGGCCTTCAGACGATGTGAAATGGCCTTCCCCATTTCTTGCTCAAGTCACCCCGCGTCCCCGTCCGTGTGTGTCCCCCATTTCCTGATGGCAAATTTACAGCTGAGCCCTTTGTACAAGTTTTTAGCTTTCATGTAAGGCTGTGATTGTCTGTATGTGCTTTGGCGCCCTAGCTGCTGGCCCTGGCTAGCACTTCAAAATAAATCCAAAATTTCTGTACCTTCAGTCCCCCCTTTTGGGTGCGTAACTGTTAGATTAAGCTAGTCAATTA
Organism: Carcharodon carcharias; assembly: GCF_017639515.1. Classification (NCBI taxonomy): domain Eukaryota; kingdom Metazoa; phylum Chordata; class Chondrichthyes; order Lamniformes; family Lamnidae; genus Carcharodon; species Carcharodon carcharias. The sequence goes on along the minus strand of NC_054467.1, from coordinate 47,685,599 downwards.
ATCTGCGTCCAATGGTTTTGTCATGGCTCCAGTGGTACCGATCTGAGCAAGTCCTACAGGCCATGGCAACACCTGGACCTCTCCCCAAGTTTTTAAGCTTCCTAATGTCCGAGACTCCTGTCTTTCTGGTGGTGCGCGGCCACCAAGATGGGAGGCTGGGACCCTACTACATTAATATTGTGTCCTGTCCCACCGGCCGTTGTTGCTCCTTTAACATTATTTTTGTCCTATGTCTAAGGGCTTTCTTCTTACAGGTGCGACATGCTGCATTCCCACGCCAATGCTAACACTAGCTGCACTGCGACAAGTATGTGAGAGATTATTTTTATCCAGGGGTGTATATCCACATTCAGCCCCCAGTCCCACACTTGCTCCCACCATGTCAGATCTCTCAATTGCTCTTCCGTATCATTGATTAGCCTTTTAAACACCGCCTGTAACATGCAATACTGTTTAATCACCTTTCATCAGTCACCTTTAATCTTTGTCAGCTTTCGGGAAGGTGGGGAATTGGGGCCTGCTAAGGTTCCTCATACTGTTCTACGGTATCGTGGAGTGTTCGGAGGCGTTGACTGAGACCTGACCGCTTTGTCCATTCACGTGTGTCCAATAGTAACTGGGAGCCGGGGTTTAAAGCAGAAGTTGGGGTTGGTGATGTTGCACCGTAGGCTCTCGTACGTGTATGACTGCTCAGTAGTTGTCACACAGTATTCCCCCTTTCCCTTGTATCCTGAGCGGGTGTGATGGTTTTCTCTGTGGGTAATTTCGAACGTACAACCCTCCGTTCGTTGTACCCGCATTCGTCCAGCCCCCCCCACCCTTTCCAACTGGATGGGGGCAAATCGTGAGGCTACCTTTCCTCCTGCACCTGCTCAGTGATAGCCTGTGTATGCCTTCATTCTTGCATATGGCATGCATGGCTATGGGGTAGTACCGGAGGGAGTTATTGTCTCGGATTAACCCAATTTTCTCCACTTGGTACTGAGAGTACGGGCCCATGTCAGCTGTGACTGAGGGGATTGCCAATACCATGCCTGTCATGTTCGTTTGGTTTGTGGTGCACTTCTGAATTACCGGATATGCCCTGGTCAATGTACGGGCATCAATAACGCTTGGGTTCTTGGCCATCCCGCGCAACCGGGTACTGTTGATCCAGCCTGGTAACTCCCCCCGACGTGTAAAGTGACATACGATGATGTCAGGCATGCATCCCAACGTCATCGTGTGCCATCGCAATATTTCATTCGGTGGGCGCACACCAGAGTTGGCTGCATGCCCGTCGAAATGTTAAGGGCCTATTAAGACCATTAAGAAATTAATTAAAGTACTTAACAACGCTGCCTGTCCAACCTTAAGATTGGCGGGCAGGTGAAAAGCCCCAGCGGCCTTCGCGTTTCTCGGGAAACCTCATCCATGGGCAGGATGAAGTTTCCTGAAGCTTTTATAAAATAAGTAAATAAAATTTTCCACCTTCACAAACATGTCCCAGTTCATGTGACACAATTACGTGAGGGGACATGTTTGAATAAATTTTTAAATCGATTATTTAATTATTTTCATAACCATTCAATCTCACTGAGGCAGCTCCATGCCTCAGGGAGATTGGCCCCAAATCTCTCTCCTCCCCCTGCCTGTAATGGTAGTGCTGAGTGCCATCAGCTGCGTATTACGCTGGGCAGGCCTTAATTGGCCCGCCCACGTAAAATGGCGGCGCGCAGCCGATTGCGGGCGGCAATCAGCTTTGCACCCATCCCCTACTGCTCCACCCAGCCCACCCACCATAAACCCAAACCAAGAGCTGGATTTGACCCTTTGCCCCCCTATTCCACCATTCATTCATGACTGATCTACTACCGCAACTCCACCTTCCTGCATTGTAGCTGTATCCCTTCATTTTCTTAGTATCCAAAAATCTGTCAGTCTCCATCTTGAATACACTCTACAACCATGCATTCACAGCTCTCTTGGGCTAGAAAAATCCAAAGGTTAAACCCTTTTGAGTGAAATTTCCACTTGCCTCCTTCCTAAATGGCTGACCCCTTATTCTGAGACTCTGACCTCTGTTCTAGATTCCCCAGCCAGGGGAAACATTTTCTTAGCATCTACCTTGCCAAACCCTTTAAGAATTTTATATGTTTCAGTTAGATTGCCTCTCATTCATCCAGGGAGTACAGGCCTAGTCTACTCAGTCTCTCCTGATAGGACAATCCTCTCATCCAAATGTGGTGAATCTTTGTTATACTCCCTCTGGAGCAAGTGTGTCTTTCCTTGGGTAAGGAAACCATGCCTGCACAAAGTACTACTGCTGTAGCCTCACCAATGTCTGTATAATTGGGGCAAAACGTCTTTACTCTTATACTCCAATTCCTTTACAATAAAAGCTAGTGAACAGTTTGCCTTCCTAATTGCTTGTGGCGCATGCATGTTAACTTCCTGTGATTCCTACACAGGGCACCTAAGTTCCTCTGGATACAAACATTTCCCTATGTCTCACCATTCAAAAAATATTTTTTTTTGTTTTTCCTACCAAAGTACAGGACTTCATGCTTTTCCCCATTGTATTCCACCTGCCATGTTCTTGCCTACTCATTCAACCAGTATTTATCCTTTTGTGGCCCCTTTGTGTCCTCCTTGGTGCTTTCTTCTGTTGTGTGGAAGGTGTTAGACTCGATCATTAAAGATGTTATAGCTGAGCACTTGGAGAAACATAAGCTAATTGGGAATCTGCATGGTTTTGTGAAAGAGAAATCATGTTTAATGAATTTATTAGAGTTCTTCGAATGAGGATAAAGGGGAACCTGTAGTTGTACTGTACTTGGATTTCTAGAATACATTTGATGAGGTGCCACATTGAAGGTTATTGCGGAAAATGAAAGTTCATGATGTAGGGGTAACATATTAACCTGGATATAGGATTGGCTGGCTGGCAGAAAACAGAGTATGCTAAAATGAGTCTTTGTCTGATTGGCAGGATGTGATTAGTGGAGTCCCACAGGGGTTTGTGCTGGAGCTTCAACTTTTTACAATTTACATTAATGACTTAGCTGAGGGAAGCGAAGACATGGCAGCTAAATTTGTAGACGGTGCAAAGATAGGTAGGAAAGTATGGTGTGAAGAAGACATAAGGAGTTTGCAGATCGATATAGATAAGTTGAGGAAATGGGGAAAAATCTGTCAGATGGAGTATCATGTGGGAAAATGTGAAGTTATTCACTTTGGCAGGAACAATAAAAAAGCAGAGTATTATTTAAATGGAGAACGACTTCAGAATTCCAAAGTGCAGAGGGATCTAGGTGCTCTCATGCATGAGTCACAAAAAGTTAGTATGCAAGCACAGCATGTAATCTAGAGGGCTAATGGAATGCAGTCCTTTATTACGAGAAGAATTGAACATAAAACTATGCTTCAGACATACAGGGCATTGGTGAGACTGCACCTCGAATACTGTGTTTAATTTTGGTCGTCTCATTTAAGGAAGGATGTAAATGCTTTGGAAACAATTCATAGGAAATTTATTAGATTGATACCTGGAATGAGCAGGTTGGTTTATGAGGATAAGTTGGACGGGCTGAGTTTGTTTCCACTGGTGTTTAGAAGAGTGAGAGGTGACTTGATTGAAGTATATAAGATCCTAAATGGTCTTGACAAGGTGTATTTGGAAGGAATGTTTCCTCTTGTGGGTGAGTCTAGAACTAGGGATTTAAAATTAGGGGTCACCCTTCTCAGACAGAGATGAGAATTCTTTTCTCTCAGAGGGCTGTGCAACTTTGGAACTCTGCATCAGATGGAAGTGGAAGCAGGGTCACTGAATGTTTTTAAGGCAGAGGTAGACAGATTCTTGTTAGGCAAGAGAATCAAAGGTAATCGGAGGTAGATGAGAATGGAGAAACACAAATAGATCAGCCATGATCTTATTGAATAGCGAGCAGGCTTCAGGGGCCAAATGGCTTACTTCTCCTATCTTGGATGTTCAGATATTCGTACTTTGATACTTAACTTTGTAATGGCAGCAAATTTTGATACGTTGCACGTAATTCCTTTGTCTAAGTCATTCATATAGATGGGTTTTTAGTTTGTCTTAAAAACCCATTTGGTTCACTAATGTCCTTTAGGGAAGGAAATCTGCCATCTTTACCTGGTCTGGCCTACATGTGACTCCAGACCCACAGCAATGTGGTTGACTCTTAAATGCCACCTGAACAAGGGTAATTAGGGATGGGCAATACATGCTGGCCTGGGCAGCGATGCCCACATCTCATGAATGAATAAAAAAAGAAGCTGAGGCCCAAGTTCTGATCCTTGCGGTACCTAGTAGTTACAGCCCGCCAATCACATATGTCCTGTTTATTTCTACTATGTTTGTCCATTAACCAATCCTTAATCCATTACATTAATACATTACCCTCAATCCCATGAGTCCTAATTTTGTGTAATAACCTCTGGTGTGGTACATTATTGAATGCTTCATTATTCTCCCTTGTCCATGTTGTTAGTTGTATCCTGAAAAAACTCCAACAGATTTGTCAAATATGATTTCCCTTTCATAAATCCATGTTGACTCTGTTTAGTCACATTTTGATTTTCTGAGTGTCCTGTTACCATGTCCGGAATAATAGATTCTAGTATTTTGCCTATTACTGATGTAAGGCTAACTGCCATATAGTTTCCATTTTCTTCTTCCTCCTCTCTTACACAGAAGATTATGTTATGTTTCTACCTTCCAATCCTTGGGAACAGTTCCAGAATCAAAGTAATTCTAGAAGATCCAAACCATGGGCAGAATTTTCTGGGTGATGTGCGGGTGGCGGGCCTGCACGTCAACATGTAAAATGACACGCAGTGACGTCAGGCGAGCATCCCGACGTCACCGCGCACCATCGCGATATTTCGATGGGTGGGCACGCGATGAAGTGTAATGTGCGCCCGCCATTAATTAAAGGGCTACTTAAGGCCCTGAACTCGGCAATCAATGCCGATTTTCGGGCACTCCTGCGATCGTCGGCTCGGCGCTACAGACAAGGTAAGCAACTTTTTAATAAAACTCATCCACGGGCGGGATATGAGGGCTCAATGGGGTTGTCAATCAGAAAGTGTTTTAACCGTGCCTGTGTGATCTGTAGCAGTTCAGAACGAATTCCAGCAGCTTTCTGCGTATTTGAACCTTCAGCTCAGCACTCTGCAGTCAGTAACCTTTATCGGGCCTGCAGCTTTCTAGAGGCCTCCCTTTAGCCTGGGTATGGGTTCTGACATGTCCACTGGAGGCAGCTCCTCTGAGGAGGAAGGTTGGGCTAGAATAAGGAGGAGGCCAGAAGTGGACAATCAGTCTCCAGGGGAGCCACCTTTGGGAGTACAGGTGCAGGCACAAGGGGTGCAGGTCCAAGAGGTAGCCCAAGGTGGAAGGGGCCACAGAAGATGCCACTATCCTGCTGCCAGGGTATATAGGCGGAGATGCAGCTACCTCAATATGACTGAGGTGCAGTGCCGAAGGAGGCTCCAACTGTCAAGGGAGACAGCCAACTATATCTATCAGATGATTGGCCCTGAGATCTCTCCTAACTGCGTGGGTGGACACCCCATGCCAGCAGCTCTGAAGGTCACAGTTCTATGCCTCTGGCTCCTTCCAGGGCTCAGTAGGTGATCTTTGCGGTATCTCCCAATCAGCTGTCCACACTAGTGTCAAGCAGGTCACCGACACTCTGTTCAGGCATGCATTGACCTTCATTTACTTCTGCTGCGACCAGGCAAGTCAGGCACAGTGAGCCTGAGGCTTTGTAGCGATTGCTGACTTCCCCCGCGTCCAGAGTACAATGGACTGCACACATGTGGCCATCAAGGCGCCAGCAGGTGAACCCGGTGCCTTTGTCAACAGGAAGGGCTTCCATTCCATGAACGTGCAGATAGTGTGTGATCACAGGATGCTGATTCTGCAAGTCTGTGCAAGGTACCCAGGCAGCTCTCACAATGCCTACATCCTCAGACACTCCCAGGTGCTAGGGCTCTTCAGTGCTCCGACTCGGCTTGATGAATGGCTGCTAGGTGACAAGGGCTATTCCCTCAGAAGGTGGCTCATGACACCTCTCCGCCATCCAAGAACAGAAACTGAGGAGCGCTACAATAGGAGCCAGGGCTCCACAAGGGCTGTGGTGGAGAGAGCCATCGGTCTTCTCAAGATGTGCTTCCATTGCCTGGACAGCTCAGGGGGCACACTCCAGTACTCCCCAGATCGTGTCTCTGTGTTAGTGGTAGCATGCTGCACTCTGCACAATCTTGCGCTGGAAAAGGGGGACACAGTGGACGTTGAAGACCTTGATGCAGTGGATGTGCCTGGACACGATGATTCCAGCAGTGGTTCGGAGGATGAGGAAACAGGGCAGTGATGAGGGGCTGAACGCTGACCTGGCACTACACCAAGAAGGCAGGGACACCCGGGAGACTTTAATCCAATGAACCTTCAGCTAGCTCCACACAAATGGATCTGGAGGACCAGCATTGCCTGGCGCATCCATTGGCTCATTTAAGTGTACATCTGCCACTTCATCAACTGCAACTAAGGGCTTTGTACATCAACTTCAATGTCCACTCAAACATTCATGACATGTCTGTGAAACATACAAATGCAGCACAAAGGAGCCACCCTCAGCCTTGGTAACACATGTGGGTTTTATTTTGATCCATCATATGGTCCAACAAAATTTATTCCAAACATTGTAACAACTTCAAAAAATAATAATTCCCTAATCTAGGGCCAACACAAAAGCACCAGTGAGAAACCCGTGATGTGCCTAAGGTGCCTTATGCTTACGTTTACGACTGCTACGTCTGGATGCCGCCCCATCGCTTAGAGTGGCTTCTGAGACAGCCTGCTGACTCTACTGTCCTGTTGGCCTCGATGACCTTGGTGGCCATTCTCTGGCCCATGGAGCCTGTGCTGGCCCCGCCTGTGAGGGAGCGGCCAGTTCCACAGCTGGCATCTCCCCAGTCGTCACAGCCTCAACGGATGCAATGGTCACTGGCCGAGGGGCAGAGGAACTTCTGTCCTCACCCAGGGCGCCCTGAGAGGAGCCCACAGAGACGACAGGCAGCTGCTGCGCCGACGTAAGGTCGCTTCGGACTTGCCTGCTCACCATAGATGGATGGGTACCGAGCTGGGACACTTGGTGCTGAGAGCATCTCCCACATTGCCAATGACCAGCTGTGGCCACTGGTGCTATGAGGGCTTGTAGGTCTGAATGTAACCCCAGGAGAAGCTGATTGTTCTGCTGGAAGTCCCTCTCCAGGAGCGTTGCCACTCTCTCCATGGAGGAAGCCTGACACTCTGATATAAGGCTCATGGCATCACTCACGCTCTGCGTGGATTCCTCCACCACAGAGACCAAGCGAAGCATACTCTCATGCAGCACTCCCAGATGCTCCCGCACACCTGGCTGCATTTCCTGCAGCTGCTGTGTGGCGATGACTCCAGAGGTACATCATCGCGGCCTGACTCAGCATGTGCCTGGTCCCCTGCAGTCCTCCGGCTGCTGGTGCCATCGGCTCTCACCGTCTCTGCCATCTTCTCCAGCGATTGTGAAGTGCCCTCTCCACTGTGTCCCAGGACACTAGCCGATGTAACAATTCCCACTGATGTGCTAGTCTCTGCACTGGTGCCTGCCTCACTGAAATGGTGTGATGCAGGTGACAGTTCCGGCCCCTCAGATGTGAGAGGGGGCATCTGCAATTCCTCCTGGCGGCCATGCTCTGATGGTGCTGAAATTAACAACAAGGTCAATGGATCAGTTAGCATGCACTCAGTAACACACTTCATCCCTTTCCCTCAGGCTCATGGTGTGCTCAACCTTCCAGAACCTAAGGAGACGAACATTGGTGGGGTGGCAAATAGTCAGGAGGAGGCCCACACATTACAGGTGGATACAGACAGGATGGTCAGATGGCCTAAGGAATGCCAAATGGAATGTTATGTGGATAAGTGTGAGGTGATGTACTTGGGCAGGACAAACAAGTTACGGGAATACACGAGGAATGGTAGGACCATGGAAAGTAAGGACGATTAGAGGGACCTTGCTGGGCATGTCGACAGGCCCGTTAAGGTAGCAGGGCAGGTACATAAGACATTTAAGAAGGTAAATGCTATACTTGCCTTTTTTATTAGCTGAGGAATAAAATGTAGGAACAGGGAGGTCATGTTGCAAGTGCAGGACCCGCTTTCGAGGTCACAGCTACACTTCTGCGTTCAGTTGTGATCAGCGCTTCATGGGAGGGATGTGATTGACGTGGAGAGAGTGCAGAGGTCGCCGACCAGGATGCATGCTGGTCTGGAAAGTTGGAGTTATGAGGACGTATAGCATACACTGGTGATATTTGCTGTGGAGCACAGGAGATTGAGGGGTGACATTATTGAGCTTCATAACATTATGAGGGGCATAGATTGGTTGGACACAAAGCAACATTTTCCCTTGGCGGAGGGATGACTAACCTGGTGGCATTTATTTAAGGAAGGGGCATGAGGTTGACAGGTGAGATGATGAGGAACTTTTGCACAGTGTTGTGGGACGCACTGGCCGAAAGGGTTGGTGGAGGCAGAAACCCTCCTAAGATGTAATAAGTATTTGGCTTTGCAGTAGTGATTCCATGGCATACAAGGCCATGGGGATAGTTGTCAGAAATGGGATAAGATGACTTTGGAAGATGCTAGACACGCGCATCTTCGAAAGGCCGAAGGACCTTTGTCTATGACCCACACGTCTGACTCTATCAGTCTGTGAATGAGCAGTGTTGCTACATTAACGATTCCAACAATCAAGCTTTGGATAGTGAGAAGACAGAGTGGATGGGACTGTGGGCCTCAAAAACCTGGCCGCTCCGTCCCAGCCTCACCGACACCTGTGGATCTGGGCGCATGGCGCGTTTCTAGCTCCAGGACCTCCTGTTCAAAACAGGTCAATATGATGAGCTGAGCCTGGCCGCCTCCATTGCATGAACGTTCATGCGCATTATACGCATTTTTCTCCTGCAAAACAGAGAAGACCATTTATTGGGTCTGATCGCTCATGTACTCTGCACGCACACGCTGCACCCCAATCACAGTGGCCCATCTGAGGCCCCCAGTGCCTCCTGCCCACGCTACTGGTGATCGGTCACAAAAATATAGTGCGGCTGCTCCCAACCCGCCCTGCCACCCCCCCGCACTCAACAGCCACCTTGCACACATTCTGCATCCATCACTTTCAGAAACACACGGTCTTAGCTCCCATGGCAAGGAGGCGCAATTAGATGCGGCGCCGAGGGCACCAGATGGCTCTTGGCCACAAGACCTTGAGTCTCCCCTTCCACCATCTCATCACCATGAATAGGACATGGGTTGGAGTTATGAGTATGCGCCAAGCTGCATCTCCTGCAGCTTGCCCCCAGACTACTCACGTGCGACTAAGACCAACACATGGTTCGGGGAGAACCCATCTTCTCATGAACCACTAAGGCTGATGTAAGCATGGTCACTATCTGCTTAACCACCCAGCATGTGACAAATGCCCAACATGAGTCAATGCAGTCACGACACTAAGACTTGGGAAGGGGGGGGGGACCCTCAAAGGCTAAGGCTACCTGCTGGATTAAATGCCCAATGCCAACATGGTACTCACCCTTCCAGAGAGCAACAAATTGTTGAACCGCTTACGGCACTGGATCCAGGTGCGCCGCACCACATCACGGGAGCTCACCACCTCCGCCACCTCCTTCTAGGCACACTTCATCATGTGGGGGACCCTCTTCCTCCCATCCTAGGGAAACATCAACCCCCGCTGTGCTGCCACCTCCTTTACAAGGGCAGCAAGGCAGTCATCGGAAAAGCGAGGGGCACATTGGCTCCCCCGCTGGCCTATCCTGCAGCCTGCCCTGCTCCTGGCTCACACCCTGCAGCCTGCCCTCCTCCTCTGGCCTTCCCTATACATCAGCCAGCTGTGCAGACCCGCTGCGGTTCCACCTGCAGCTGGCCATAGTGAACAGTCTAAAGGAGGGCCTGGTCTTTTTTAATACAGACTGCCGGGTCACCATTGGACCCAGTGATCTGTACACACCCGCCCCAAATTTAAGACTCCCGCTTTCCACGGGAGTTGGAAATGCGCTGGGTGGGCCTTAATTGGTCCACCTGTGCAAAATGGCGGTGCAGCCCGCGTCAGCGTCAGCTGCGCCCACGGGCCTAACAGAAAATTTAGGCTCATGTAGCCGTTATCTCTGCAGCTACCTGTTTTTTTAAAATCCTCATATGTAAGTCATCAGGTTTAAGGGATTTGACACCACTCAGCCCCATTAATTTCACCAGTACTATTTCTTTACTTATATTGGCTTCTTTACGTTCCTCAATCTTGTTAAAGCCTTGATTTCCCCATTGTCTCTGGAATTTTTTGTGTTTTCTACCATGAAAAAGTACAAAGTATTTGTTTAATCTCCCTGCTATTTTCTTATTCCCCATATAATTTCCACTTACCTCTGCCACTAATGGCCCACTTTTATTTTCACGGATCTCCTCCTATTTGCATAGCTATAGAAACATTTGCATGAAATTTTTATCTCTCTTGCTAGTCTACTGTCATATTCTCTTTTCTCATCAATTTCTTATTCCTCCTTTGCTGAATTCTAAAATCCTCTCAATCCTCAAGCTTTCTTCCTTTTTGGCAATATTATATGCCTCTTACTTTGATCTAATACTACCTTTAACTCCTCTTGTTAGCCATGGTTGGACCATTTTTTACCCCGATGCTGTTTGTTTTTTTAAGATGTAAGACATTGGTTTCAGACTAACTAAGCCACTTTCAAATTCAATATAAAATGCTATTGTATTATGGCCACTCTTCCCTAGCAGCCCCTTTACTAGAAATTTATTAACTAACCCTTTCTCATTGCACATTACTAGATCCAAAATAGACTGTCCCCTATTTGGTTCCTCAACATGTTAATCTAGGAAACTATCTTGCAGATATTCCATTAACTCATCCTTCACATTATTACTGAAAATTTGATTTGTCCAGTCTATATGAAGATTAAAGTCCCCTTTACTGTATTATTCTTATTACATACGCCTCTAATTTCCTGATTTACACTCTGCCCTACACTACAACTACAATCAGGGGGCCTATAAACACTTCTACCAATGTTTTCTTCCCCTTGCTGTCTTTTTATTTCACCCAGACATTAATCCTTGGTTAAAGTTCTGTCGAAGGGTCATGAGGACTCGAAACGTCAACTCTTTTCTTCTCCGCCAATGCTGCCAGACCTGCTGAGTTTTTCCAGGTAATTCTGTTTTTGTTTTGGATTTCCAGCATCCGCAGTTTTTTTGTTTTTATTATTATAGTAATCCTTGGTTTTCTGAACTGGGATCCTTTCTACTTTCTTTATCTCATCCTTTATTATCAGGGCTGGACCTCCCTCTTTTCCATTTCGCCTATCTCCTCTAAAGGCCAAGTATCCAGAATAATCAGATCTATTAATTTCTCTCTGCGCTATTCATTCATCTAATTTCTTGTGAATGCTTCGTGCATTCAATTTTAGTGCCTTTTGCTTTAACTGTTTTAAACTTACCCTGACATCATCTTAGTCGTTAATGTTCTTTTGAATTTACCCTTTCCTGAATTGCCCCACTTCACCCACCTTCTCCCATTTAGCAATAAAGAACAAACTGTGTATATTCACCAGGATTGATGTCAGAAATAAGAAAGAGAAAGTTGAGATTTTAATAGAGTTTAAACAATTAATTAGGCTTTTAATAGTTTTCTTTCTATTTCCATGGCTGGGAAGTCACCAGTGAGGGCTCATCAATTTAAACGGCCACTGAGAGTGAGGAGAGAAGTTAGAAGAAATTTCTTTATTCAGAGAATTTATTTATAATATACAATGCTTCACATCAGGGAGCAGTAAAGGAAGAGATCACTTCATCATTTTAAGGAAACTGTAGATAATCATTTGAAGCAAAGAAAAATTGGGGCAAAAATGGGTGGTAGAATTGGTTTTCATTATTTTAACAGAGTAGGCACAGACCTGATGGGTTAGATGTCCTCTTTGAGGTTTGGAACCTATGGCACCCATCTTCTTTTATCCCATTGGTCTAATTTTGCACTGCTGAATCCTGATTTTGGCATCTTAGCTTAGTTTTCCCAAAATTGTTTGTAAAGAAAATTGGCATGACAATGCTCTATTTCAGAACTCTCCCTTTCCCATATTGCAGTCATGCCTTGGTTATTTAATTCTTTACGAATCCTTATCCCCACATCTTTCCACCGTGCTCCCAGCCCCCTAATTCACTTTAACCAAACCTCCTTAAAAACCCTGATTTTAGATTGGGAACTGTTAAGTTTCAGAAGAGAATTACCAAATGCAGTGTGGTTACACAAATGAATTAAGACTATACAACCTGCCAAAAGTTGCTTCCTCATTAGAAAAAAATCAAAAATGGGCTTTAGTGCAATTGGGTGACACAATGAGTTAGAACACTATATTTATCCTGGCAAGTTTAATTAAAATCACTCTCCACACTGATTGGCTGAAAATCTTCAGACTGTTTCTGCTGATTATAAGCCCTGTGTGTATATGTAAAGTGAATTGGGAAAATTGTGTCTATTTTCATTCAGGCTACAATGCTTGGTATAGGAAACGAAAATGTCACACTGGTCATACAGTAGTGCTGCCATGTGAGGTTGAAGTCAATGTCCAGGAACCTTTGCTCAGCATGTATTGTTCCTGCATTGGCTCCCTTCACTGTGTTACTGAGAATAGCTCTGGAGAAAATATAATTTTCTATTTCTGTAAGGATAATAAATTTTGGCAACAGATGGAGAAACAGGCATTGGATTTTTCTATTTATTACAGATGTAGAGTCATACAAAACGGACTTTGATGCTTCCATCTGGCAAATTCTGTCTTCTGGTTAAGTGCCATGGGAAGGCAAATGAGTCTGCATCAGGCATGGAAATGTGATTCAGTGAATGACAGACTACTCTGGGAAGTCATCAATTAACTTTTATGGCATTTCCCAGGCAATTCCCTTGTTTTTGATATTAAGAGACAGTAGCCAGCATTTTGGTAAACACTGGCCTCATAAATTAGTCTCTGGTGAATCCAACATTCTATGTTTCACTGTGATGATTGCAAATAGAAATCACCACACATTAATGCCCATCAGAGAAAAATTGAATGAATTTGTTTCTAATACTAGATTCAAGCAGAATTCCTTCAAGCATGGAGTTCCAATGTGCTGAACTATGTGACCCCCCCATCAGATAATGTTGGATAGTAAAACTGGGATAAATCACCACTGCAATAGATTTTTAGGAAAGGTATTACAGGATGCAATTATTTTCAGTTGATATTCATAAAATAAAAATTGGAATGACTTTTAAAAGCATATGATGGGGAATTTTATAATTGTGTGCAATGAAACAAGCAGCAATGCAGAAAAAACAGCTTTTGTTCAGTAGCATATGACAGCAGTTTTCTGCCATGGATATTAATTTGGCAGTTGAAATATTGCTTGTATGGAGGATTGAATAGTAACTTAATACTAGCAATTAGAGGCCCAGGCTAATGCTCAGAGGACACAGGTTCAAATCTGGAATTAAAAGCTAATCCAATAATTGTAACTGTGAAACTATCAACTTGTCGTAAAAACCCATCTGGTTCACTAATATCCTTAATGGAAGGACATCTGCCATTCTTACCACTTCTGGCCTACGTTTGTCACCAGATCTGTACAATGCAGTTGACTCTTAACTGCCCTTTGAAATGGCCTAGCAAGCTATATAGTTGTACCAAACTGCTATAATCCTGTCAACCCTAAACTCCACCTTATTAACATCTGGTGGCTTATGTCAAAAGCGGGAGAGCTGTCCCACAGACCAGTCAAGCCTGACATAGTCATATTTACTGAATTATACCTTACCAACAATGTCCCTGATACCTCCATCATCATCTCTGTGTTTGTCCTGTTCCATTGAAAGGCCAGACCCACCAGAGGTGGCGGCGCCATGGTATAGAGTTGGGAGGGAGTTGCCCTGGCACTCCTCAGAGCGACTCCGGACCCTGTGACATCAGGGTAAGGAAACTTTCTGCTGATTGCCCCCTACCACCCTCTCTAAGCTGATGCTACTCCTCCATTTTGAACACCACTTGGAAGAAGCAGTCAGGAGACCAAGGGCACAGAAAGTTCTCTGGTGGGAGACTTCAATGCCAAGAGTGACTAGGGAGCACCAATTGTCATTGAGCTGGCTGAGTTTTGAAGAACATAGCCTGCAGCAGGTGTTGAGGGAACCAACAAGAGGGATAAACCTATTCTCTCTCACTGGAGAGGCATATCAGGACACATCATGGAATTACCCAGGCTTAGCCAAGTTGCGGATATAAGTTTTAAAAGTGTCTGCAGTTAAAACAAAAAACTAGAATGAATGTGACCTTTTGGCTTGCCCCGGAAGCTAATGGCTAGCCCATGGGTCAGCCCATGGTAAAGCTGAAGGAATGTAACCTTTGGGCCAGGATAAAATAAGTTGATGAATGGTCTTTGAGTTATACTGTAATAAACTGATAGCTTGACCTTAGGGTCAAGATACGCAGAATACTAGACACTGCAGTGAAACATCAGGATACTTAGGCACAATGCATGTTCTGGAACATCATTTGTGCTAATAGTCAGGTCATTCCATGATAGTTTTACGATTTCCTTCGAACTGCTGCTGAATCTACCTACAACTGACTCTGTGCTGAGTGTCTTTTAGATACTCCACAACTATCCACCCATCTACCTGTGCAGATGCATCTGTCCATTACAGTATTGGTAGTGACCACCTCATAGTCCTTGTGGAGATGAAGTCCTGTCTTTACACTACGTCCATCATGTTGTGTGGTATTGTCACCATGCTAAGTTGGATAAATTCAGAACAAATCAAGCAGCTCAAAATCAGGCATCCATGAGGCAGGGTGCCATCAGCAGCAGCAGAAAAGTATTTAACCATAATCTCTGTCACCTCATGATTACAGATATCCCTCATTCAACATTTACAACCAAGTCAGGGGGTCAACCCTGGTTCAATGAGAAGTGCAGTGAGCAGGCATCTATCAATTTATCAAAGTTAGATAAGATAAACATACTAAAGCAAAATCTAGCTGAGACAGCTTGGGAAAAGGACAGGGTTTTGGGATAGGAACGAGGTTTTTAAGAACTATCGTGGTCATGAAGTTGAGGTGTACCTATCGTGACCCTTGGTGTCCTGAAAATTAGATGTAATCAGTAATTTGCATTAGCCTCTAGTGCCACCAAGTGGTTTTTAGAAAAAGAGTTTTCTGAAAAAACTATCAAAATAACTATTAAAACTTACTGGCAAAAATGAGAATTGTGTGAAATTTTCAAAATTCAAGTTGATGTTTTGAAGGTCTAACTAACTAAAGTCTAAAATGGATGTTAACTCCATGTATGATTTTGAAATGTATTTGAATTGGCCAATAAATGACCCAGAGCCCTTTTAGTTTTGGACGCTCAATAACTTTGCTTTGTAAACTGTTTGTGTTGAGTGGAATTAATTTCCTGTATAAGATGGAGAGTAAGCTCTTGTTAAATTGAGCTCATGTTCATTGATAAATACACAGTTAAATGTGGTAATGAATCATAAGAGACAGTGATATTTCGCATTTGATCCTGGTGCTTAGAAAACTGATCTCAGGTGGGTGAAGGTGTTGAGGAGACAAACTATTGGCCTTGGCACTCCTGGGATATGGTTTTAAGGGGTAAAATAGTCTAGGGTTTGCAGTTCTGATTTTTATTCAGTAATCTCACATGTTTGCAGACATCAAAGGAGGATATGGTTAAAATGCTTGGGGGTAAAGTTTCTTCCTGTCAGGTGGGCCGGTCGGGAGCAGGGACAGGCGGGCGGGCTGGCACGGAGCTGATCGCCACCTGCGATTGGCTCCGCGCCGCCATTTTATGCAGGCAGGCCAATTAAGGCCCGCACAGCGTGAATCGCGGCTCCCGAGGACAGCGGGAGTGGGCGGGCAGCAGCAGGAGTGGGCGGGCAGCGGCGGGACTGCAATGACCGCTGGGTCCAATGGCAACCCCGCGGCCTGTTTGAAGAGCGCACGAGTAGCCTTCCAAAGGCTGTCAACCATGGCCAGCAGAAAGGCTCCACAGACCGCTGCTGGTGAGCAGGCCAGACAGGATGGCAGGTTGGGGGGGGGCACTGTGCCCCTCACTTCTCAGATGAGTGCCTTGCTGCCCTCCTCGAGGAAGTGGCAGCACGACATGAGATCCTCGTGCCGAGGGACAGGAGGAGGAGGCTCCCCCCACATGACCAAATGTGCCTGGGAGGAGTTGGCAGAAATTGTCAGCTGACACGATGTGGTGCGATGCACCTGGGCTCAGTGCTGCGAGTGTTTCAACTACTCCTTGTGATTGGGAAGGGTGAGTACTGTGTTGGCATGGGTCTCTTAGCACAGCAGCTAAGTCTCCCCTCCTGCCCACCCCCCAACTCTGAATGTAGTTACTGCATTGAATCATTCACAGCTTGTGGCCTTCGCTGGGTGGGCCAGCATTTATTGTCCATGCCTAGTCCATCCTGGGAGGGTGGTGGTGAGCTGGGTTCTGTGTGCGCTGCATGTGGTGCACTTACACCCACAGTACTGTTTTGGGGGCGACCTCAAGGATCTGCACCTAGGCTCAGTGCTGGAACTCTGGAACATGTCAAAGTCAGGCTGCTGACTGACTGGGAGGGGAACTTCCAGCTGGAGGATTCACCCATCTATCTGCTGCCCTTGGAGTTTCACGTGGTTGTGCTTCCTTGCTTTGGAAGGTGATACAGTGTGAGTGGCAAATATGATGAGGGCAGCATCTGGGCAAGGGGCTCAGCCCTGGCTGCTTGGTGTGAGTGTATGGCTGCTCCAGGGTCACGATTCACATGAGCCCTGCAATGTCCCACTCAGGTGGAGGTGGCAGGGATACAATGGCAATCCAGGTACAGAGTACACTAATCAATGCTCCTCCTTTTCAGGAGAAGACCGCACGCAATCACGCTGAATGGATTTGGACCGGCGAAGGCCAGGCACAGTTGGAGATTATAACCAGATACGAGCAGGAAGCTCTCGAGCTGGAGAGGCGCCATGCACCCAGGTCCACCGGTTCACGCTGGGTGGGCCTTAATTGAGGCTGGGGTGCAAGGAGGAGGTAAGAGTGCTGTGCACTGAGGTCACCATGTCTGTCCTTGCAACAATTCCATTGTTGACTGTTTAGTGATTTAAGCTTCCAACATGGGTTACCCATTGATTATGGAAGGAGGAGCGCATACTGATCTGGGGGCCAGGCATGCACATTGACAATGTATCAACTTCAACTAATCAAATGTCCTTGTTCTTCCTTTCAGCCTTACCGGAGCAGGGCCAGGATGAGGAGGCAGAGGGCCACCTCTCACACCTGAGGGCCCGAATGAATTACAAGCACCAGCGTCACACTATATCAGCCAAGCAGGCACCAGCGCAGATATTAGCACCTTGGGAATTAGATCATAGGCTAGTGTTCCTGAGCACGGTAGTGAGGGCACTTCAAAATTGCTTGAGGTGCAGACAGAGACAGAGAGTGCCCTTGGTGCCATCAGTCGGAGGATTGCAAGGGACCAGGAACGTGTTCGGTCAGCAGTTGATGATTAGCCTCAGGAGTCATCTCTGAGGCAGCAGACGCTGGAAGTCCAGCAGGGTCCGTGGGAGGGCCTGGCGGCGATACATGAGGCAATGCACGGCATGGTCTCCATGATGGAGGACTCCATGTGGAGCATCAACAATGTATTGACCTATATGGCCAAGCACAATGCTTCCTCCATGGAGAGAGTGGCAACTCTCATGGAGAGCCTCCTCCAGGAGAACAATCAGGGCTTCATGTGGATGCTTTCGGACCTGCAAGCCCTCACAGAGGCATTGACCTCAGCTGGTCAGTGTCAGTGTGGGAGATGGATTGGGCACCTAGTATTCCAGCTAGGTGCCCATCCATCAATGGTGAGCAGGGAGGTCCGAAGCGACCTCATGTCGGTGCACGAGCTGCCTGTCATCTCTGCGGGCTCTTCTCAGGACCCTCCGGATGAGGGCAGCAGCTCTTCCGCCCCTCTGCCAGTGACCGTGGGATCCGATGTGGTTGCAGCGACTGGGGAGATGCCAGCTGTGGAACTGGCTGCTCCCTCCCAGGCGAGGCCATCAAAGGCTCCAAAGACAAGAGGATGCCCACCAAGGTCATCAAGGCCAACAGGACAGCAGGGTGAGTAGGCTGTCATGAATGCCAGTGCCAGCGAGGGGGAAGCACCCTAGACGTAGCATCTGAAAATGTAAGCTTAAGGCACCTTAGGCACGCCATGGGCTGCTCACTCGTGGTTTTATGTTGCCCCGCTATTGGTTGATGATCATTTGGTGTGCCGCTCAACACCTCTGAATTAAGTTTCTTTTCTGTTTTATTTTGTACATTCATTAAATGCTTTATTTGTGAACAAGGCTCATGGTGATTCCTTACTCCTGCAGGTGGATGGGAACCCATGATGTTATGAGTGACTTCTTTGTCATTGAGTTTTATTGACAATGCACATAGTTAATGTTCCTAACCAGTTAGATAATGCTCTCAGGTATCGAGTATGGAGCCTGCAGCCCTGGCATGTGTTGGAGGTCCATCTGTGGTGGGATAGCTGAAGGTTTGTTGGATTAAAGCCTTCCAGGTGTCCCTGCCTCCCTGGAGGTTGACTGGGTCGATGTCTATCCCCTCAGTGTTCTCCCGAGTGTGCTTGTCCTCAGACTCACTGCTGGACTCATCATGTGAAGCCAGAACATCTGCGTCTATATCTTTTTCCTCCACTAAGTTCCCCCTTTCAGGCGGCCATATTGTGGAGAGCGCAGCATGCAACCGCTGTCACTACACAGGATCTGGGGATCATTGCAGTGCACCCCCTGAACGGTCTAGGCATTGGAAGCGCATCTTGAGAAGACCGATGGTTCTCTCTACCACTGCCCTTGTGGAGGCATGGCTCCTATGGTACCACGGCTCGGCCTCTTCTTGGATAGCAGAGGGGTGTCATGAGCCACCTTTTGAGCGGATAGCCCTTGTCATCCAGCAGCTATCCATCCAGCCGGGCTTGAACACTGAAGAGCGCCGGCACCTGGGAGTGTCTGAGGATGTATGTGTTATGGGAGCTGCCTGAGTACCTTGCACAGACTTGCAAAATCTGCATCCTATGGTCACACACTATCTGCACATGCATGGAGTGGAAGCCCTTCCTGTTGTCAAAGGGACCCGGCTGAACCGCTGGCATCTTGATGGCCACATGTGTGCAGTTGATTGCACCCTGGATGCGGGGGAACCCAGCAATTGAGGCGAAGCCTCTGGCTCGCTCTGCCTGGCTGCCCTTGTCCCAGCAGTAGTGAATGAAAGTCAGTGCACTCCTGAACAGAGCGTCTGTTACCTGCTTGACACTGTGTGGACATCTGACTGGGAGACTCCGCAAAGATCACCTACCAACCCCTGGAAAGAGCCGGAGGCATCGAAGTTGAGGGCAGCCATGACCTTCAATGCCATTGGCATGGGATGCCTACCCACACAGTTGGCGCAGATCTCAGGGCCTATCATCTGTCAGATGGAGGTCACTGTCTCCCTTGAGAGAACCTCTTTCGGCACTGCACCTCAGACATATTGAGGTAGCTTCTTCACTGCCTGTAAACCCTGGCAGCAGGATAGTGGCATCTTCTGTGGTCCCTTCCGCCTTGCACCTCCTGTTGGCCCTGCGCCCTTTGTGCCTGCGCGTGCCCTCCAAAGATGGCTCCCCTGGAGGCTGAATATGGACTCTTGGCCTCCTCCCTCTTCTGGCCCTCCCTTCCACCTCAGAGGAGGTGCCTCCAGTGGAGAGCACAACTCCCATTCCCAGGGTAAGGGAAGGCTTCCTGAAACCAGCAAGGCCCCAAGCATAATGTTTACTCTAGAGTCCTGACCTGAAGCCTGTTATTCCTTTCCAGGCAGCTCTGAAGAGATTTGAAGTTGTCCTGTTAACACAGGCAAGTCGGAGTAAATTTAAACATTAAATGTCTACCAAAGACCACTTGCGAGTCCACTCACCCCTCTTATCCCGCCCGTGAATAAGGTTTTTAAAAATGTGTCCTACCCGCCTGCCTGTTGTGCCCTTGCGATGATCTGAAGATCATACAGGCTCCAAAAAATCGCCGCCTATTAATGGCTCAAGGGCCTTAACTGGCCCATTAATTAATGGCGGGTGCGCATCAAAGATCACAGCGCCCGCCCACTGAAATATCGTGATAGCGCGTGGTGATATCGGGTACGTCCGATATTGGAAGGTTGCTGATATCCATAGCTTTGTATCTGAAGAACTGATACTTTCTGTAGAGCTGGGAGAAAATTGGAATTAGAGCGTTGAAAGCCTGCTGATACATCATGATGTGTCACAAAGCAACATACATCAACATGCTGTGCTCTCTGAGACTTGCAAAATTATATCTGCCTAATCGGCTGTTTCCTGCACCTCCCTAAATTGTTTGCCTGTTGTTTTTTTGGTCATCCTGCTCCTTTAACCATTTCTGGTTCCTTGCTAAAAATGTATCCAGTAAATTTATTATTCTTTTCCAGCCCCTCTTTTATTCTGATAGTATGGTTGCCAGCTGTCCTGACTTTTTGAGGCTTGTGTTTCTCTTTCAATTTTAACCTTAATGGCCTTGGTAAAGAATCTCTTTCCATTGCTCCATTCTCCCCTATGACCTTCACTCTTAGTATTACATTGAATTACATCAACTCAGCATCCAAGAGTCTTGAAGCACGACCTTCTCAAGGTCAAGTATTGGGCACAAATGCTGGCTTGGCCAAGGACACTTTCATCCCATTATTGAACAGAAAAAAGGCTGTCCTAACTAGTACTGAAAATCCAAACAAACTGATAGTTTTAATCTTCTAACAGATAAAACTATCAGAAGGCTATCTTATATGACAACAGTTACAGCTCTTCTACAGATACTGCTTACTTCTACAGATTCCATAAGACGTCTTAACTACAAAATGGAATCTTGAACATCAGATGGATTCTTTAATAAAATATTACTGCCAGCGTCCAAACATCATGGGTCTAGATAGGAAATAGCAAGCAAAGAAGTCACTGGGGTGTCACTTTTAGGCCACTGACAGTAGCTACACTGCAGGACAGAACATACAAGAAATAATGGGGGCTTGTAAGGAACTGCAGTAATCATGGGCAAATTAAATTTTCATATAGATTGGATAAATCAAATTAGTAAAGGTAGCCTTGAGGAAGAGTTCACAGTGTGTATTCGGGACAGTTTCTTAGAATAATACTTTCTGGAACCAACTGGGGAACAAGCTATTTTAGACCTGGCAATGTGTAATGACACAGGATTAATCAATGACCTCATAGTAGAGGACCCTGTAGACAAGAGTGGTCATAACATGATAAAATTTGACATTCAGTTTGATGGTGAGAAACTTGGGTCTGAAACTAGTGTCTTAAGTAAAGGCAATTACAAAGGCATGAAAACAGTTGGCTGCAGGTGGACTGGAAAAATAGGTTAAAAGGCAGTTGGCAGACCTTTAAGGAGATATTTCCTAGCTCTCAACAATCATATATTCCATTGAGAAAAAAAGATTTTACAAGCAGAGTGCACCATCTGTGACTACATAGGGAAGTTAAGGATGGTATCAAATTGAAAGAAAAGGCACATACAATGCTGCAAAGAAGAGAGGTAGGCCAGAAAATTTGAGAAACCAGCAAAAAATGACTAAGAAAAATGAAGATGGGGAAATTAGAATATGAGAGTAAACTAGCAGGAAGTATAAAGACAAGACTGTAAGACCTTCTACAAGTATCTAAAAAGGAAAAGAGTAGCTAAAGTAAATGTTGGTCCCTTAAAGGACAAGACCGGGGAATTAATAATGGGTAAACAAAGACATGGCAGAGACTTTGAGCCAGTATTTTGTATCTGTCTTGGCTGTAGAAGACATTAAAAGCATCTCAAGAATAGTAGAAAATCAAATGGCAAAAGAGGGAGGAATTAGCAGAGAAAAAAGTACTAGGAAAACTAATGGAATTAAACCAAGTTCCCTAGACCTGATGTATTCCATTTTAGGGTCTTACAAGGAGTAGTTGCGGAGATTGTGGGCGCATTGGCTGTAATCTTCCAAAGTTTCCTAAATACTGGAAAGGAGTCTGACTGCACTCAACCAGCCTGTACTTGCAAAACTCAGAACGTAGTATCCAACATTAGATGCGATTCCATGATTGGACAGCACTTACTGAACAATCTGGAATGTGCCAATAATTACACTAACAACCAGTTTAGGATTATCAGTTGGGTTCACAATGTGGCTCACTTATGCTTGCTCTATACATTCATATGCAGAACCTTGTCCTCTGCAAACAGAAAGAACATGTCCAGGCATTGCACCTTTTTCAATTAAACAAAAGCTTGGGAAACAATTGTTGCCTGGTCTAAATTCCCCATGGCAATGCTTTGACCAATCAGAGCACACCTGATGACCAATCACCACCCTTTTTCTCATGCAGTATAAATTCTAGTTTCCTTTTCAATTTGGTATACTTGCATCTGTCCTGCTGAGTACAAGATGAAAAGCTTCGATAGTATGTCTCTTTTTTCAGCAATATCATTTAAATAGAGAGAGACTCCGGTATAGAGGGGTCTGGATTTCCTCATTCATGAATCACAAAAAAAAGCATGCAGGTGCAACAAGTAATTAGGAAGACAACTGGGATGTTGGTCTTTATTGTAAGGAGGATGGAGTTTAAAAGTAGGGAACTCTTGTCACAGCTCTGCAGGGCATTGTTGAGACTGCACCTACAGTACCGTGTACAGTTTTGGTCACCTTATTTAAGAAAGGACACATTTGCGTTGTAAGCAGTTCAGAGAAGGTTGATCAGATGTAGGGGTAGCCTTATGAAAAAAAGTTGGGCCTTTCTCATTGGAGTTCAAAAAATGAGAGGTGATCTTTTTGAAACATGCATGATTTTGAGGGGCTAAATAGGATAGATGCTGAAAAGATGTTTCCCCTCTTGATGAACTCTAGAACTAGCGGGCACGGTTTATTAATAATAAGGGGTTTCCCATTTAAAATGGAAATGAAGAGGAATTTCTTCTCTCAGAAGGCTGTCAATCTTTGGAATTCTCCACCCCAAAGAGCAGTGGAGGCTGGGTCATTTCTGCTCAACACAAAAGCCCAAGAAGGTAATCAAACCATCTGCCTGCCCTAACAATGCTTTTTCAATTTATTGCTACCTCTGCTCCCTGCTTTCAATATTAACTTTGTTTTAAAAAATAACAAACTTCTCAGGTGCCTTCTGAAAATTCACATAGATGTTCTCTGCATTTCCCTCATCTGGTATACACTTGAAAAAAAGGTATTGATAGCATCTTATATAATGTTTTAAGGGTTTTGCCCACCTCAGATTTTTTTCTTCACACATAACACTCCAGATGCAAAATTTTTTCCGACACATTCCTACCTCACCTTACAGTCACCAAATTAATACGTCCAGGGATGCTTCATTTTATCACTTCTTTCAAAAAATAATAACAAATTTCCATATAAGTGGTGTACTTCTATGCATTTCCTCTATTACAGGAACAGTAATGCTGCAATGTTCATGGTTGTAGTGTGGTTCAGCTAATTTGGTTTTTGAAGGCACAAGTTCAGATCAATTAGAAATGCTGGGAATACTTAGAAGGTCTGGCAGCATCTGCAAAGAGAATTAACATTTTAGATCAATGACCCTTCATCAGAACTACTGTATAATTTATTTCAGATTTGGCTGGTTTGGCATTGACCCTGAAGAGGTAGCAAAACCTTGGTTAAACTACACTGGAGCAGCTCTGTCTTTCATGAGGTAAACCTGACTAGCTATCTTGAAAGAAATAAGAGTAATTGATGCAATTTGTATTCGCTAGCTGAATTTATAAGATGTGCTTTGTCCTGGAAAATGTAAGTAGATTCTGTGTAAAGGAATTTGTACATTTGCAATTTTAATAAAAATGTGTGGGTTATTATTTTAGTTAATTAGCAACTCCCACTCCATTCATACGTAACGAAAGTGATAACAGGAATTTGTAGCAAAATTATCTATTCATCTGAATCCTTTATGTACAGTTCTAATAAGATATAAGTTGTTAGTGTAAAGCTACAATGAATTTTGAAGTCTGACATTTTGGATTTGTTCAATTAAATCACTGATTTAAATATTTTCTGTTTTAGTGCCATCATATTTTTCTTTGTCAAGAGTGACATAAATGCTGCAAACAGTTCCGAATCAACACTTCCATTACTGATTGACAGTGTGAGTAACAGCTCCCTGTGGAGTTGGTCTTGGAGAAATTCTTTCACTAGAGCAAAATCTTCTGTGTAAAAGTTGAATAAAATCCTTGCTTTGGGTACCCTTAGATTTTGATTCTGTATTCTGTAAATGTTGTATCCAAATAATATTCCATAATGAGGAATACACAAAGCAGGAACAGTAAGGTACTTTTGGGGGTTTTTTTGTGCATCAGTTGGTAGCAGTGTTACTTCTTCAGGTCAGACATTTATGGCTCCAGAATTTGAGTACATAATCTAAGCTGACAATTCAGTGCTATATTGAAGGATGCTGCAGTTTAGATGCTGTCTTTCAGATGAGACTTGAACTGAGGCCTCACCTCCTTGCTCAGATAGACTAAAATGACCCACATGGCATAATTTAAAGCCCAGTTGAAAGTTCTCATGTTCTGGCTAACATGCCTCCCAAAATTAAAACCACAGAAAGTATCTATTCATTCATCTCATTTGCTGTTTGTAGCACTTGCTGTGCACAAATTGACTCCCACATTTCCCAGCGAATTCAGCATAACCACACTCCAACAGAATACGCTAGAAATCTTCAGTTGGTCAGACAGCACCTGCAGGAGAGAAACTGTTAATGTTTCACATCTCCATAGATGCTGCCTGACCTGATGAGTATGTTCAGCATTTCCTGTTTTTATTTCAGATTTTCAGCACCTATAGTATTTTGCTTTTGTGCACTTCAAAAGTAATTGGTTGGTTGTGAAATGTAATAGGATACCTGACAGTTGTGAAAAGTCCAATATTAGAGCCAGTTCTTTTTTATTGGAAAATAAAATTAGTTCTGCTTGTCAAAGTGGAAGGAGAGTACTTATACTGAGGAATAAAGACCTGACTTTCCTGACCCCCATTTGGCATGATGCAGGGCAGGAAATTTACTCATAACATGCTGTACCAAGCAATCCTGAGTGCAGGGGTGCTGTAAGGCTGAGCCTAGCTTTGAACAATAAGGAAGGAAACGGACACAGCTATGGTTCTCGGGTATCTGCAGGAGCCTTCCCAGCTGCTGGCCTTTGGTAGAGGACATGATGAGAGCAAGAAAAGTGAGGAAAATTAGCAAATGGATGAGGAGCCACGGAAGCCACACTTTCCCTGCATCCCCCACCCTGTCCCAACCACCACTCCGAATGCAGTCTTCAGTTGTCAGTGCTTGGGACACCTACAGTTGCATTTCTATAAAAAACAAAAGAGAGTGAGATGAGACAGGGGCTGAATGAAAGAGTACCTTGGATTAAAGGAAAGGCAAGGGAGAGCATATCTTCATTTAATGTCATCTGAAATTTCAGAAAAACACCAGCTGAATTTTGAAGCTAAGCTAGAGTTTTGATGACAGAAACATTCAACGCTTCTGACCTGTACCGGAGATATTGCTAATGTTTAAACATCTATGAGGTGGACAGGAGGATGGAGGCAGGAAGAGAGAGAGTAAGGCAAAAGAAAGAAAAAGGCAGACAGGCATTCATTTTCTAATTAAAATGGTGAATGTTAAAAGCAAACAGCCTCTGAGGAAAATACATAACAAGTTATGTTTGGGAGGAGAGGGGATTGCTTTTCATGTCATTTCACCCACCACCTTACACCTGAAAGGAAAGAAGAAAAAGTCAAAAGAAGCAGAAGAGAGATAGACAGTCAATAAAACAGAAAGGGAGGACATACCCCCCAGCAGTCTGAAATTATCACTAGTGCCTCTGCAATTTCTAGTCTGGACCCTTTTCTCACAATTTTTGATGCACATGTTCACTGAGAAGCATTCAAATACTTTTCTGACTTGAATGATTTATGTTTTGAGGAATTCAAAACTAGAAACATAAGAACAGGAGCTGGCCATATAGCAGTTCAAGGCTGTACCGTATTCAATGTGGTCATGGCTGATCTGCAAATTGACTCCACATACCTGTCTTTGCCCCATATCCCTTAATATCTTTGGTTAACTAAAATCTATCCAACCTCAGATTTAAAATTGACAATTGATCTAGCAGCAATTGCTGTTTGCAGAAGAAAGTTCCAAACTTCTTCCACCCTTTGTGTGAAGAAACGTTTTTTAATTTCACTTATGAAAGGCCCTGCTCCAATTTTTAGACCATGCCCTCATCTGAGATTCCCAACCAGTGGAAATCATTTCTCTCTATCTACCCTATCAGTTCCTATTAATAGCTCAAAGACTTTTGTCAAATCAACACTTAAACCTCTAACTTCCAGAGGATTTAACCTTAGCTTGTGCAATCTCTTGTAATTACCCCTTGGAGTCTCGTAAAATTCTGGTGAATTTACACTGCAGTCCCTCTAAGACCAATATATCCTTCTTAAGATGTGATGCTCAGAACTGGTCATAATTCTCCAGGTGTGTTCAAAATAAGGTTTTGTATAGCTCTAGCATAACTCCAGTGTTCTAGCCCTCTAGATATAAAGGCCAGCATTCTGTTAGCCTTTTTGATTATTTTCTGTACCTGTTGTTGACGTTTCAGTTATTTATGTACCTGGACATCCACAGATCTTAGGAACCTCCACTGCTGCTAGCTTTTCACCATTTAGAAAGTACTTAGTTCTATACTTTTTCTGTTTGTTTTATCCAAAGTAGATGACTGTTGCCACACAATGTGAATTTGGGACACGTGTTTGACCCCCACCCAATATCCTGCCCTCTATCTCACTGCATTGCAGTCAGGCCTTACATAAATCTAGAACTTTAGTAGCTGTTTTGAGTTTCTTCCTTTCAAATACTATGTTGAACTCAATCGTATTCTGGTCATGATTAGATAAATGCATCCATACGTTTTGGCCGTTAACTGAATCTGGCTTGTTGCTCACTACAAATCTAATAAGGTGTGCCTCCTTATCGCTCTGCATTGGAGTGCTGCTTTGTGTGCATTAGAGTGCTTAAGTTGGAGTTTGGTGAGTGAGGGAGTTCAGTGAAGAGTGAAGGAGGTGGCCCTTTCATTTTCTACGTTTCCTCAGCCTCCAGTAGCTGGCTGTTACTTTGCTACAGGGAAAGCCCATAAAGTAGCGGAAGGAGTGAGAGAGAGCCCATTAAGCAGAGGAGAGAGAAAGCCGGGAGTTTACAGATTAAGCCTAAAAGTGACATCACAGGAGTCCGTAAGTTGATTGGCTGGTAAGTATAGGCCTTTCCAGACTTTGCACAGAGGAGGCGATTGGTGAGTGACAAGTGAGTTATTGTGCTATATTATACCATTTTGTAGTAAACATTTTATATAAAATTTAAGGTATGTCAGTGCAGCTCGGCCATGAGGAATGTACATTCAGCGGAATGTGGGAAGTTCTGCAGGCACAAAGTGCTCTTGATGACTATATCTGCAGGAAGTGTCACTAGCTGCAGAAACTTGAGCTCCTGGTTGCGGAACTCGAGCGGTGGCTGGAGTCACTGTGGTGCTTCTGCAAGGCTGAGGACTACGTGGATCGGACATTGTGGGAGATGGTCACACCGCAGCTAAGCAGTACACAGGCAAAGAGGGACTGGGTGACCACCAGGGAATCTAAGAGAAACAGGCAGATAGTGCAGGAATCCCTTGAGGCTATCTTGCTCTCTAACCACTTTTCCATTTTGGATACTGGTGAGCGAAATGGTTCCTCAGAGGGCTGTAGCAAGAGCCAGGTTGGTGGCACCATGTGTGGTTCAGCAACACAGGAGGGGAGGAGGAGGAATAGAAGTGCTATAGTGGTAGGGGATTCATAGAGGAGCAGACAGGCGTTTCTGCGGCCATAGACGTTACTGCAGTATGGTATATTGCCTCCCTGGTGCCAGAGATGTCTCAGAGCAGCTGCGGGACATTCGTTTGGGGAAGGGTGAACAACCAGAGGTGATGGTGCACATTGGGACCAATGACATAAGTAGAAAAAGGGATGAAGCCCTGAAAGCAGATTTTAGGGAGTTTGGAAGGGAATTCAAAAGCAGGACCTCAACAGCAGTAATCTGAGGATTACTCCCAGTGAACTAAGAATAGGAAGATTGAGCAACTCAACACATGGCTGGAGAGATGGAGTAGGAAGGAGGGCTTTAGATTTCTGAGGCATTGGGACCGGTTCTGGAGCAGGTGGGAGCTTTATAAGAAGGAAGGGTTACACTTTAACACAACTGGGATTAATATCCTCGTGGGGAGGTTTGCTAGTGCTGTTGGGGTGGCTTTAAACTAGATTGGCAGGGGGATAGGAACCAGAGGGGAAATTCAGAATGAAGAAGAGAAAAACTGGCAGTTGGAAGTAGAGAAGTATTAACTGATAAGGAGGATATATCAGGGAGCACTGGAGTGAGTGGATGTTGCAGAAGGGTCAAAGACAGAATCTGTCTGGCTAAATGTAAGGAATGACAAAGGTGCAATAACATTAATAGGTGTAGTATATTGACCACCTAGTGGAAGGGATGTAGAGAAACAAATTTGTGAAGAAATTAGTGAGGTGCAAGAACTATAGAGGAACCATAATGGGGGACTTCAATTATCCAAGTATAAACTGGGCTAGGGATAGTGCAAAGTGACAAGAGGGTCACGAGTTCCTGGAATGTGTTGAAGATAATTCTCTGCAGCAGTTTATTTCTGGTCCAACAAGAGGGCAGGCACAGCTGGACCTGGTTCTTGGGAATGAGTTGGCCCAAGTGGATCAGATATCAGTGAGAGAGCATTTCAGAGACAATGGCCATTGTGTCATAAGGTTTAGGTTGGCCATGGAAAAGGACAAGAAACAAAACAGAGCAGGGATAATTAATTGGGGAAAAGCCAACTTTGATGGGATGAGAATGTATCTGAGTCAAGTGAGTTGGAATCAAATGTTGGAAGAAAAGACAGTGGCTGATCAATGTGCCACCTTCTAAGAAAAAGTATTGCAAACAATGTCAAGGTATATTCCCTTGAAGGAGAAAGGTAGGAAAAATAAATCCAGAGTGCCCTAGATGACGAGAGAGATAGAGGTGAAGATGAAAAGTAAAAATTGCATGAATGACAGCTGTCAGGTTGAAAATAGAAGGACCAGAGGGGAAATGAAAAATTTTAGAAAAAAAAGCAAGGAGAGAGCATGAAAAGAGACTGGCAGCTAACATAAAAAGGAATCTCAAGGTCCTCTATAGGCATACAATTAAGAAAAGGAGGGTAAAAGAGTAGACCCAATTAGGATAAAAAAAGGAGACTTGTACATGAGGCAGAAGAAGTAGCGGAGGTAATAAACAAGTACCTTGCATCTGTCTTTACAAAAGAAGATGTTACTCAGGCCGAGGTGAGAGAGGTGGTGTACTGGAAGAATTTACAGTTGAGAAGGAGGAGGTGTTAGAAAGATTATCTTTACTTAAAATGTTTAAGGTAACAGGACCGGATGAGATGCATCCAAGGGTACTGAGAGGAGTGAGTGGAAATTGCAGAGGCACCAGTGATAATCTTTCAGTCTTCCTTAGGCGGCACAGGGGTGGTACCAGAGGACTGGACAATTGTGAATGTTACACCCTTGTTCAAAAAGGAGTGCAAGGATAAAGCCGGCAACTAATTCAGTGGTAGGAAAAATTCTGGAAATTATAGTTCGGAACAAAATAATAATCACTTAGACAAGTGCAGAAATTAATAAGGAAAACCAGCATGGATTCATTAAGGGAAAATCATGTTTGATTAACTTACTGGAGTTTTTTGAGGAGGTAACAAAGAAGGTTGATAAGGGCAACGCTGTTGATGTGGTGTATATGGATTTTCAGAAGGTGTTTGATAGTGTCACACAACAGACTTGTGAACAAAATTCTAGGTCATGGAATAAAAGGGAAAGTAGGACTTGGATAAGAAATTGGCTAAGTGACAGGAAACAGAGAGAAGTGATAAATGGTTGCTTTTCAGTTCGGAGGAAGATTTGTAGTGGAGTTTCCCCAGGGGTCAGTTTTGAGACCCTTGCTCCGCCTGATATATATTAATGATCTAGACTGTGGTGTTCAGGGCATGGTTTCAAGCTTTGCAGATGATATGAAGATTGGGAACATTGTCTACTGTGATGGGATAGTTTTGAACTTCAAAGGGACGTAGACATGTTGGTGGATTGAGCAGACAAGTGGCAGATGACGTTCAATGCAGAGGAGTGTGAGGCGATTCATTTTGGCAGGCAGAATATGGGGAGACAGTATAAAATAAAGGGAGAAGCTTTAAAGGAGGTACAGGAACAGAGGGGCCTCAGTGTATATGTACATAAGCCATTGAAGATAGGGCATGTTGAGAGAGCATTTAATAAAGCATATAGTATCTTAGGCTTTATTAATAGGGGCTTTGAGTACAAGAGTAAAGCGGTTATGCTGAATTTGTATAAGACATTAGTTAGGCCTCATCTAGAGTACTGCGTCCAGTTCGGGATGCCATACTTGAGGAAGAATATGAAGTTATTGGGGGAAATACAGAGGTGATTCACAAGAATGATTCCAAGGACAGAGAACTGTTGCTATAAGGGTAGATTGGAGAGGGTGGGCCTGTTTTCCTTGGAGAAAAGAAGGCTGAGAGGAGAGTTGGTAGAGGTATTCAAGATCCTGAGGGGTATGGACAGGGTAAAATAGTGAGAAACTGTTCACGGTCAAGAAAGCATCAAAACTAGAGGGCACAGATTCAAAATAATTGGCAAAAGGAATAAAAGCGATATGAGGATTTTTTTTTCTTCCAGAGGGTGGTGGAGGCAGGTTTGATCGAGGTATTCAAAAGGGAATTGGATTGCTATCTGAAAAGAACAAATGTGCAGGGTTACAGGGATAAGGCAGGAGAGTGGGACTAGATAGAATGCTCTTTCAGAGATCCAGTTGAGATTCAATGAGCTGAATGATCTCCTCCTGCGCTGAAAAGATTCTGTGAAGACATACTATTGCAGCAAACTATCTTGAACATACTCAAGAAATTTGCCACCTTTCTGACGTGCTAGCTTGCTTATCTCAATCTATTAGGAAGTTAAAATCCCCCATTCAAACTATTCTGCCTATGCTACACACTTCTCATCTATTCATTTATACAATCAAATAGCTACTTCGAGAGGCCTATATATATATATATATATATATAACTCTCACTGCATTCTTAATCCTTTTCTGTTTCTTAATTCTATCCATAAGGTCTCATGCTTGCCTCTCTTTATATATTGTCTCTTCTCATTTAAATGATTTCATCCTTAATCACCGAATCTACTCCTGTCTCCTTAATATTTTCTCTGTCTTTCCTGGAGACTTTATAACCTGGGACAGGATTTTTCCCTTGGTGGGGGTGCTTGGGCCGGGAGGGCGGGGGTTTGGGAAGCCGACCGCCACTCACGATCAGCTCCGCACCGCGATTTCACGTGGGCGAGCCAATTAAGGGCCGCCCTGCGTGGAACACTGCCTGTGCGGGCGGGAGGAGGAGAGAGAGCCAGGTCTGGCATGCAGTTCGCACATGCATGAGAAAGAGCGCTTCAATCTCCCTGAGTCATGGAGCTGCCTCAGGGAGATTAAAGTGCTGTGTAAAAAAAAAATGAAGAGAATATAAATTTAATAAAACACGTCCTCTCATGTGACTCTGCCTTTTAATTATCAGCAGGCATGCAGTCAATTCCAACTTGCGCCCACTGAACGAAATATACGCGAGACTGCTCGATGATGTCGGGACACACGCCTGATGCCACCCTGCGTCATTTTATACTCGGGCACGTTGAGCATGTATCTGCATTCCGAGCGTAATATTTTGCCCCTGGGGAAAAAATTTTCCCCCGTCCGGGGGGAAGTGCGGGAGCGGGTGCAGGCAGGCGCACTTCCGATCGGCGGCCCCAATCGGGCGCGCCACCATTTTACGTGGACGGGCCAATTAAGGCCCGCCCAGTGTGACGTCCGCCAGGAAGCGCTATGTGCTCCCTGTGCGGGTGGGAGGGGGATTCCCTCAGCTGAGAGTGCGCTCCTTCGTGCACGCACGCAAAAGAGCGCACTGATCTCCCTGAGGCTAAGTGCTGCCTCAGGGAGATCGGCTCCAAATTAAAAATTGTTAAACAAATGATAGAAAGATTTCCCTGACATGTCCCCTCATGTGACACTGTCATATGCGTTGGGACATGTCCATAACTTTTACTGAAACCTTTATTAAATATTTAAATACCCTCCTGAAACCTCATCCCGCCCATGGATGAGGTTTCATGCTTTTTCCGAAGCCGGCCAAGGCTCCCCGGCCTGCCCGCCAACCTTAAGGTTGGACGGGCGGATCCATTAATGACATCAATTACTTCTTTAATGGCCTCAATAAGTCGTTGACAGGTCAGTGGGCACACAGCTGATTCGGCTGCCCCCCCACCGACCTTAAAATGGCAATGACGCGGGGTGATGTCGGGAGTTCCACCCGATGTTATCCCATGTTGTTTTACGTGTCAGCAAGCAGGCCCCGCCCCCGCTCACCGACCGGAAGATCCTTCCTCTGGTTATTTATAGAATAGATTCATAGAACGGTTACAGCACAGGAAACTATTTGACTCTTCATGTCTGTGTTGGTTCTTGTCGCTCAGCTAGGTCTTGTCTCAGTAATGGCTACCATGTCATACCCTCCAAGTTGAATTTGCACCTGCAATTCATTCAGTTTGTTCTATATACTCCATGCGTTTTTATAGCGAATGCTTATTTGGGCCACACATGTTAACGAGAGCTTCTGCTGTAATGTTTACTCACATGCTTCTTAATTATCTCCTGCTTTAATTACTTACATCTTTTAGTCTTCCCATTACCTGTAGAGTTGAAACACAATTTCTGATTGTTACTCTCTTCCCTTTCATTTGTTTTTGATCTGTTATTTATACTTACTTTACCATCCAAGCCCCCTTCTCTTTCCTCACTTAAATTCGTTGTGACCATCCTGTTCATCCTTTCTGCTGGGACTCTGGACCGAGGCAGTTCAGGCAGAGTACCTCCTGACTATATGGTTCCTGCCTGTCGTGTGAAACTACTCCCTCAGCCACATGTTGTTAAATTCCCAACGGAGGAACCATAAACCTAAAATAACCAAATTTACCAAACAACCCCCAAATGAAGAAATTACCAACACAGTTTCACTTTTTGTAACTTTTACTTTAACACGAATCAGAACCAATGCAAATTAAACATGAAATAAAAAGCAAATGATCCTTCAAATAAAAAGGTAAATTTCATTTTAAATATTCGATACAACAAAGGTATGTCTTCCACAACCACAAGCACCCTGCAGCCATGTGGTATCACATATAGTTCCATAGTTTTCTACCTCGGCTTCTGGTATGTAAGATCTCTTACTTTCCCATTCAATTGATTTGGCCCTCAAGTCCCATTCACCGGTAGCTGTATTCCATCTGAGGTCCCCGGAGATGGCCATCACTCAAACAGCGCACGCCAGCAGAACCACCTTAGGTAGGTTCACAGTCTTGATGGCACAGGTTCCCCATCACTTCAATAAACCCTGTTAAATGGTCTGGTTGGCTCTGTCTAAACTGAAGTAGCAGCAATAAAATTGTCCAATTCACAATCACTTCTCTAACCATTTCTTCAGTTTTCTGTCCTACAAACAGAGCAATGGACGGCAAGCAGATCAGCAGTTAGATTGTGGCCTTGATTTATCAAGATTTAACTTTGAAGATTTTTCAAGCAAAAAATGGGTTTCAAATATAAATATAGAGAATAAATGTTTTCAGATAATTATTGATCCAAATAAACAACTAGTAAATTCTGAAGAAAATACAGAATTTTGGTCATGTCCTGAAACAACTCTGTTTCTCTGTTCATAGATGCTACCGTACCTGCTGAGTATTTGCAGCATCTTATATTTTTATTTCAGATTTCCAGAATCCAGAGTATTTTGCTTTTGAGCTATTAAATTCTGTTCACTGTAGGTAACACGTGTTTTATAAGAAGCAGTCCATTCATATCAGTTAAGTTTTGAAATTATGGTTTGAGAAATTTTTACAAATTTCTAAATTTAATGCCCCTCTATCAGGGAGACTGTTACTGAGTTAATTACACATACTTTGCTATTAAGTGTCTTAGATGCATCCTGAGATTAATTGAGTGATGCAGATCCTTTGTGTGTTGTATGTGCATGTAGCAACCCTGATGGAATTAATGGCATTTTCTTGTTACAAATTTTTTGTGTTCTTATTTTCATTGATATGAAAATAGTATTGTGAAAACTCCTTTTCTGAACTTTGAACAATCTTTTTACTTACGAGTGTAGATTTTACTCGTTTTCCATGACCAGCCAGCATCCCCATTACATTTCCCGTGTGAATTCCATGCACGCCAAGCTCCATTTCATGAGCTCTAACAGAGGTCATTGTTTAAAAATAACAGGCCGCCCATTTAGGTCAGAGATGAGGAAAAAGATTTTCTCTCAGAGAGTTGTGAGACTTTGGAATTCTCTTCCTCAAAAGGTGCTTGAGGCAGAGTCTTGGAATACTTTTAAGGCAGGGGTAGATAGATTCTTGATAAGGTTATCGGGAAAGGCAGGAATGTGGAGTTGAGGTTAAAAATCGATCAGTCATGATCTTATTGAATGGCGGAGTAGGCTCAAGGGGCCAAGTGGCCTACTCCTTCTAACTCGTAACATATTATGTTTGTGTAATAACTGCCCCATAAGCTAGAAATGCTATAGGAGCACGAATAATTTTTTAAGTCATTTCTCATTTTATTTTGACTTCTAGATTTTGGAATTTTCTGAGACTGTATTAATTCCTTTATAAGGAGTTCAGTTGTTACAACTAGAAATTTGACACTGTTGGGAAGTCCATAACAAAATTTATTTTTAAATATAGAATATAAACACTGGTGGAGAAGCGACCTTGTCAGATGAATCCTGGGTGGACAAGCTTAGTCCACTAAAGAAAAGGCTTGTGTAAGTATTGGAGGTTTCATTGCAAGTGACATATGGGACTGTTAATCCAATGGTGAGTGTTTGCAGCCCTCTAGACAAAGCAAGTTCTGAGCTATTTGTGTTGAGACTATGCACCAATACTTGCTTTGTAAGCCTGTGAGTTGGGGAAGCACATGGCTGACTGAGAGCTTGTACAAACTGCACACAGCTCATTTTGGCCCCAATTTTGATTCTGATCAGAAGCTTCCCAGAACAAAGCCAGAGCATCTGAGTAACACCCCAGATGTGCACTGCCTGTTTCAAACGGGCATTCCAAGGGAAGGCCTGCCAAAAAATATTTGTATTGGCCTCTGGGTGGCATTCTTTTCAAAGTAATTTAGCTCCATCACTCATTGAAGAATTTAGCTTAATTTAGCCTTCAAACTGCCAAGTACTGATCTCCTGATTTGAAACTTTGCATGAGCACGTCATAACAACACACTGGAGAGGCACTAAAAGATTGAACTGCATTGACCTTCTGTGATCATGTGAAATTTTGATCTATAGATTCTTTCTTCAGTTCAGTGGCATCAGTTCCTCCAAGAAGCAGCCTGAATGCCTTACTCTTATGGGAATTGACACCCACTGCCCTGTGTCGACTTGTATCATAGTGTGCGTGCAACAGTAGGACCCTCTTGTGATTTGAATTAGATATTCTTGTTTCTTTGCATGTGCTTCAATCACTGCAAAGGCAGATTCAAACAACACTTGGTGAGCTAAATTAAGTTGCCTGATTTCACAGTGGGGTGAACATACAGGGTAACTATTATGATTAGACTCACCGAATTCAAACTGTATCATTTGCGTTTGAGTAATAATCCAAGATGAAGAATGTACCATGTTACCCCACAGCAATGGGTCAACTGGCTTGACTTAAAAAGATGGCTTCTGACAATCTTGGAGCATTTCTAACATTTTTGCCTGATCTCAACCTGTTGCCGGTGACCCCTCCCTGCCCCCCCACCCCCCTGCCCCCCGCACTTAATAAAATGGGGCTGTCTTTTACTGAGACAAGCTGTCACTATGCAGTCGATAGGGAAACAACCTCAAAGCCCTAGCATCGTAGCTACTTAATATCTCAGACTCTTTTTTTAGTTGCTTTAAAACATTTTTATCTGTGATAGCATGTTTTAAGAGCAGCTTCAGTTTTTAATACAAAAGCAGAACATTTTCAAAACTCTCAGCAGATCAGGTTAGCATAAGTGGAGAGAACAGATGTAACTGTTGATCTTTTGTCTGAACATGGCTTTAAATTTTTGTTTTTAACGATAGTAATGTGTTGCAAAATATCCAATCTTTATTCCGAGTGAAAAGCTTCAGCCACCAGGAGTGCCTTTGCAACTTTGGCGGAATGCCTGGCATGCATACCTGGCCATTAAAATGCGTGCCCAAATTGCCAATAAGTGCTCCAGATGGTCGAGGCTCCGTGCCAGAAATGCCAGCTCAAAATGATCTCCCCCATCAGAACGTGGTTCTGACAAAGGAACTCTGCCCAAAATGTTGGAAAAGATTGGAAAAAACACAGACCATGTAATATGTTGTATTTTTATATTACTGATTCTTATTTTCTTTCCCTTGCTTTAGAGGATCATTCCTTGCAGTGATTGCAGGGCTATTGTATGGTTCCAGCTTTGTGCCAGTGATTTATATCAAGAACCATGCTTTGAAGAATGAAACGGAATATGAAAATGCAAGCCAGTTTGGTAAGCTTTTTATATGCTGTATAGTATCAAAGTCCATTAGTTTCTAAGTTTAGAATAATGATGCTAAAAGGAATGGAAATAATTAAGTTTATAGACTCAATTTCCTTGGGGGTTGTTCCAAGCACTCTCCTTGCTGAACTTCGATAGTCCCTCGGAGAAATAGAACAAGTGCTGGAAATAGCAGTTTCTTTTTAATGGTTGAAGTTATGTCAAGATGTCAATCCCTACAGAAATTCGGCGTTATAGAATTTAGTACAATCATTAATGTTAGAGTACTTTCAGCTTACAGAAAGGTTAAAGGATATATGCAGCATTAGTTCAGAAGAAAGGAGATGAACGTTATTTAATAGTTTGGTCCCAAAAGAGATTGGGTCACCTGCATAGCAGTAATTTTATTCTGTACTTTCCCTCTTTCTATACAGGATCATCTGATCTTCTTTGCCTCACTTAAATTGCTAAAGTTGTTAAATCTGAATTTCCAATTGCCATCCACATTGTTGCCTAGAAGGGGTTTGCTTCTGTATAATTATATTAATGCCACCCAGAGAACTTGTACCTTTTACCCAACTTGAACCCTCCTTAAAGATTGAGAACAATGAAAAATAGACACAGGAGTAGGTTATTTAACCCCTTGAGCATGTACTGCCCATTGAGGTCTGGCTGATCTGCGACCTAACTCTGAAGAAGAGTCATATGGACTTGAAACATTAACTCTGTTTCTCTCTCCACAGATACTGCCAGACCCCATGAGTTTTTCCAGCATTTTCTGTTTTTATTTCTGATTTCCAGCAACTGCAGTATTTTGCTTTTATCCATTTGCCTTTGCCCCAGACCCTTATTATCTTTGGCTAACAAATATCTACCGATCTCAATTTTTAAAAGAACAGTTGATCCAGCATTAATTGACATTTGTGGAAGGATGTTCCAATATTCTACACAATACTCTAGAAGTGCTTTCTAATTCCACTCCTGATCTGTTTACCTCTAATTTTTAGGCCAGTATATCCTTTCTACTGTGTGGTGTCTAGAATTGAACACAGTATTCCAGATATGACTGAACCAGTGCTTTGTATTGCTGATGCATGACTTCTACCCTCTTGCATACTACGTCTCTAGGTATAAAGGCCAGCATTCCATAAGCATTTATGATTATCATCTGTACCTTTTGCTTTTAATGGTCTATGTACCTGGACCTCCAAATCTCTTTGGACCTCACTAGTTCTAACTTTTCACAGAGTAGAAAATACCTGGTTTCATCCTTTTTAGGTCCTCACATTTGTCTACTTTGGAACCTGTTTGCCACTGTTGCGCACATTCACTTAACGCTACAAAGAAATATTGATAGATTATGCTTCCATCTATACTACCTACATTGCTGTCTATCTTTGTGCCATCTAATTTGGTTATTTGCTCCTATATTACCCCTAAGTTACTAATAAATACAGTAAATGATTGAGGCTAGACCAGGTAAGGATGGCAGATTTCCTTCCCTAGAGGACGCTAGTGAACCAGATGGGATTTTGCAACAATTGGCAGTGGTTTCATGGTCATCATCCAGATTTTTATTGATGGCTTGCGCTGCATGTAGCTCCAGACCCACAGCAATGTGGTTGACTCTTAAATGCCCTCTGAAAGGCACTCTTAGTTCTCAAGGGCAATTAGGGATGGGCAAAAAATGCTGGCCTAGCCAGCGATGCCCACATCCATGAAGGACTAAAAAAAACCCCAGGGAAGACTATGGAGATGTAGTCGCTTCAATTCCCAGGAGTTTCCTTAATGTCTTTTAAGTCTCAGAACATCTATTTACCCTTTACAAGGCAAATGAGGGATTTGAGAGGAAGCATGGAATGATGGGTAGCAATTCCTTATATCAGGTGTTCCTATTTAAGCTTCGAAAGGGAACCAGAATTGTAGCGAAGTCGGAGCCATGGCTAGAGGTTGGCGGAGCCCTAAGGAATATCACATATCATTTAAATAATTCTCTTTCTTTTGATTAAAGTGTCTTTTTCAATTCAAATTCTGGGGGACATTGAAGCAGTCCAGTGGATATGCTTATCATTCTTACTGCTACAGGCAAAATTCAAACTTATTTTCATTAATGAGTCACTTACCTTTTTAGTCTGACAGCCAGTATTAATTCTAATGCATTTTAAATTATTATACTCAATAGACATCCAAGCGTAACCAATATTGTGAATGGACTGAATATTGAAATTGTCTTAACAACATAATAAGGATAATTGTAAAAATATGCTTTCCTCTCAGATCTGGACTATGTATTTGCACATTTTAGCGGTATATTTCTCACGAGTACAGTCTACTTTTTGATATATTGTGCAATCATGAAGAACAAGCCAAAGGTTTACCCAAAAGCAATACTACCAGGTAAGGAGCAGGATGTCATACAAACTATTCTTAATTGTTTTTTTTTCAAAAATTTAAAATATCTTGTTTGCTAATACTTTAACGAAATCTATAATACAACTTTTCGTTCTTGATGCAAGTTATTTAGCTAAGGAGGTGATAAAACACAACAACATCTTGTATTTATATAATGCCTTTAGCATACTGAAACCTCCCAAGGAGCAAAATATGACACTGAGCCATGCAAGGCGATATTAGGTCAGATAACCAAGAACTTGGTCAAAGAGGTAGGTTTTTAAGGAGTGTCTTAAGGAGGAAAGCAAGGCAGAGAGGAAGAGAGAGGGAATTCCAGAGCTTAGAGAGTAGGCAACTGAAGGCACGGCCACCAGTGATGGAGCAATTAAAATCAGGGATGCTAAAGAAGCCATAATTAGGTGAGCACAGACATCTCAGAAAGTTGTGGGGCTGGTGATGATTACAGAGATAGGGAGGGCCGAGGCCATGGAGGGATATGAAAACAAGGATGAGAATTTTAAAATCAAGACATTGCTTGAGCGGGAACCAGTATAGGGGTCAACGAGCACAGGGGTGATAGGGAAACAGAACTTAGTGTGAGTTAAGACACGGGCAGCAAAGTTCTGGATGGCCTCGAGATTATGGAGGGTAGAATGTGGAAGACTAGCCAGACGTGTGTTGGAATAGTTAAGTCTAGAGGTGGCAAAGGTATGAATGAGGATTTCACAGTAGCGGAGCTGAGACAGGGGTGAAGTTAGGCAATGTTACGGAGGTAGAAATGGGCAGTCTTAGTGATGGCATATGTGGATGGAAGCTGATATCAGTATCAATGAACAGAATGGTTCGGGATGTTGCCAGGGAGAGGGATGGAGTAGACAGCTACAGAATGGAGTTTCAACTGAGCTCTGAAAACAATGGCTTCACCTTGTCCAATGTTTAATTGGAAGAAATTTCTGCTTATCCAGTATTGGATGTTGGATAAGCAGCCTGATAGTTTAACAATAGTGAAGAAGTCAAGAGAGCTGGTGGTGATGTAGGACTGTTGTAGCAGAGTATAAGCGCAAACTAACTCTTTGCTTTCAAATGATATTACCAAGAGGTGTAAGGAGTAGGAAGGGAGGCTGCAAAGTGGACAACCCCTTTCTACCTGGTCCAAGTGATGAAATAATTAATGAGCTATATAAAAAAACGCAAAAATAACAGCCACTAAAAAACGCACATTGAAATCCAAAGTTATGAATTTAGGTTTGACGTAATACATAGGAAAATAAACAAATCACTCTTTTGCCTTCTCTTTGTGACTCTCTTCTACATAGGCCTCACCTAGTCTTCAAACAAGTTTCTTCCCCCGGTGGCTGCAGGTATAGATGGTGGCTGAGCTCCAATTGAGGAAACTTTAGATGACCTTGGAGGTCAACCTTCAGCTCTCCTGGGCCTAGAAAACCTGGCTTCAGACAGCACTATTTCGGCTTAGGTGGCAGTAGTTTGGGCAGGCTGGCTAGCTGTCCAAGCAAGAGCTTTGGTTAAATGGCACCGATAGGAGCATGAATGCAGCCATCCTGAAAGCGCACAGTACTATGGCAGACATTCCAATGCACAAAACATTTGGTTTTGTACAGTCATCAACCTACTTCTGTGGCCTAACCCATCAAAGTCACTAATGCAGCAGAAATAATGTGCAACCGTTCCCTCTGGTGAGCTGGCACCTTTGCTATTCTTTAGCCCCGCCCTAGCTACTGCACAGTTGTGTCTGATGTCTCATCACTTGTTGCTCTTGTATTATATTCTATTTTAGCTTGATGTCAGTCTTTGAGATGGTTGTTGCGAGTATAAGATTGAATGACGGTGTCCCTTCATCTTCACTGTTTTCCTCCTCGACCTGGGAACGCTCCAGTTCAAGAGTATTTTTTTCTTATATGTTCTTTCACAGGATGTGGACATCGTTAGTTAGGCCAGCATTTATTGCCCATCCTTAATTGCCCTTGAGAAAGTGGTGGTGAGCTGCCTTCTTGAACTGCTGCAGTCCATGCGGTATAGCTTCACCCACAATGCTGTTAGGGAGGGAGTTCCAGGATTTTGATCCCGCGACAGTGAAGGAACAGTGATATATTTCTAAGTCAGGATGGTGAGTGACTTGGAGGGGAACTTGGAGATGGTGTTGTTTCCATGCATCTGCTGCTTTTGTCCTTCTAGGTGGTAGAGATTGCTGGCTTGTAAAGTGCTGTCAGAGGAATCTTGATGAGTTGTTGCAGTACATCTTGTAGATGGAACGCAATGCTACCACTGTGTATCAGTGGTGGAGAGTAAATGTTGAAGGTGTGGATGGGGTCCCAATCAAGCAGACTGCTTTTTCCTTGATGGTGTTGAGCTTCTTGAGTGTTTCTGGAGCTGCACTCATCCAGGAAAGTGGAGAGTATTCCATCACACTCCTGACTTGTGCCGTATATTTGGTGAACAGGCTTCGGGGTGTCAGGAGGTGAGTTACTTGCCACAGGATTCCCAGCCTCTGACCTGCTCTTGTAGCCACAGAATTTATATGGCTAGTCCAGTTCCGCTTCTGGTCAATGGTAACCTCCACAATGTTGATAGTGGGGATTCAGCGATAGTAATGCCATATTGAATGTGAAGGAGAGATGGTTGGGTTCTCTCTTGTTGGAGATGGTCATTGCCTGGCACTTGTGTGGCTTGAATGTTACTTGCCACTGACCAGCCCAAGCCTGGATATTGTCCAGATCTTGCTGCATATGTGAACGAATTGCTTCAGTAGCTGAGGAGTCACGAACAGTGCTGAACATTGTGCAATCATCAGTGAACATCCCTACTTCTAACCTTATGACTGATGAAGCAGCTGGAGATGGTTAGTCCCAGGACAATACCCTGAGGAAATCCAGCAGTGATGCCCTGGGGCTGAAAAGATTGATCTCCAATGACCACAACCATCTTCCTTTGTGCTAGGTATGACTCCAACCAGTGGAGAGTTTTCCCCCGATTCCCATTGACTCCAGTTTTGCTAGGCTCCTTGATGCCACACTTGGTCAAATGCTGCCTTGACGTTAAGGGCAGTCACTCTCATTTAACCTCTTGAGTTCAGCTCTTTTATCCATGTTTGGACTATGGCTGTAAGGCAGTCAGGGAGCTGAGTGGCCCTGGCAAAAACCTGAGCGTTAGTGAGCAGCTTATTGCTGAGTAAGTGCCACTTGAAAGCACTTTGACGACATTTTCCATCGCTTTGCTGATGATCGAAAGTAGATTGATGGGGCGGTAATTGGCCAGTTAGATTTGTCCTGCTTTTTGTGTACAGGACATACCTGGGCAGTTTTCCACGTTGTCAGGTAGATTCCAGTGTTGTAGCTGTACTGAAACAGAGTGGCCAAGGGCACAGCTAGCTCTGGAGCACAAGTCTTCAGTACTATTGCCACAATGTTGTTGAGGCCCATAGCCTTTGCAGTATCCTGTGCCTTCAGCCGTTCCATGATATCCCGTGGACTGAATAGAATTGGCTGAAGACAGGCATCTGTGATGCTGGGGGCCTCAGGAGGAGACCAAGATGGATCATCCACTCAGCACTT
Organism: Carcharodon carcharias; assembly: GCF_017639515.1. Taxonomy (NCBI): domain Eukaryota; kingdom Metazoa; phylum Chordata; class Chondrichthyes; order Lamniformes; family Lamnidae; genus Carcharodon; species Carcharodon carcharias. Next base: position 47,642,719 of record NC_054467.1, on the reverse strand, counting down.
CTGGCTGAAGATTATTGTAAACACTTCCCTTTGCACTGATGTTGTGGACTCCCCCATCATTGAGGATGGAGATATTTGTGGAGCATTGACCGCCACTGTTCACGATTGGATGTGGCAAAACTGCAGAGCTTAGATCTGATTCATTGGTGCTGGGATCGCTTAGCTCTGTCTAATGCCAATGACACAAAGATAGTTGGAAAAGTAGGTTGTCAAGAGGACAAAGAGCCTACAAAGGGATTTAGTCAGATTAAGTTGGAGTTTAGGAGAGTAAGAGGCGATTTGACTGAAACATACAAGATCCTTAGGGGTCTTTACACAGTGGATGTGGAGAGGATGTTTCCTCTTGTGGGAGAATCCAGCACCAGTGGTCCCTGTTTAAAGGGGTCACCCATTTGAAAAGGGGATGAGCTGAAATTTTTTCTCTGAGGGTCATGAGTCTTTGGAACTCTCTTCCTGAAAAGGCAGTGGAAGCAGAGTCTTTGAATATTTTTAAGGCAGAGGTGAATAGATTCTTGGTAAGTGATGTGGTATCTTTGATGAATGGACCACAGGAGACTTAGGTACAGGTTACGATCGTTTATTCAAGCAATTGCAAGGAGGGCACCATCTCAATACAGCTTGAGACGGTACTCTGCTAAACCACAAGCATTCACCATATTTATTCATTATTGGTCACGTACAAGAACAGTTTCCAGATTCCGATCTTGTCAACATATTGGTTTACATTAAACAGACATCTCTGGTAACATTGTATGTCCCTATTTTCACCCAGGCAGAGACCAGCCTTCCTATCTAAGCTGGGACCATCTGTCCTTCCCCTATCTGTTGAAGAGCACACTTAATCTATGTTATTGCCATCCTCTGACTCCAGTCTAACTCCCAGGGCCTTGCTGGTGATTGCAAACCCTGGGGGTGTACAAAGTTTGAGAATGTATAAGGTTCATCTGGTTTAACTGTTTAATTGTTGATTTACTGATTTGCGCTGGCCTGCCTATAGATTCTAATTTAAGTAATTCATTCCCTTATAATGGATTTTCCCTTACCATACATTCTCATTCACTTTCTTCCTCCTAACAGTAAGGAAGGTGGTGATAGGTTATTGGGGGTAGGCGGGATGCAAATTTGAGGTTACTACCAGATCAGCCGTGATCTTATTAAATGGAGCAGCAGGCTCAAGGGATCAAATGGCATACTCCTTCTCCCTGTTCATATGTCACGTGAGTGGGCAAAGATTTGGCAGATGAAGATGAGGAAAAATGTGAACTTATCCACTTTGGCAAGAATAGAAAAACAGTATATTATTTGAATGGAGAGAGACTGCAGAACTCCAGTGAGCGATCTGAGTATCCTAGTACAAGAATCACAAAAAGTTAATATGCAGGTACAGTAAGTCATTTGGAAAGTGTTTTTTGCAAGGGGAATTGAGTATAAAAGTAGGGAAGCATTGCTACAGCTGTACAGGGTCTTAGACCTCATCTGGAGTACTGTGTACAGTTTTGGCCTCCTTATTTAAGAAAGGATATAATTGCATTTGAAGCAGTTCAGAGAAGGTTCACTCAACTAATTGCTGGGATGAAGGTGTTATCTTCTGAGGAAAGATTGAGCAGTTTGCACCTATATCCATTGGAATTTAGCATGAGTGGTAATCTTATTGAAACATATGAGATCCTGATGGGACTTAACAGGGTGGATTCTTGTAGGGGAGTCTATAAGTAGGGGACACAGTTTAAAAATAAGAGGTCTCCCACTTAAGACTGAAATAAGGAAACATTTTTTCTGTCAGAGAATTCTTGGTTTGTAGATTTCTCTTTCCCGCAGTGTAGTCGAGGCTGGGACATTGAACTTATTCAAAGCCAAATTAGAGAGATTTTTAATCGACAAAGGAGTCGGGGGTTAAGATGGGCAGACATAAAAATGGAATTGAGGCCACAATCAGATCAACCATGATCTTATTCAATGGTGGGGCAGGCTCAAGGGGCTAAATGGCCTACTCCTGCTCCTAATTCTTGTGTTGCATGTTCTTGGAGCAACACTCGTGGCATTGACTTTCACCATTATTTTTTCGCACTCCCTCATTTCTAATATTTAAATGACTAACCCACCACCTACAAGTGGATATGTTGGCCAACCTGTCCTGCCTCCATTAAAACCAGAATTGGGAGGCTTGGGGCATTTGCATTTTACCTGACAATCAACCTAAACCAACCCTTTTTGGGGTCAATATTTCTTGCATTGGACTGGGCTGTCCGTGGCAGCAATTACAGTGCATTCTTTTTAACTGTTCTGTGGAAGGGTCATGAGGACTCAAAACGTCAACTCTTTTCTTCTACGCCGATACTGCCAGACCTGCTGAGTTTTTCCAGGTAATTCTGCTTTTGTTTTATTCTTTTTAACTCATGTCTGTTGTCAATTTTCAGATTAATGGTTTGCAAGTTAATATGGTAAAGGAGGTTTGCATATAAGAGGCATTTTTATATCAGCCCTACCAGTGCTGCCTATGCCTGTTAAAACATTTAAGTTAACAGTCACAAAATAGTTTTCAATTTTTTTCATTCCTTCATGTGATGTGAGCGTCAGTGGCAAGGCCAGCATTTATTTCCCATCCCTAACTGCCAGTGAGAAGATGGTGATGAGCTGCCTTCTTGAACCGCCACAGACCATCTGGTACAGCTACACCCTCAATGCTGTTAGGAAGGAAATTCCAGCCTTTTTACCCAGTGACATTGAAGGAACAGCAACATAGTTCCAAGTTAGGATCATGTGTGCCTTGGAGGGGAACTTGAAGGTGGTGGTGTTCCCATGCATCTGATACCCATGTCCTTCTAGGTGATTTAGAGGTTGTGGTTTTGGAAGGTGCTGTTAAAGTATTCTCAGCAGTTACGGCAGTGCATCTTGTACATGGTGCACACTGCTACCACTGTGTTGGTGGTGGATGAAGGAGTGAATGTTGAAGGTGGTGGATGGAATGCTAATCAACTTGGATGCTTTGTCCTGGATGGTGTTGAGCTTCTTGACTAATGTTGGAGCTATGCTTGTCCAGACAAGTGATGAGAACACCATCATGCTCCTGCCTTGTGCTTTGTAGATGGTGGGCAGGCTTTACGGAATCAGGAGCTGAGTTACTCACTGCAGAAGTCCTAGTTTCTGAACAGCTGCTGTAGCCACATGTGCCTAATCTAATTAAGTTTCTGGTCAATGGTAATGGCCAGGATGTTGGTGGGGAATTCAGCAATAGTAATGACTTTGAATGTCAAGGCGAGATGGTTGGATTCTCCCTTATTGCCAGGCAATGACCATAGCCATTATGTGCCCAGATTTCCAGTATATATTCCCAGCAAGCAAGGTTCTCTACCAAATGTGCAAAGTCTGACAATTACCCACATACTACATACAGTTCTGTACAAAGTATTGCTAAACTTTGATGCTACCATGATAAACTAAATAGACTTTTAAAATGTTTAATGTTTGACAACCTTGTCATCTAAAATCATTGTTAAGTAATGGTATGATTAACAAGTTGCATATGAATTAAACTATTTTGTCACACTTAGATAGGATATACTGCACAGAAACGGGCCATTTGACCCAACTAGGTCATGTTGGTGTTTATGTTATACTTGAAGCCTCCTCTCATTTTCCCTCATATAAATCTGCCATTGTAGCTATCTGTTTCCTTTTCCCTCATGCTTGTCTAGCTTCCCCTTAAATGCATCAATACCGTTCTCTTCAACCACTCCCTGTGGTAGCAGGTTCCAAATCCTCACCACTCATTGGGTAAAGATGTTTCTTCTGAATTGCCTACTGGATTTCTTAGTGACTATGTTATATCGATGATCTCTGGTTATGCTGTTACCCGCAAGAGGAAACATTATCTCTATGCATTCTATCAAAACTTTTCATAATTTTCAAGATTTCTATTTAGGTTACTCCTCAGCCTTTTTTCAAGAGAAAAGAGACCCAGCAAATTCATCTTTTCCTGATATGTATAACCACACATTTTGAGCATCGTCCTTGTAAATCTTCTCTGTGCCCTCCCCAGTGTTTCTAAACCCTTCACTACAAATCATTTAATTAACTGGGGTTATTCACCTGCATTTTCTTTCTGCACATGGGGTCCAACTGTATCTCAAAACTAATGCTTGTAAGGAAATCAGGAATTTGTATTTATATAAGCACATTTCACAACCACAAAAAATCCCAGAGTACTATCCTTTGAAGTGAAGTTACTGATGTGGCTCTTTCTGGGCTTCTCTTTGTTAAACCCAACTGAAGACATAGCAACCTTAGAATAGGTATAGGTTTTTTTGAATCTTAAGAAGGCCCCAAACAATGGATGGAAGGAGAGGTAATTAATGTCAGTGGGAATTGATTGCCTCATAGTTCCAAAATATCATTCCCCTGCATGGCTGAAAGAATTTTTAAAATTAAACTTTTGTCCCATTAAGGTTCTCGCTTCCCTTGGCGGAGCAGTAAACTGCCACTTTGATTTTCTACCATTTCCTGGGGATAGAATCCTCTTTGGCCCTCTTACAGGAATTAATTAATTGTAATTATTCCCATAATTTAAAGTGGAGCCAGCACCTACTATAGCAGGCATCCAGTCTACCTCACAATTAGTAGTACAGTCACAACCCTGGATATTTTGTTGAATATTTCAAGTATTCCTGACAACTGAAGAAACAAATTAAACTGCAGGAAATCAATTTTATTTCTGTTGATGTACTTTTCCTGTTATTAAAGAACTACACTTCAAGAGTGAGGACACTGAGTTGGCATTATTAATTACCTCTATGTATGTTCTCTTTAGAGAGCACTTCTGTGAAATTACAACACTTCTTACCAAAATACATATATATATTTTATAACAAGAGATCTGGAACACAAACAGCAGCCCTGGAAAGAAAATAGACATTAAACTTCAGTCTAGGCGTAGCTTCAAAACTATATATTTTATATCTGCATGTGATACTTAATGACATCTCAGTAGTGTTGCAAAATACCATTAACATCTAACATGCTGTTTTCTTTGTTAGGCTTTGCTTCAGGTGTGATGTGGGCGATCGCCAACTGCTGCTGGTTCCTAGCAAATGATTTCCTCAGCGCGGTTGTTAGTTTTCCTATAATCACTGCTGTAAGTTGATCAACTGTGTTTATATGCCAAAAGATTGTGAGGAATGGCTGCTTTTTTAAAGACATTGTAAACTATTTTATTGATTTTTATCAATCCATATAGATTTTATAAACGTGGAATGCCATTCCCTCATAGTGCTTAAAATTCCATGATTTTTGAACTAAAAATTATTTTTTTATTAAAGTTTAATATTTCAGTTTCTACCTTAATCCCCTTTGTGTGTCCCTATCTTTTTTCACATTCTGCAATTTATTAAAAGGTAAGTTAAAATCTATGCTTTTTATTTCTTGGTATTTTGCCTGTGTGAATTATTCAATCTGGTTGGCTATCAGCCTGCTTGATAATTTCACTGTTACAGGACAACCCAGATTCACTGCAGATAGTGCCAGATTCAAAGCCACATCATAATAGTAGAAGTCAATGGGCTAGAGCCCACTGAATCTTTGTGGACAACTCTTTACAAAGTCAACAATAAGTGTCATCTCTTCACCACTGACTGCAAAATCTAGACCAAAGGGTCCTAATACTTGTAAATTTAAATTTGACTGTTTCAGTCCAAGTCCCTTCCTGCTGCCCAATCAACCTCAAAATTGACACCTTTACCCCATTTCTATCTGTTCAAGAGGATTTGGTACTCTACTACCAATGAAGGATTAGTCATAATTTAATGCATTCAACTTCTGGTGTGTGTCCTTTTCTTGTTGAGTATAAAAGCAGTTAGTATTTAATTAATCTTGAGAGTCTTCAGGTCCAAGCAGCCACTACCTCATATCCTGACCTAACCCCTGCGACTCATACCACCAGAATATCCAGGGTCAGAAGGACATTTCTTAATTTGAACAATCCTGATAGATGCTCACACCACTATGAATACATCTTGGGCAATTGACATTGCAGCAATCAGCAGGGAAGTGATACGGCTCAGTCATTCAGGGCAGTTACACCAGTTCTCTCAGACGTGGTGATTTCAAAAGGCTGATCATGCCCGAAGTCAAGTTAAATTCTTAGCATGGGGTTTGGCAAACTTAATAACACAAAGAGACAATTTTTAAATTTAATCAAAAATGCAATATCTTCAAGGGCCGCAATGCAGGTTCTCAAATGCCAATAATAATGAAAAATAGGACGGAAACACATTCAACAACATTTCAAAGGTTTTTTTCAAAATTGATAATTGAATGACACTTTCTCAAATATAATGTTAATAAAAGTTTAAAAATGAAAGTTAAAAGGCTCGTTTCTATCATCAAAATGGGATCGATCAAGGTGAGAACTACAATGAATCCTTAATGAAATGCATGCTGCAGACACTGAGCAGGATTTTGTGTGGGCGACCCGGCCTGGAACGCAAGTGGCAGCACTCAGTGCTGCCTGTGCAGGTGGGGGGGAGGAGGGCGAGTGGGCCTAGCACGAACTTCACGCATGCATGCGAAAGAGCGCTTCAATCACTGAAGCAGCTCCGTGCCTCAGGGAGATGAAGCGCTCTTTGAAAAAACTTAATGAACAAAATAAAAATACCATAAAAGCATGTCCCCTCATGCGACTCTGTCACTTGAGCAGGGACATGTTTTTAACCAGGTGTGAAATTTTTATTTTATTTTTATTTGCTTTAAGAAATGTCATCCTGTCCATGGATGAGGTTTCCTAAAAAAGTGTAAAGGCCACTTGGTGTTTTCACCTGCCCACCAACCGTAAGGTTGGACGGGCAGCGTAAATTTGAAATTAATTGCCTTGTTAATGGCCTTAATAGGCCTTTTAATTGTCGGCGGGTGCGCTGCCGAATGAAATATCGTGGAACTACGCAATGACGTTGGGACGCTTGCCCGATGGCATCGCACGTCTTTTTACGCTCGGCCAGGTCGGGCACACATCCATCCGCTGAGCTCAATGTTCTGCCCACTGTCTTAGAAGGAAAGTGTGGATCTTGGCTTCAGCCTTCTAGTGGACCCCAGATTGGTGGATCAAGAGACTGGTTCATCTTTGTTTCATCTAACTAACGAGTTACCCATTGGCACCCAGGAAACTTGCATCCCAGGCTTTCCCATGTTCCAGCAAACCCTCCTATAATGAAGTCAGGGTTCTCTTTTTAGAACAGACAGAGCTTCTGCACCAGACAAGAACAATGGAATATCTGATACAGGTCTAGTTCATGGGCATACCATGGTTTGTGACAGGAGAGTGTCAGAAGCCTGTGGATTTTAAGGCCTTACTTGTTCTGTTGAAGAGCTCTGTATAATATAAGTGGATTAGACTTATTGGGCAGAGTTTTACGGTCCCGTTTCAGCAGGGATGGGGACATAAAATGAATTCTAAACCTTATTGGCTTCGGCGGGAACGTAAAATCCCGCTGCCGTAAAATGTCGCCCACTATATAAACTCTGAATAATTTTCAAAACAAATATGATTAATTACATATATGTAACTTTTAGCAGTAGTTGTTAACCAATAATATTAATGCATTTCATTTCAATGCATGTGTTATGCAATGCATATTCACACTTAAAGTTGATATAACCTAATATCTCAAAAGATGTCGTAACAGTGTAATAATAATTTTAATACTGTACATTGTAATTGAGAATCTTAGTACCGAGGCCCAGATTGGGCACAGTATTTCCCTTTGGTGCTGTACATTTCTTTTTGTTTGCTATAACAATTAAAACTGGATGCAGCAGAAAATTAATTAGAATAGTCTTTAGCAAAATGACATTAAGAAGCTATCAAATAGTTGATTGTTTTCCTTTATGCTTTGCTGAAATCATTTTTTTGACTATTAAATAAAATACTACGATTGACAGGCAACTGAACTTTTGTTACATAATGCTCAGTTGCTAACTGCACCTAAATCGATTCAAATTGTGATGCAGACAAAGACCAGTCTTGTAACTCCCAAACAATATTTTAAGATTCCATGTTTAATTTTCAAGAGTTGTATACTATTTTAAACAGAGTTTCATTTTCTGGACAAAAGGACTTTTTCTTCAAATTAAAAACATATACCAATGTATTAATGAAACTTCTTTTCTCAGGTACCAGGCTTCATTGCTGCTTTATGGGGAGTGCTTATGTTCAAAGAAATAAAAGTAAGTATTTAGACTTTTTCTACACTCTTTCTTTCTACAGTTTCATGAAACGTAGCAACTTTATTGACCACATGACTTCCCTACCTCTTCTACTTTGTCAGTTTTGGCTCAGTGGTCAACACCTGTATGAGTAAAAAAAGTAGATTCTGGGTTCAAACCAATCCATAAATTTGAACATTTAATCTAGGTTGTCATTTCAGTGCATTACTGAGGAAAGCTGCACTTTCAAAGGTGCCGTCTTTCAGATGAGATGTTAAATCGATCCTCCTCCTGGCCCCATCTGTTCTCTCAGGTAGACAGGCCGCTACTTGAAGAAGCACATGGAAGTTCTCCCAGCGTCCTGGTCAATAATTATCTCTTACTCAACTTCATTAAAATAGAGTATCTGCTCATTTATTTCATTGCTGTTTGCGGAACCTTGCAGAATGTAATTGGTTGCAGTATTTTCCTACATTATAACAATCACAACACTTCAAAATTTACTTCATAGGCAGTGAACTGGGACATCCCATGTTATGTAATACCCATTAAATCAATTTAGATTACTAACCGAAAGCATAATGGTTCCCACAGTGCCCACTCATGTACCTCCTAAATACGTTCTGTTTTATGCATAGTTAGAACTTGACTAGAAACTTCAAAAGCAGTCTGTGTTCAAAAAAGTGTTTGTTTGTTTACAAGTATGCAAGTATTTTCAAAATCCATAGTTTGTGAAATGATTTTCCATGAATGCCACCTCCCTAATTAAAAATACATATTTATTTAAAAGAAAATGACGTACAGCCTATTTTTATCTGAGATTCTTAAATGGCGATTGCAATGTCAAGCAATTTGTATCTTACTTATAAAGACAAAAATGTTTCCTGGTTGTTACCAAACATTAAATATTGCAAATCAAATAAAAGCGAAAACCTCAAAAGATACGTTTCCTGTTAGCATCATGCCCTACTGCAAATGAAATGGGTATTTTTTTAAATTTTAGTTTTCCAGTGTGCACACTGCGAACTTATTTTTGTAGCGCCTTTAACATGATGAAATGTCCGAAGACGCTTCACAGGAGAATTAAAAAAACAAAGCATGACACCAAACCACATAAGGAGATAAAAGCAAAACACTGCAGATGCCGGAAATCCAAAGACAAAAATAAAAATACCTGGAAAAACTCAGCAGGTCTGACAGCATTCCTCTCAGCAGATGCTGTCAGACCTGCTGGGTTTTTCCAGGTATTTTTATTCACATAAGGAGATATTTGGTCAGAAGACCAAAAGCTTGGTCAAAGAGGTAGGTTTTAAGCTGTGCCTTAAAGGAAGAATGTGAGCAGGAAGGTGGAGAGCTGTAAGGAGGGTATTCCAAAGCGAGGAGCTGAGGCAACTGAAGGCACAGCCATCAATGGTAGAGCGATTAAAACTAGAGATGCACAAGAGACCAGAATTAGGGGAGCACAAACATCTCGGAGGGTTGTGGGGCTGAAGGAGATTACAGAGATGGGGAGTGGAAAGGCCATGGTGGGATTTGAAAACAAGGATGAGAATTTTAAAATCAAGGTGTTACTTGACTGGGAGCCAATGTGGGTCAACAAACACAGAGGTGATAATGAAATGGGACTTGCTGTGAGTTAGGGTACAGGCAACAGAGTTTTGGATGACCTCAAAACCTGCCAGGAAAGTATTGGGATAGCCAAGACTAGAGGTAACAAAGGCATGGATAAAAGTTTCAGCAGCAAATGAGCTAAGACGGGTAAAGTCAGACAATGTTACGGAGGCATTAAAAGGCGGTCTTAGTACTGACACAAAAATGTGGTCGGAAGCTAAGTTCAAGATCAAATATGACACCAAGACTGTGAACACTGGTTCAATCTCAGACTGTTACTAGGGAGAGGGATGGTGTCAGTAGCTAGGGAATGGAGTTGGGAACAGGAACTGAGAACAATGGCTTGAGTCTTCCCAATATTTAATTGGAGGAAGTTTCTGCTTATGCAGTACTGGATGTCAGATACGCATTCTGATAATTTAGCAGGTGATGGTGATGTAGAGCTGGGTGTTGTCAGGATACATTTGAAAACTATCACTGCACCTTTGGGTATGTTGCGAGGGACAGTGCAGAGATGAGATCTAGGAGGAGACCAAGGATAGATCTTTGGTGACTCCAGAGGTAATGGTGCAGTAACAGGAAGAGAAACTATTGCAGGTGATTATCTGGCAATGATTTGGTAGATAAGAATGGAATCAGGTGAGAGCACACCCACCCAGCTGGGTGACTTTGAAGAGGTGTTAGAGGAGATTGGTGTGGTCAACTGTGTCAAAGCCTGTTGGCAGGTGAAGAAGGACATGTAGGGAAAGTTTACCTTTGTCACAGTCACATAGGATGGCATTTGTGACTTTGATAGTAATTGTTTCCGTACTGTGACAGGACAGAAATCTGATTGGAAGAATTCAAACATGAGTGGAATTTTCCGATTCCACTGGCAGCAGGTGTGATAGGTGGTGTGCGCGGAAAATATGGCAGGACCTGCTTCACGACAGCGTGAAGGCAGGTCGCGATCGTCCGCTCAGCCCACCAACAGCGGGCCGCGTTTCCCACCATTGGTTGGTGGGGAGCTAATTGTAATACATTAGCATATAATTAAAAACCCAGCCTGCCAGGCTCTGGGAACTCTGCTGTATCGTCCGTCCAAGTCGGCTAGAAGGCACACTGATATGTTTCACAACAGCACGCAGGCGACGTGCACTTGGCAGCCTTCACTTTGAGGGAATTGAGGTGAGTCAGGAGCAACGTTCACCACAGCTTGCCCGTTGTTTACAGGCCTTGGGAGGCAGGGGCAACTGATGCCTGGCCCCGGAGGCAACTGCTGAGGGTGGGTGGTGTCTGGGGGCAAGTGCTGGCCAGCCTCAGAGGCGACTGCTGAGGGTGGGAAGTGTCTGAGGGCAAGTGCTGGCCAGCCTCAGAGGCGACTGCTGAGGGGTGGGGGTGGGATTGTCCGGAGGCAAGTGCTGGCCAGTCTCGGTGGCGACTGCTGAGGGTGGGAGGTGACTGGGGGCCAGTGCTGGCCAGCCTCAGAGGTGACTGCTGAGGGTGGGAGGTGACTGGGGGCCAGTGCTGGCCAGCCTCAGAGGTGACTGCTGAGGGTGGGAGGTGACTGGGGGCCAGTGCTGGCCAGCCTCAGAGGCGATTGCTGCGTTGGCGCTGCATCCCACGCACAGGCAATCGAGGTGGGAGGCAGGATAAGTGAGGGGAGTGGCCATGCATTAGAGACACTTGCATAAACTGACCATGCCTCTGCAGCTAAGACATATCAGGCACAACCACAGTGACATGATTGAGGTCAGGCTCCTAGCCTGCCCGCCCATGCAAGCGTCACGGAGGCACCAAAGGGCCAGCAAGTGCTCCATACCTTACCCCGCCCCCCACCCACCCCATGCCCCCGGTGCCACCCCCCACCCCACCCCGACACAGACTTCGAGTCCGCCACCACTTTATTGCCAGACTGGAGTCAAACATTCAGAATGGCGACGTAAGGATCTACAGGGACACCTCACTGCATGTCGTCATCATCCTCCACAAATTTGGCAGCTATGAAGGCCTCCCGAGTGGGCCTGCCTTGTCTAGCCAGTGCGAGAGCCTCATCCCCGTCGTTGTCACCAGCAAGGGCCCCCTCACCCTCATCCCTGTTGGCGTTCTCCTCAATCCCAGGGGATTGGCCTGCACACGTACAATCTCCTCGCCAACACTGGCCATGTGGCAGTCAGTGCTGAAGACGCTCACAGCCCCTTGCAATTTCAGCATCCTGCTTTGGACCAGTGTCCCACATGTCACAGGTTGACAGGGCAGCCATGCAGCACACTCATCTCTGGCCATCCAAGGGTGACCAGCAGTCCCCGGGAAGCATTAAGGGGTGGTCACACAGGGCCAGGGAAGGTGCTAAGTACAGCCATGATAACCACGTCTCTCTCTCCCTTTCATGCTGCAGGACGACTGCGTCAGGATCATGGATCCTGGTGACCTAGCTGTTTGCCTGATGGCCGACAGAGACTGTAGAATACAGAGGGAGCGACTGAGACACCTGGCTGCGCAAAGGCAGAGCAGCAACCTCATGAAGGGGCAGCAGGGGCTCCCGCACACGCTGCCCAGAAGCGGCAGCGAGCCATGGCTGGTCATCTATAGACGCCGCCTGCCATTCCTGCAGATGACTGAGGACCAGTGTCACTGATGACTGCGCATGTCTAGGGACCTGGTCGCTCACATCTGCCACTTACTGCAGGACTTGGCACCAAGAGGACATGAAAGGCATCCACTGCCAGTGGCTGTGAAAATGACTGCAGTGCTCAATTTCTATGCCAGTGGCTCCTTTCAGGGCTCCTCAGGTGACCTCTGTGGGATTTCAAAATCCGCCACCCACAAATGCATCCATGAGGTCATGGATGCCACCTTTTACATGGCACACAACTTTGTGCATTTCGCCCGGATCCAGGACAGCCAGGATGCAAGGGCCATTGGATTTGCCCTGATCTTGGGATCCCCATAGGTGCAGGCTGCAGATTGACTGCACTCATGTGGCGCTCAGATCTCCACTGCTAAACTCAGTGGTCTTCATCAACCACAAGGGTTTCCACTCACTGAACTTGCAGCTGGTATGCGACCACCAGAAACGCATCTTGCAGGTATGCGCACGGTTTCCAGGGAGTATGCACAATGCTTACGTCCTGAGTCACTCGCAGATCCCTGCAGTCTTCCAGGGTCTACATGGGCTGCAGGGTTGGCCCCTTGAGGACAGAGGCTGCCCACAGAGGCTGTGGCTGATGACACCCGTGCGGCAGCCTCAGACTAGAGCAGAGTAACGCTATAATGAGGCTGATGCAGCAGCTCGCAACTTGGTGGAGCAGACCATTGGGATGCTGAAGATGTGCTTCTGGTGCTTGGACTGGTCTGGTGGAGCCCTGCAATGCAGTCCTCAGAGGGTGTCACACATCATCATCTGCTGCACCCATTACAGCCTGGTTCTGCAATGGGGAGAGGAGCTGACTGAGTAGATGGAGGAACTGGAGGACCCCTGGGATTGAGGAGAACGCCAACGGGGATGAGGGTGAGGGGGTCCTCGCTGGTGACAACGACGGGGATGAGGCTCTCGCACTGGCTAGACAAGGCAGGCCCACTCGGGAGGCCCTCATAGCTGCCAAATTTGTGGAGGATGATGACGACATGCAGTGAGGTGTCCCTGTAGATCCTTACATCGCCATTGTGAATGTTTGACTCCAGTCTGGCTTATCGCAGTGCCAATACCCTCTGTGAGAATGCTTCTGTCATGGAATTGCAGTGGAGGCCCTAATAGTCACTCGATCACAGGAGGATGATGACAAAATGCAGTGAGGACACTTCATAGATCTTCACGTAGCCTGTGAGAATGTCTGACTCCTGTCAGGCTGAGGGCAGCTCGCTTGCGCTCCATAATCAGGGCCATCTTAGTGACACAGCCATGAACCTTTAGATGCATCTGCGGCTGTGTCCGCCTTCAGCACCTCAGCACTTCAGGAGCTGGTGCACAGCATCACTGGTGGCAGATGCTGGTGTGATGGGGGCAGTCCCACCTTAAAGCTGCTGAGAGCACACAGAGAGTATAAGAGAACTCTGTGGTGCTTGCCCACTACATTCTGGCAGCAATGACCAGCACTGCCGAGCTGCAGGCACCTGTAATGTTTCCAGGGAATGTGAGGCTGGACCATCACTGTGGCCTGAAGGCTGTACAGAGCACATGGAAGAGGCCCTGGACTGAGACACCTGCCTTTTATCTTGTGCAGAAAGGTTTCACATCTGAGTGACAAGAACACTGCTCATCAGAACGAGGAGCCACAGGCAGGGAGACATTCCTAGAAGTTTATTGACAATAGTGAACAGTATGTACAAGTGATCATCACCCGTGGCCAGGCTATGCATCTACTTTTACCTAACTTTCCTAACCCTGCCGCTATGTCTTGGTGCTACCCGACCATCCACAGCAGAGGTGGAAGCAGCCTACTGACTGTGACTGTATGTGACGACTTTGGTGGCTATCCTCTGGAGGGCCAAGACTTGGAGGGCCCCGGCCTGCTTTTGGGGTCCTGCTGTGTGGCAGTGGCACCTTCCTCGGCCTTTGAAGATGGATCTGCGGAGGTTACAGAAAGAGGGAGTCAGACCTGGGTGGGTGGCCCCGGAGCGTGCACCTGCTGATCCTCCTCCCTATGGGTGCCCGAGGGCCTCTGGCTGACTCCGTGAACAGAAGAGGTAGCTGGAGTGAGATTGAGCTGCCCAGCACCTCTCTCACATACAAACTATTGGAAGCCAACTATGGCATCAGCGATGGAGTTAAGCTTGTGCAGCAGTGCAGGAGTGACGTCCTGGACCAAGGTCTCCTTGGCAGCTGCCGTCCTGCCAGTGTTGACCTCGGTGCGTTGCAATGCTGGCGCTATCACCTCAGCCTTAAGACGGATGGACTCCTCCATTGTGCCTTGCAATCTGAAGAGTGCAGCAGACGTCCCTTCCTGTTGTTCCCTAGCTTGCCTTTGCAGCTGCAGAAACTGTGACATGACCGAGTCCAGACATTCGTCATCTGACTCGGACTCAGCAACATTCTGGCCTCCAGCAATCCCTGAGTGCCGGGGAGTTGGGAAGTCCCTGCCTCCGCCTGCTTGATTAGAAAGTGCGATGCGCTCACCAGATTATGATTCCGAGGCTACTCAAAAGCTAGGTCCCACTGAGGTGTGTGCCTTTGCACTGGTGGAGGGTGTGGGTGAGCGCATTGACGACTTCAGGGAGGATGCCTTCAGATTCCTCTTCAGAGGTTTCCTCGGGGCTTGACTGGAAGCCCTGGGCCATGGACTCTGTCGACTGTTTGTCGGATGTGCCTGCGAAAGCAGGGGGAGATAATTAGAGCATGGCAGTGGCTTGTGAAAGAAGACACGTTACTCACGACATGATTGTCTGATGGATGTTGCACTGCTGGATCCTCACTTGGTACAGCAGCACCGACCTCATCATCAGCACAGGACTGGTCCCGGTCATCACCGGTCAGCTGGATGGCTCTGTTTTCGAATTCTGTCAGAACTTTGATTTCTGGCATCCCTCCACCTGTCTGCAACCTTTCCCTCCTGTTGTGAGCCAGTTTGCCCTGCATGGATAGAGATGGGGAGAGTGTATAAGGACGCCTGCCGGGCCAGATGATAAGTATGTCTGGCCCTGTGTGGGTGCTGAGTGGTCCCATGGATGGTATGAGGACAATGACAATGTGTGCAAAAGAGTGTCCCTTGCATTGGCAGTGAGTGAGGGCCCTGAGGATGTGAGATGGGTTTGTGAGTGTGAGAGCTGGGAGTGATGAAAAGAGTGACTTACCCTGGCGTAACGGAGGAGATCATTCATCCTTTTGCAGCACTGGGTGACTGTCTTCCTCTACAGGGAATTCACGCTGACCACCACTACCACTGCCTTCCAAGCTGGGTTGGTGACATTGCTACCCATCCTGCGGCCAAAGCAGGAGTAGAGCAAATCCCATTGGGCCTGCACACCATCCAGCAGTTACTTGAGGGACCCATTGTTGAAGGGGGGGGGGGTGCTGCAGTCTTTTTGCCTTTGCTGACTATGTCTCCCAGACAGTGGTGGTGAGCTGGTGACGATGAGCGCTTTGCTGGCGGCTGCCTTTTAAAGATGGCAGCCAGCGTGATGCAACGGTGGGGTGATGGCGAGCGGGCGAATGAGAGCCTGCCCGCCATAGAAACGGCGTGTTTCCTGGGAAAGCATAAATAATGAGGTGGGCTCGGGAAGATACAGCTTGAAAACCCATCATTTTCGTCGGCGGGTAGGACTCCATTTTACCCGCCCGCTACTGCACTTAGTATGATTCTGGAAATATTCCGCCCATGGAGTTTCAGGAAACATGGGATCAAATTTTGGAGGCTTCATGTTCAAGCACTATAATGGATTTTGATTGCACTATTCTTTTGCAACTCCCCAATATTAGGCGTGTGCAAAACCCCACCTCCACATGCACAAAGTATGGATCAGTCAAGTGATGTGGAGAGAGAAGTCCTTGATTAAGAATAATCATATAGCAATCCTGGACCAAGCTTGATGGGACATACGGCCTATTCATTCTCAGACAAAGCAGATGATGATATATTGATAACCTGCTTCACAAAAGTTCTAAATAAACATTCATAAGGTGTGCTGGAAAATTCAATAAAATTGTGCAGCATGGTCAAAAGGTTTTCTTGAAAATCAGCCAGTATTGTGAATTTCTGAGATGATTCCTTGAATGTCATAAAACTTATCAATGCAATCATCTTGGTTCTGTTGAAAGAAGCATTTTTATTATTAAGACAATAAATCTTAAAAAAAAACTTCAAGTACATTTTTCACAACTTATTTTCTAAAGGTTAGCAATGATTTATGACTCTGCATTTAATTAACTGTTAACACATCTGGAATGCTTGCTAAGTGGCCATTAACATTAACAGTAGCCAGAGCAGTGGCACCACGGCTGGCTCTGTTGTTCAGCAGGGAGGGGCGGTCAAAGCACAGAAGAGCTTGTCATAGGGGACTCTATAGTCAGGGGCTCAGATAGGCGCTTATGTGGTCGTGAAAGAGACACCAGGATGGTATGTTGCCTCCCTGGTGTCAGGGTCCAGTATGTCTCTGATCGGGTCAGGATATTCTGAAGGGGGAAGGAAAACAGCCTGAGGCCGTGGTACACATTGGTACTAACAACATAGGCAGGAAGAGTGACAAGGTCTGCAGCTGGAGTTCAGGGAGTTAGGCAGAAAGTTAAAAAACAGGACCTCTCCAGTTGTAATCTCAGGATTACTCCCTGTGCCACATGCCAGTGAGGCTAGAAATAGGAAGATAGTGCAGCTAAACACGTGGCTGAACAGATGGTGTAGGAGGGAGGGTTTCCGCTATCTGTATCATTGGGATCTCTTCCGGGACGGGTGGGACCTGTACAAGAAGGGCGGGTTGCATCTAAACCAGAGGGGTACCAATATCCTAGCTGCGAGGTTTGCTAGTGTCACTCGGGAGGGTTTAAACTAGTATGGCAGGGGGGTGGGAACCAGAGCAATAGGTCAGCAGGTGAAATAAGTGACTGGGAACTAGTGAATATGGCCAGTAGGACTAAGAGGAAGGGCAGGCAGGGAGAAATTACTGAACACAGTGGGACTGGGGGTCTGAAATACATTTGTTTCAATGTGAGAAGTATAACAGGCAAGGCAGATGAGCTTAGAGCTTGGATTAGTACTTGGGACTGTGATGTTATTACTATTACAGAGACTTGGTTGAAGGATGGACAGGATTGGCAGATAAACATTCCAGGATTTAGATGTTTCAGGCAGGATAGAGAGGGATGTAGAAGAGGTGGGGGAGTTGCACTACTGGTTAAGGAGAATATCACAGCTGTACGACAGGAGGACTCATACAGCAAGGCAATATGGATAGAGCTCCGGAATAGGAAAGGTGTAGTCACAATGTTGGGGGTTTACTATAGGCCTCCCAATTGCCGGCGGGAGATTGAGGAACAGTTAAGTAGGCAGATTTTGGAAAGATGTAAAAGCAATAGGGTTGTTGTGATGGGTGATTTTAACTTTCCCTATATTGACTGGGAATCACTTAGTGCCAGAGGTTTGGATGGTGCAGAATTTGTAAGGTCCATCCAGGAGGGCTTCCTGAGACAATATGTAGATAGTCCAACTAGGGAAGGGGCAATACT
This sequence comes from Carcharodon carcharias, assembly GCF_017639515.1. Taxonomy (NCBI): domain Eukaryota; kingdom Metazoa; phylum Chordata; class Chondrichthyes; order Lamniformes; family Lamnidae; genus Carcharodon; species Carcharodon carcharias. The sequence continues at coordinate 47,624,781 of NC_054467.1, read as the reverse complement.
GGACCTGGTATTAGAGAATGAACCCGGCCAGGTGGTTGAAGTTTCAGTAGGGGAGCATTTCGGGAAAAGTGACCATAATTCAGTAAGTTTCAAGGTACTAGTGGATAAGGATAACAGGAGTCCTTGGGTTAAGGTGCTTAATTGGGGGAAGGCTAACTATAACAATATTAGGCAGGAACTGAGGAATCTAGACTAGAGGCGGATGTTTGAGGGCAAATCAACAACTGACGTTGGGGGGGGGGCTTTCAAACGTCAGTTGATAAGAATTCACGACTGGCATGTTCCTGCTAGGATGAAGGATAAGTATGGCAAGTTTCAGGAACCTTGGATAATGAAGGATATTGTGAGATTAGTCAAAAAGAAAAGGGAAGCATTCGTAAGGGCTGGAAGGCTGGGAACAGATGAAGCCCGTGGAGAATACAAAGAAAGTAGGAAGAAACTTAAGCAAGGAGTCAGGAGGGCTAAAAAGGATCATGAAAAATCATTGGCAACCAGGATTAAGAAAAATCCCAAGGCCTTTTATACATATGTAAAAAGTAAGAGGGTAGCCAGGAAAAGGGTAGGCCCGCTCAGGGACAGAGGTGGGAATCTGTGTGTGGAGCCAGAAGAAATGGGAGAGATACTAAATGAGTATTTCTCATCAGTATTCACCATAGAGAAGGACTTAGCGGTCGATTTGCTAAGGAAGAATCTATAGATAGCCTGGATCATGTTGAGATCAAAAAAGAGGTGTTAGGCGTCTTGAAGAATATTAAGGTGGATAGGTCCCCAGGGCCAGATGGGATCTACCCCCGACTACTGAAGGAGGCAAGGGAGGAGATTGCTGGGGCCTTGACAAAAATCTTTGTATCCTCACTGGCTATGGGTGAGGTCCCAGAAGACTGGAGAATGGCCAATGTTGTTCCATTGTTTAAGAAGGGTAGCAGGGATAATCTAGGAAATTACAGGCCAGTGAGCCTTACATCAGTGGTAGGGAAATTATTGGAGAAGATTCTTCGTGACAGAATTTACCACCGTTTGGAAGCAAATGGGTGTATTAGTGAGAGGCAGCATGGTTTTGTGAAGGGGAGGTCGTGTCTCACTAACTTGATCGAGTTTTTCAAGGAAGTGACAAAGATAATCGACGATGGAAGGGCAGTGGATGTTATATACATGGATTTCAGTAAGGCCTTTGACAGGTCCCTCACGGCAGACTGGTACAGAAGGTAAAGTCGCACGGGATCAGAGGTGAGCTGGCAAGATGGACACCCAAGAATTGGCTTGGTCATAGAAGACGGAGGGTAGAAGTGGAATGGTGCTTTTCTGAATGGAGAGCTGTGACTAGTGTTCCACAGGGATTAGTGCTGAGAACTTTGCTGTTTGTAGTACACGTAAATGATTTGGAGGAAAATGTAACTAGGCTAATTAGTAAGTTTGCAGATGAGTAAAGTTGGAGGAGTTGCAGATCGTGAAGAGGATTGTCAAAGCATACAACGGGATATAGATCGGTTGGAGACTTGGGCGGAGAAATGGCAGATGGAGTTTAATCCAGACAAATGCGAGGTAATGCATTTTGGAAGCTCTAATACAAGCAGGAATTATACAGTAAATGGCAGAACCCGTAAGTGCATCGATGGGCAGAGGGATCTGGGTGTACAGGTCCACAGGTCACTGACTTGGCAACGCAGGTAGATAAGGTAGTCAGGAAGGCATATGGCATGCTTGTCTTCATCGGCAGGGGTATTGAGTATAAAAGCTGAGAAGTCATGCTGCAGCTGTATAGAACCTTGGTTAGGCCACACTTGAAATATTGCGTGCAATTCTAGTCACCACATTACCAGAAGGATATGGAAGAGTTGGAGAGGGTGCAGAGGAGGTTTACCAGGATGCTGCCTGGTCTGGAGGTTATTAGCTATGAGGAGAGGTTGGAGAAACTCGGATTGTTCTCACTAGAGCGACGGAGATTGAGGTTGATAGAAGTTTACAAAATTATGAGTGGCATGGACAGAGTAGATAGTCAGAAGCTTTTTCCCAGGATGGAAGAGTCAATTACTATGGGACATAGATTTAAGGTGAGAGGAGAAAACTTTAGAGGAGATGTGTGGGGCAAGTTTTTTACGCAGAGGGTAGTGAGTGTCTGGAATTCGCTGCCAGAGGAGGTGTTGGAAGCAGGTACGATAGTGAGGTTTAAGAGGCAGCTTGACAAATACATGAATAGGATGGGAATAGAGGGATACGGACCCCGGAAGTACAAAATGTTTTAGTTTGACAGGCTATATGATCAGCGCAGGCTTGGAGGGCTGAAGGGCCTTTTGTTGTGCTGTACTTTGCTTTGTTCTTTGTTCTCCTTGCGAAGTGAAAATGCTGCATACATTGCTTACATTAAAAGATTTTGTTCTTTAATCATAATAACAGTATGTGGCATAACTTGCTGCAGCATTGAATGGTAGGATGCAGCATCTTCCATGATTATCCATCCATTACCTGCAAAAATAAAAGCAAACTGCTGTATCTTAAATTGTCATTTGGTATTACAGCTCTTGAGTATCACTGAGAAAAGAGACATGCCAAAGCCTTTCACCTTGCACTCATTAGGACATTCGCAAGAATACCAAATGTAAAGGGAACAATTTATACTTCATGAGAAGAGAGTGCTGATTGGTAGAAGCATTGCTGTGGAGAATGCACCAATTAACTGATGACTAACAGTTAAGCTTTGTTTAAATTCAAAGTAGGCAGATTGACCCTGTTTAGTCAAAGCATTACCTGGGGAATGAACCAGAGTACAACTGTCGCCTAAATTGTTCAGTTGAAACAGGTGCAATATGTGTTCATGTTCTTTCTGTCTGCAAAGAATAAGGCTGTGTATTGATATATGTAGCTTCTAGCATGCACAAGCGCATTACACTATGAGCCCAACTGATAATCTTAAATTGGTTGTCAACATAATCCATAGAACACTCAGGATTGTTTAGCAAATGTTATCCAATCACAGAATCACATCTAATGTTTTGAATTACACTGACAACCAGTTAAGATTTCCAGTTGGGCTCGCAGTGTGGCACACTTACACATGCTAGAGGCCAAAGATATTAATACACAGGGCTTTGTTCTTTGCAGACAGAAAGAATATGTACATGCATTGTGCCTGTTTCAACTGAACAAAATAGGTGACAGCCATGCTCTGGTTCATTCCCAAGGGCAATGCCTTGACCAATCAAAGTTAACCTGCCTGGTTTGAATTTAAACAAAGCTTGGCAGTTAACTGTCAGCCATCAGTTAATTGGTGCATTCTCCATGGTAACGCCTCTACTAATCAGAGTCCACTTGCCAACAAATCAGCACTCTCTTCTCATGAAGAATAAATTATTGTTCCCTTTATATTTAATATCCCTGAGAATGTCCTGATGAATGCAAGATGGAAAGCTTTCACGTCTCTTTTTTTCAGTGATATCTTTAAGTCAATTGGAGAAGAGGCAGAGAGCAGAGGGACGGGAAAATCAGAGGGTGAGTAAATTGCTGCAGCGCTTGCATTTGTGCCAGCATTAGATTCATGAGGAGTACCAGCTGATGTCTAGAAACATCTGGGTGGTTGTTGTGGGGAGGGGATAGATCTTTAAAGGTAGGAGGAAACCATAAAATTGATAACACTAATTAAAATAAAAAGTGTGAATATTATAGTTAGCACACTTTAAAAAGCTGATGCTTGTTGCAGCTCTAGACATCGACATTACTCAGTTTTGAGTTTCCGCAAAAATGAAGCTTTTGTCCCAGCAGCTCTTGTGATGAACTTAAACTGTAAGTGATTTATACTTTCATTATTTAGTGCCACAATAAGCATGTCTGTCAGTAGCAGCGCATCTACTAGGAATCCATTGATCACAATTTTTTTTTCTTCCCACAGGGACTGAGGAACTATATTATTCTTGGCGTAGCATTCTGCACTATATCAGCAGGAGCATTAGCAACTGGCTTTTCCAAGGTGTGACTAATGCAGTTACAGAAAATAAACCAGAAGATGGCATCAATGTGAAGTTATTTGCAATGATATTAAAATTGGAACAGTTTGTATCAAAGTACTGCTTTTGATGTACACAGTGTCTCAGCCACTGTGCAGTGCCTTGGAACAACTGTTTGTAAGTCAGCCATAAGGCTGCAGAATTTTTGATTCAAATCCTTTTATTATTCTCTAAGTAATTGTTAATTTTGAAATGTTAAATGTTTATTGACCTTAGTACAGTTGTTCTCATTCAGAAATAGAACTACTGCAAGAGGTATTATACTTGGGAGCAGAATTACTGTAAACTAAGATAAGAATTCCTAATTAACAAATATGAAATTTTTGATTCAATAACAGACTAAACAAGGACACCTGGAAGTGATTAATATTTTGTTTGTTTCAAAAAAAGTTGTTTCAGCCTTGGCTCTTTGGAGAATTCTCACCTCTGAGTTTGAAGTTGTGGGTTCAAGCTCCACTCAGAAAATTGAGCACATACAATTAGGATGACACTTCAGTACAGCATTGAAGCTGTATTGCCACTGCCTTGAGTTCTTTCTTCCTGCTGGCTAATATTTATCGATCAGTAAGGCCACTGAAACGGATTATCTGGTCATTGTGCATTGTGCACAAATAGCCAAAGCAGCCATGGACTTTAAGTGCTATTTAAATTCAAGTTCATTCTTTCTTAACACAAAACAGATTCCTAAATCCCGTTGTCTTTTGATGAATTGTAGTGTATTAGCTGTATCAATCGACTCAACTGCTTATCAATCAGCAGATATGACTGGACTTTATTGAGCACGATCGATTCTTATTCACTCCTTTCTCAGGTTCGACAGCCTCAGGCTTCTATTTGATCCTAAGCTGAACATCTGACTGAATATCCTCTCCTACTTCTACTTCAGTAACATTCCCCAAGACCACCCTTGCTTCATTCCATCTGCTACTAAAACTTATCCGGGACTTTGTCACACCCAGACTCATTTACTCCATAACCCACCTGGCTTGTCACCCATCCTCCAACCTCCATAAATTTCAGCCAATCCAAAATTTTGCTGCCTGTATCCTATTCCACACCAAGTCCTCCCCACTATCACCCCATTACTCATTGACCTACATTGATTCCTAATTCCCCGTGCCTCAAATTTAACATTCCTATCTTTGTGTTTAAACCCCTTCATGAATTTACTCCCTGTGTCAAACTCTACAGCCCTCAAGAACATTGGGTTCCTCCCACTCTGGCTTTTTGGTTCACCCCTCAGTCCTTGCTTCCCCATTATTGGCATATAAGCATTCTGGAGTTCCTTCCCTCCCTAGTCACCCTTCCTAATCTGTACTTGTTGGGTTGAGCATCAATCTTTGTCTGATTTATGCTTCTGTGTAGTGCCTTTTTTATGTTAAAAGTGCTATATAAATGTGTTTTTATTAATGTATTAATTATTCTAATTTAATAAATGAGGGATAATTTTAGGTAATTTTGTAGCAGGTTATCTTCTAAGAATGTTTTAATAATATGTTGAGAATTATTAATGTGATTATTTTCTGTCTCAAAATTGGTGCTCTTCCTGTTAACTAACCAGATCTACTTTGCATAAATGATAAGAACAGATTGAATGCAAATAGTGAGATTTATTTACTCTCGGTAAAAATGTCCATCTCCCTTTGGGGTTTTACCACAACCACAAAGACAAATTTTGAGCTTAATTGAACCACCTGCATGGAACATTTCTTCAGTCAGCAAAACCCAATTAAAAATGGGGTGACTTTGAGTCCATGCTACTGGTGGGAGCTTCATTCACCAACAGCCCAAATCAGAAATTCAGACATGCATTACCTGCAATTTACTAATTATTCATTTTACAGGTTAGAAAATGGTGGGCAATATCCATATTTCTGATATGCATGACCGGCAGGTGAGACTCCCACCAGCAGTATGGCCCTAATGTGTTTAATATTTTGCTGCCAGCACAAAGGAAATCTTTCTCCTAACTCTGAAATACTGTCTTCCAGCTACAATCAAAAGTTAGCAATTGGATTGGGCATGGATTTGAATATTTCGCAACTTACAAATCAGTCTGGGACAGCTCAGATATAAATGTTGAGACATCACTTTCAGATAGATCATGTTGACCTGAACTGTTGGAAGCACACAGAGACAGGAGTGTTGGGTGCCTGAAACTATAAAGTGGGATTAAGTCCATCATTAAGAAACTGGATTCTGAAATGGATATTAGCCAGTTAGAGTTTATAGCCCTGATGTACTTTGGCGGATTATAGATACTAAATTTGTGAAGAAAAGATTAAAAATTAAAATAAGGTGCTAGAAGTACACAAAATGACAAACATCAGAAAAGATGCACTAATAATTTGGATATGAGCTCTTTGAGTTCTGATGAAGGGTTTTTTCCCAGCTTTGCAGTTTTGTCTTTTTATTGCCAATACAAAGTGAAATGGTGATATTCATAGTTTTGAAAGTGTTCACAGAAAAAATACGTTACCACAAAATATCAAAATGATCCTGTTTGCATTGTTTTTATAATAAAAACTTACTTGTTCTACACCTAGAGAGCATTGTGGTTATCATAATTTGTTTTCTTGTTATTACAATTATCCATTATCAACAAATTATCAATTTGCTAAATTGCTTATTCTACTTTTCTATTTCTTATTACCAAAGTGAATAACCTCACACTTCCCCATCTACTGCCTTGTTACTCAGCCACTTAGCTTGTCTATATCTTTTTGTAGCTTTTTGGTGTCCTCCCTCACAGCTCAATTTCCCACTTAGCTTTGCATTATCAGCAAACATAGATGCATTACTCTCTGTCTCTTCATCAAATTAATTAATATAGATTGTAAATAGCTGAAGCCCCAGCGCTCTTCCTTATTTTAATTTACCTTTCACAGGGTGTGGGTGTCACTGGCTAGGCCAGCATTTATTGTCCATCCCTAATTCCCTTGGGAAGATGGTCTTGAACCGCTGCAATCCATCTGGTGTAGGAACACCCGCAGTGCTGTTAGGAAGTGAGTTCCAGGATTTGGTCCAGTGACAGTGAAGGGACGGTGATGTAGTTCTAAGTCAAGCTGGTCTGTGGCTTGGTGGGGAGCTTGCAGGTGACGGAGTTCCCATGTACCTGTTGCCCTTGTCTTTCGAGGTAGTAGAGGTCTTGGGTTTGGAAGGTGCTGTCGAAGGAGCCTTGATGAGTTGCATCTTGTAGATGGTACACACTGCTGTCACAGTGTGTCGGTGGTGGAGGGAGTGAATGTTTAAGGTGTGAATTGGATGCCAATCAAAGCAGGCTGCTTTGTCCTGGATGGTGTCAAGCTTCTTGAGTGTTGTGGGAGCTGCACTCATCCAGGCAAGTGGAAAGTATTCCATCACATGCCTGACTTGGGCCTTGTAGATGGCTTTGAGGAATCAGGAGGTGAGTTACTTGGTGCAGGATTCCTAGCCTCTGACCTGTTCTTGTGTACACTATTTATTTGGCTTGTTCAGTTCAGTCTCTGGCCAATGGTAACCCCCCCCCCAGGATATTGATGGAGGGCAATTCAGCAATGATAATGCCATTTAATGTCAAGCTGAGAAGGTTCGATTCTCTCTTGTTGAAGATGGTCATTTCCTGGCACTTGTGTGGTATGAATTTACCTGCCACTTATCAGCTCAAGTCTGAATGTTGTCCAGATCTTGCTGCATATGGACATGGACTGCTTCAGTATCTGAGGAGTCGCAAATTGTTCTGAACATTGTGCAATCATCAGCGAACCTCCCCTCAAGATGGAGGGAAAGTCATTGATGAAGCAGCTGAAGGTTGGGCCTCGGATAGTACCTGAGGAATTCCTGCACCGATGTTGCAGGACTGCGATGCTTGATCTCCAGCAATCACAGCTATCTTCCTTTGGGCTAAATATGACTCCAACCAATGGAGAGTTTTCTCCAGATTTCCAGTGACTTAAGTTTTGCTAGGGCCCCCTATTGCCGAACTCAGTCAACTGCTGCCTTGACGTCAAGGGCAGTCACTCTCATGAATTCAGCTCTTTTATCCACGTTTGGACCAAACTATAATGAAATCAGGAGCTGAGTGGCCCTGGCAGAACCTAAACTGAGCATCAGCAATCAGGTTATTGCTGACTAAGTGCCACTTGATAGCACTGTTTCCATCACTTTGCTGTGGCACTCCAATAGTTACGGCTTGCCAACTTGAAAATTCCCCATTTATTCCTACTCTCTTTTTAATATATGTTAACTAATCATCGTCCATCCATGCTAATATATTACCCCCAACCGCATGAGCCCTTGTCTTGCATATTAACCTTATGTGTGACACCTTATCAAATGACTTTTGGAGATCCAAGTATACTACATCTACTGGTTACCTTTTATTACCCTACTAGTTACATCCTCGAAAAACTAATAAATCAGTAGAACAAGATTTTTCTTTCGTAAAACTACTATGACTTTGTTTGATCACACTATGATTTTCCAAGTGCATTGTTAAGACTTAACAATAGATTCCAGCATTTTCCTGATGATTGATGTCTGGCAAACTGTTCTGTAGTTTCCCCCCACCCCCGCCACCCCACCCCCGGCCCACCCCCACTCCTCTTGAATAGCATTGTTACACTTGCTAAATTTCAATCCACTGGGATTTTGGAATTTAGGGAATTTTGGAAAACTGTGATCAATGCATCCACTATCTCTACAGCTACCTGTTTTAGGCCATCTGGTCCTGGGATTTATCACCTTTTAATTCCTTAAATTTCTCCAAGTCTCTTTCTCTGCTGTTATTGGTGACCTTCAGTTTCAGTTTTTAGGATGTAATTTTTGTCTTCTACTGTGAAGACAAACACAAGATATTTGTTCGACATTTCATTCCCCATGATCATTTCTCCTGCTTCTGGCTCCAAGTAACCAACATTTACTTTAGCTACTCTCCTCTTTATGTACTTGTAAAAGTTCTTATCGGTTTTTATATTCCTGGCTAATTTAATCTCATTCTATTTTTGTTCCTTTTTCTCAACTATTTGGTCACCCTTTGCTGGTTTCTAAAACACTCCATATCCTCTGGTTTACTACTATACTTTACAACATTTTAGGCTGCTGTTTTTAATCTAATACAATACGTAGCTTCTCTAGTAAGCCACGATGGATCTTTGTTGCTGAGTTTTTGTTTTTTAAATGGAGTGTGTTTTTGTTGAACATTTTGAATTGTTTGTGCTTCCCACTGTTGATTTAGCGCCAAACCTTTTAGTCTATTTATCCAATCAACCTTAGCCAATTCTTCTGTCATATCAACATAATTGGCTTTGTTTGACTTTTGTTTGAGACTGGAGTGTGTTGCTTTCAAGCTTAATATGGAATTTAATTGTATTATTACTTTTTTCCCGGTGGATCTTTTATTATAAGATTACTAATAAAACGTGCTTCTTTGCACAATTCTAGATCTAAATAACTATATCCTTAGTTGGTTCCACCAAAAATTGTTCCAGGAAATGGTCACAAAAGCATTCTACAAACTCATTTTCCAGACCACCTTTGCCAATTTGATTTGTTGGATAAAATCAGAACTAAGCAGGTTAGAGGCGGTTTCCTATTTCTTACATTTTTACCAGCCATGTGACCCAAACACATATTTGGGGTGGGGGATGGTGTTAAAATCCCCCCATTGGACTAGAACATAGCAACAACTGAAGTGGGTTCTTTTTAATTCATATCTCTTGTAACCATAAGAAATCTGAGAATATTGGAGTTAATATGATAAAGGAAGTTCACATATAAGAAGTACTTTTCTGACAGCCCTCTTAGTGCAGCCTATAATTTTTAAACATCTTAAATTAATGATTGGAAAATAGTGTTTGATATTCTGACATATGCTCCTGGCAAAGACGACTCCCCAACAAGAGCTCAAAGTCAGAAAATTACCACCACCCCCCACCGCCCCCCCCCATTCCATAGAGCACAGTACGAAGTGTTGCTAAACTTTGATGCTAACTCAGTAATCTAAGTAGATTTTATATTTAATCCCTGTCATCCCTGTCATCTAAAATCATAATTGAATGATTTGAAGTGTAACAAGATGGTTTAATTCATACTGTGACATATTAATGATATTTTGATTTAATAAAGGCAGGGTTATTCAAAGCATAGTTTATTCTGCACTGGAGTCTGACTGATTCTCAGAACTAATGCTTATAAAGAAATAAAGAACCTGCATTTATATAGCGCGTCTCATGTCATCATGATGCCCCAAAACACTATAAAGTGAAGGAAGCACTTTTAAAATGTGGTCATTGATGCAATGTGGGGAAACCAAGAAGCCACTTTGCACATAGCAAGGTCCCACAAACTGCAATGGTAGCATTTTAAGAATATATTTAAGCAATTAAAAAACAATAATACTTCCTAATAGATTTTAAGAAAGTTTTGTTCTTGCTAATGTAAAAAAATTACAATCCTGCTGGTCCCTGCTCCATCCAGATTAACAAGATTAACGAGTCTGTTAGCAGCAGTCAACAGCAAGCAGATTGCTAGCTTTAAAGCAGTGGCCCAAAATTTGCTGTCAAATAACCCAGCAACTTCACATGAGGGCAGGTGCATGATTCAATGTAGAAATCGAGAAGTTGCTGTTGGAGATGCACTACTCTGCCATTAGCTTTGCAAAACCACCACTGCAGTGTCTTGCTCTCCATTAAAATGTATTGAGCAGGGTCATTCCTGTATTTGCACAAGAGATACAAAGTAAACTGGCCATAGGAAATAAAGTCATTACAAGTTTAAGTATCCTTTTAATGACATGATAAATGTTAATTATTGATAATCAACCTCTCTGGCACTGAAAAAATTAACTATTACAAGTATGGAGCCCCACTCATTCATATTTTAATTGTGGGAGATTTTTTTGAAACTTAAAATAGTATTTTTTTCTATTTCTTTGTCTCTTTAATTCTCTCTTGATCCAATCTTTTTTATCCTCTCCTTGTTTCTCTTCCTGTACCTGATTGACATTGCATTAATGCACTCTAATTTCCTCTTTCCCCCTCAGTTCTTGTGCTGTTAAGAACATAAGAATATAAGAAATAAGAGGAGTAGGCCTTCGGTTCCTTCAGCTTGCTCCACCTGTCATTAAAATTCTGGCTGATCTGATGTGGCCTTAATTCCACTTTCCTGCTTGTCCTGCATAACCTTTGACTCCCTTGCGTTGGGATGGTGTTAGTTGCAGAAATCTTTGCAGTCTCCTGTATGTTAACAACAAATCTTTATTAACTACTTAAAATTATATACAAATATACAATAAAGGGTAAGGCAAGGAGCTATCTCCAACCGAGGTTTTAACACATCTCTGACCAACACTACACTGACCCTAGGGCTAGGTCATGTGCTTTCTCACATCACTGTGTGGGCGGTACTGTACTCAGTCCCACATTAACCTTTATGCACCAGACCCTTCTACTACAGCACCACCCCAAGTCTTTATTCCATGGATATAGAGTTAATTTAGTTTACTTCAAGTCTTACATTGTTATATGTCTTATGCATTTAGCTTATTGTTACAACCTTAATGGTATTCCAACATTATTGCAATTACACTATTAGTATTAACACATTCTCAGTACCCCATCTCTCCCTTTCAAATCCTTGAAGTTAGAGGTTCAGGAAGTCTAGAGGCCTTATAACTCTTCTGTTGGTTCTGTTCTTGTTGGCTTGGAGGTTGGACTGGCATTTGGGCATGCTTTCATTCTTTTCTTCCATTGATTTATGTTGAACCATGCTTGCTTGGTTCGGCTGTTGTGCCAATGTATGGTCGCTGTTAGTTTCAATCATTTCTTGCAAGGTGGACAAAGAAGGTATTCATCTCCTTGCTGCTACTTTTCCTTCTTTTCTGCATGGGCCACCTGGAAGTCTTCTGAGGCTGAGAAAGAGTGTTTCTGTGGCGAGAAGACAGTTGAGTTGTATGCTTCCCTCTGTTTTTTGTTGTCGATGGTGATAGACTCCTACCAGGTAGCAGCACTCCTTGTTGTTGTGGCATGCTGGCTGAAAGTTGAAGTTTGAGCACAGTGTTGATATGTCAACCAGCTGTACCATCATTGTATTTGGAGGTAAGGCTTCTCAGACTGCTGATCAATCTCTGGTACCACTTCCACTGGAGGTGCCATGGTGATCTTGGGGGTGGTAGGTTGGTCTGACCATTGGGGATTTTCCGGGACCTGGAATGATAATAGACAAATCTGCTCAGCAAAGAGAGATCGAAGGTGAAATCCGAGTCTGAATACTCTTTAGTGTTTGAGCACTCAGGACCGTGCTGTTCTGGCTGGCTAACAACAGTGGTAGCCTTTACATCCTGCACCATCTGGAGGAGATCCATGGTGACGCAGGCATCCCCACTCTGAAGAGAGAAAAGATGGTTATAGATAACGTACATCAGATCAAAGATCTGTTTGCTGCCACACCTCAGTGGTTCCAGAATCATGCCAATGACCAGGAGTAAGACTCTCCCTGCTCCATCAAGTGTCCATTGTTTAAAGCCAGAAGCCATTGAGCCAAGGTTTCTTGTCTGACAGGACTGTCAAGCTGGCACCTGAATCAAATTTAAAATTTGGCAGATGACCATTTACCAGGACGTCAGCATTCCAAAATGAAGAACCATAATCTTTGACCTCACCCAACGAACATGGCTGTGCGTCTTCTGGGTTTTCGGTGTGTGCAGTGCTGGGGTTTTGACTTGTACAGTTTGCCAAAGTGTCCTTGTCTGTTGCAGTGGAAGCATTGGGCTGTACTTGCAGGACACTAATCTCTCCTGTGAGGGTATGTCGTGCCACAGCGCTGGTAAGGTCACTGCTGGGTAGTTCAGGAATTGTTTACCCTGACTTGGATTACCCCTGCGTCTTTGTGACCTGATAAGCTGGACTGAGTGTTGGCTTCTCCCCCATGTTGTATTCTCTCCCCATAGAATTGTCCTGTGTTGTGCATGTAGCTCAGACAGTCTATCTGGATTGCCTTGTCTAGGGTAAGATCATCTTTAGCTTGCAGGAGGTCAGAAAGTGAATCATCTATAATACTCACCATGATTCTGAGTTGGATGAGGTCAGACTTTAAATCTCCAGATTCACACCCCTCGACCATCCTATAGAGATCATTTATGAAGAAATCGGCAGGTTCCTCAAGCAGTTGGACTCTCTTATTGAATTTAGCTCTTACCAGTATTTTGTTGGATCTCAAGTTGAAATAAACATCAAAGGATTTTAAAACCTCCTCAAATTTGTCAGATGACTCATCAATATTTTGTCATGCAGCGATGTTCTCTGCAATTGGCCCTATTGAGTAAAGAAGTGTGTTTACTTGTTCTGCCTCTGATTTTCCATTTAAACCTGAAGCAATGCTGTATCTTAAAAGTCTTCTCTTCCAAAGACTCCAATTTTGTGACTGGTCTGGGCCTTGGCTGAGCCCCATTGGATTGGAAATGTGGAATTGTGATCCATGCTGAAGATTTTAAAAGTGAGGGTACAGCTTTAAGAGCTTACAGGCTTCCAAGACGGTGTCACCGTTCACTGCAGAACAATGGATTTCTTGCAATTTCTAGTTTTGGCAGGCTTTGCAAAATGGCAACTCCACATTTCGTGAAGAAGAATCTTCAACAATAGCTGCGTGGGTCGACAGTCTGCGACTTGATTTAACCAGCAATCTAGCATTGCAAGTGGCTAGACATTTGAATGAACCACAGGCTTACGGTTTAAGGATTTGAACAGTTGTGAGACTTCCGAGAATTGAGTAAGTTAATTATTGTTTTTTTTCTGTTCAACTCAAAGGCTACGTTTTGAGGCTATAAGTCAAGGAATTGGGAATAGCAACAGCTTTCGTTCAAACAGCGCTTCTGACTGAATTAGTAAAAGGGGCTCCTCAAGACTGGCTGCAGTCTGGAAGTGAAAAGGATTTAGCTCACCCCAGCAGGCCATAGGCTCTGCATACTGAAGCTGGACCTCCAAGGGAGATTGTTTGGAGTCTTCTGCTTCAGTAAAACTCCTGCCCTTACCTTGTAGGCTCTTCTCTCTGAAGCATTTCTTCGTGAATTTTCTCAGTGTCTGTAGCTTCAGTTGGGAACTTCTTTCAGTTTATAATCCATTGAAGATGTCCTTTTCCTTAGTCTTTCAGCATTTCTATGAAGATGAGGGCATTTGATCCAAAGCTGCCACCATGTTGAGATGATATTGGTTGCAGAGCTTCTTTATTAAAGAAGTCTTCATAATCTTCTGAAAGTTAACAGCAAGTCTTCATTAACTACTTGTAACTATATACAAATATACAGGTACAGGCATGGAGCTAACTCCATCCTAGTCTTAACATATCTCTGGCCAACACCATACTGACCTGGGGTCTAGGTTATGTGCCTTCTTACATCACTGTGTGGGCTGTATCTTACTCAGTCCCATATTAACATTGTATGTATCAGACCCTTCCACTACACCTTGTATATCAAAAATCCAACTCAGCCTTGAATATATTCAATCTCCCAGCCTCTGCTTTTCAGGTCTTGAGAACATTATTATGGTTCCCTGGCCGTAAGCATTCTCATCAAAACAAGGGCAGAATTATGATGTTGCAGGCACCAGGTGTCCTACTGCAGTGTCAGAATTCAGGGAGCCTCAGTGCTTGTAAAGCCGTGGCTTTTCAAAAAATGTTGACTTTCCCTTCTCTTTCTGCTTCCTGTGTACTAGCTCACAGAGGAATTTTCAGCACTGATAAATAAATGGAAAAGTAAATGTGAATGAAAGCTAGCAAATAATGTAAAGGCAAGCTGCAAAACCTTAGAACCATAGAAAAGTTACAGCACAGAAGGAGGCCATTTGGCCCATCTTGTCCATGCCAGCCCAAGGACACCCAGATGCCCTTTCTAATCCCACCTTTCTGCACCCGGGCCATAGCTTTGCAGCTTACAACACTTAAGGTGCAGACAAGGTACTTTTTAAAAGAATTTAGAGTTTCTGCCTCTACCACCAACTCCAGACACCCACTACGCTCTGCATAAAAAAGTTCTTCCTCATGTCCCTCCTATACCTTCTGCCACTTATCTTGAATCTATGTCCCCTGGTTCCAGAATTCTGCACCAAGGGAAGCAATTTTATCCTGTCCACTCTATCTATTCCCCTCATAATTTTGTACACCTCAATCAAGTCACCTCTCAGCCTTCTTTGTTCTATGGAAAATAACCCCAATCTATCCAATCTCTCCTCTAACCCAGGCAACATTCTTGTAAACCTCCTCTGCACTCTCTCCAGAGCTATTATGTCCTTCCTGTAATGTGGTGACCAGAACTGCACACAATACTCCAGTTGGGACCTCACCAGTGTTTTATACAATTCCAACATTTTATCCTTACTTTTATATTCTACACCTCTGCCAGTGAAGGAGAGCATTCCATATGCCTTCTTTACAACCTTGTCTACTTGAACTGCTGCCTTCAGGGATCTGTGTATTTGTACGCCAAGATCTCTCACTTCATCTACTTCTCTTAGTATATTCCCATTTATTGTGTAATCCCTGTAACTGTTTAACCTCCCAAATGTATGACCTCACACTTCTCTATGTTAAAATCCATCTGCCACTTTACCACCCACTCCACCAACCCATCTATATCATTTTGGAGATTATGGCTATCCTCTACACTATCCACTACTCAGCCAATCTTTGTGTCATCTGCAAATTTCCCAATCGTGCCCCCCACATTCACATCCAAATCGTTAATATATAACACAAACAGCAAGAGTCCCAACACCAAGCCCTGTGGAACACCACTTGAGACAACTTTCCATTCGCAAGGGCATCCATCGACCATTACCCTTTGTTTCCTGTTACAAAGCCAACCTTTTATCCAGTTTGCCACATTACCCTGAATCCCATGGGTTTTTATTTTCCTGACCATTCTGCCATGTGGGACCTTGTCAAATGTCTTGCTAAAATCCATGTACACAACATCCACTGCACTACCTTCATCAACCCTTCTTAGTCACTTCCTCAAAGAATTCAATCAAATTTGTGAGGCACAACCTTACTTTAACAAATCCATGCTGACCATCCCTGACTTGTCCATGCCTTTCCACATGACAGTTAATCCTATCTCTCAGGATTGATTCTAGTAATTTGCTCACCACCGATGTAAGACTAACTAGCCTATTTTTTTTTCCCTCAGTGCCCCTTATATTGTTTGGCATTTCCTTTGATCCCTTTTTAAACAATAGAACTACGTTTGCATTTCTCCAGTCCTCCGGTACCTCCCCTGTATCTAGTGAAGATTGGAAAATTATCCTCAGAGCATCTGCTATCTCCTCCCTGACTTCCTTCAGCAGCCTCGGAAACAATCCATCTGGCCCTGGTGACATATCAACTTTCAAGGATTTCAGCCCTTCAAGTACTTCCTCTCTCTTTATGACTATCTCGCTGTGTTCCTCCTGGACTACTATATCTACATCCTCCCTTTCCTTTGTAAACACGGAGACAAAATATTCATTCAAAACCCTTCCCACAGCATCTGCATCTACACACAAGTTTCCATCTTCATCTCTGATAGATCCCACTTTTTCCTTAACTAACCTTTTAGCATTAATGTATTGGTAAAACATCTTTGGGTTATCTTTAACTTTACTTGCTAATCTTTTTTCATGCCCTCTTTTTGATTTCCTTATTTACTTTTTTACTTCGTCCCTGCACTTCCTATATTCATCTAGGCTATCTGCAGTGCTTAGTTCTTTGTGCCTATCGTATGCTTTCTTTTTCTGTTTGATCTTACCCTGTCTTCCTCTAGACAACCAGGGGGGTCTAGATTTGGCAGTACCACTCTTATTTTTGTAGGGGACATGTCTACTTTGTATAATTAGGATCCCGCTTTTTAGTGCTTCCCATTGGTTTTCCACTGTATTATCCTCCAGCAGTGCTGTCCAGTCCACCTCAGCCAAGTCCTTTCTAATTTCTGCAAAATTTGCTTTCCCCCAGTTCAATAATTTTACCCCTGCCTTGTCTTTGTCCTTTTCCATGGTAATGCTAAATCTAACTGAATTGAGATCACTGTCCCCGATATGGTCACCAACTGTCACTTCACCCACTTGCCCTTCTTTGTTCCCCAAGACTAGGTCTGGAATTGTATCTCCTCTTGTTGGGTTTGTCATTAATTGGTTGAAAATATTTTCCTGGACACACTACCTGAATTTTTTTTTCCCTCAGTGCCCCTTATATTGTTTGAATCCCAGTTGATATTAGGATAGTTGAAGTCTCCTACTTTTATTGCCCTCTTGTTCTTACAAGCAGAAATTTGCCTACATATTTGTTCTTCTATCTCCCTTTTACTATTTGGGGATCTGTAGTATACTCCCAGTAGTGTGACTGCCCTTTTTTTATTTCTAAGCTCAATCCATAAAGCCTCGTTTGTTGACCCATTTAGTATATCATCCCGTCTCACAACTGGAATTGATTCTTTAACCATTAGTGCTACCACCACCCCCCCCACCTCTTTTTTTATCTCCTACTCTATCGTGTCTGAAGACACTATAACCAGGGATATTAAGCTGCCAGTTTTGTCCCTCCTTTAGCCAGGTCTCCATTATTTCAATGACATCCTGCTGCCATGTGTCTAACTGTGCCCTTATCTCATTTACCTTGTTTGTAATACTCCTTGCATTGAAGTATAAACAGTTTAACCCCATCAATTTCCCTTGCTGGACACTTTGTAACCTTTGCTTCTCCTGTACCTCCATGTCTATCACAACGTCCATTGCTAATATTCTACCTTCATTTTTCTGATCTGAATCTGACCTATCTGATCCTACTCCTAGGATCCCATCCCCCTGCCACACTAGTTCAAATATTCCGCAACAGAACTAGCAAAAGCCCCCGCAAGGATAATAGTCCCTGCTCTGCCTGGGTGCAGCCCGTCCAGTTTGTATAGGTCCCATCTTCCCCAGAACCGGTCCCAGTGCCTCAAGAATCTGAATCCCTCCCGGCTATACCATCTCTCCAGCCACGTGTTCATTTGGTTATCCTCTTATTCCTGCTCTCGCTAGCACGTGGAACTGGGAGTAATCCTGAGATTACTACATTTGAGGTCCTGCATTTTAATTTATCTCCTAACTCCCTGTACTGAGCTTGCAGATCCTCATCCCTTAGTTTACCTATGTCGTTGGTACGAATGTGTACTACGACTACTGGCTGTTTACCTTCCCTTCCCAGATACCTTCCTGCAGCCACTCTGTGACATCCTGGAACCTGGCACCAGGGAGGCAACATACCATCAATGCACCCTGGATTACAGGTATCTCTGGTACATAAAACGTTTCTTGGACTGCTGTTCCCGTCACATTCTGAGATCCACACTCAGTGCCATGCGCCGCCATATGAACACACTCGACCTCTCCCTCCAGCAGCACCGCCGTACCCTTTTTCAAAGCTGCGCGTGCCTCCAGTTTCATTTTATTCTTCGTCTCATCCGACGCCTCAACAAGAAACTTTTTCTCTTTCTCTCAAGTGCTAAGGAATGCAAGCTCCAACAACTCATCGACACCAGCACCCATCTAGGACCCTCCGCCCCTGCCTGTCCCTCTGTCCCCATCCCGTCTTCCAATCCCAGCCCCAGCCGTGTATTCACTATACCCCCTGAGCTTCCCCTCTCCGATGCTGAACGTTCAGTGCTTAGCAAAGGACTTAGTTTTACATCCTTACATGCTCATCTCAATGAATTTTGGGCTCGGCACGATGCTGAACTCTTCTTCCGCCGCCTTCATCTCCGTGCTCACTTCTTTGGGCAGGAATCCTCTCCCCATTCAACGGATCCTTTTGCCCAACTGCAATATTCTCCCTCCACCTGGACCCCTCCCTCTGGATTCTTACCTTCTCTTGATCTTTTCATTGAGAACTGTCGGCATGACATTAGTCGTCTCAATTTCTCTGCTCCTCTCACCCATTCTAACCTGTATCTCTCTGAACTTACTGCACTCCATTCTCTCAGGTCCAACCCTAACATTGTCATCAAACCAGCTGACAAGGGTGGCGCACTGACCTCTACCTCACGGAGGCTGAGCGTCAACTCGCAGATACTTCCTCCTACTTCTCCCTGGACCATGACCCCACCACTGAACATCAAGGCATTGTTTCCAGGATTGTCACTGACCTCATCTCCTCTGGAGATCTTCCTTCCACAGCTTCCAAACTGATAGTCGCCCAACCTCAGATGGCCCGTTTCTACCTCCTACCCAAAATCCACAAACAGGACTGTCCCGGCAGACCGATCGTGTCAGCCTGTTCCTGCCCCACGGAACTCATTTCTCGCTATCTTGACTCCATTCTCTCTCCCCTTGTCCAGTCCCTTCCCACATACATCCGTGATTCCTCTGACACCTTACTTCACATCAACAATTTCCAGGTCCCTGGCCCCAACCCCCTCCTTTTCACCATGGACGTCCAATCCCTCTACACCTCCATCCCCCACCGGGATGATCTGCTTCTTCCTCGAACAGAGGCCCGAACAATCCCCATCTACCATTACTCTCCTCCGTCTGGCTGAACTTGTTCTCACACTGAACAATTTCTCCTTTAACTCCTCCCACTTCCTCCAAATAAAAGGTGTGGCTATGGGTACCCGCATGGACCCCAGCTATGCCTGTCTCTTTATGGGGTATGTGGAACATTCCTCGTTCCAGTCCTACTCCGGCCCCGTCCCACAACTCTTTCTCCGGTACATCGATGATTACTTCGGTGCTGCTTCATGCTCTCGTCGGGACCTGGAAAAATTTATTAATTTTGCTCCGAATCTCCACCCCTCCATCATTTTCACGTGGTCCATCTCTGATACTTCCCTTCCCTTCCTTGACCTCGCTGTCTCAATTTCTGGTGATAGACTGTCCACCAATATCCATTACAAGCCTACCGACTCCCACAGCTACCTCGACTACAGCTCCTCACACCCCGCTTCCTGTAAGGACTTTATCCATTCTCTCAGTTCCTTCGCTTCCGTCGCATCTGTTCTGATTATGCTACCTTCAAAAACAGTTCCTCTGACATGTCCTCCTTCTTACTTAACCAAGGTTTTCCACCCACGGTAGTTGACAGGGCCCTCAACTGTGTCCGGCGCATCTCCCGTGCATCCGCCCTCATGCCTTCTCCTCCCTCCCAGAAACATGATAGGGTCCCCCTTGTCCTCACTTATCACCCCACCAGCCTCCACGTTCAAAGGATCATCCTCCGTCATTTCCGCCAACTCCAGCATGATGCTACTACCAAACACATCTTCCCTTCACCCCACCGGCAGCATTCCGTAGGGATCGTTCCCTCCGGGACACCCTGGTCCACTCCTCCATCACCCCCTACTCCTCAACCCCCTCCTACGGCACCTCCCCATGTGAACGCAGAATATGCAACACCTGCCCCTTCACTTCCTCTCTCCTCACCGTCCAAGGGCCCAAACACTCCTTTCAAGTGAAGCAGCATTTCACTTGCAGTTCCCTCAACTTAGTCTACTGCATTCGTTGCTCCCAATGCGGTTTCCTCTACATTGGAGAGACCAAACGCAGATTGGGTGACCGCTTTGCAGAACACCTTCGGTCTGTCCACAAGCATTACCCAGACATCCCTGTTGCTTGCCATTTTAACACTCCACCCTGCTCTCTTGCTCACATGTCTGTCCTTGGCTTGCTGCTTTGTTCCAGTGAAGCTCAACGCAAACTGAAGGAACAGCACCTCATCTTCCAACTAGGCACTTTACAGCCTTCCGGACTGAATATTGAGTTCAACAATTTTAGATTTTGAACTCCTTCCTCCATCCCCACCCCCTTTCTGTTTCTTCCCCCTTCCTTTTTGTTTTTTTCCAATAATTTATATAGATTTTTCTTTTCCCACCTATTTCCATTATTTTTAACTGTATTCCACCCATCGTTTATTTCACCCCACCCCCACTAGAGCTACCTTGCTTGTCTTGCTCTCCACTCTTAATTAGCACATTCTTTTAGATAATATCACCACCTTCAACACCTCTTTGTTCTTTTGTCTGAGACATCTTTTGGTTATCTCCTCCTATCACCGCTTGCTTGTCCCAACAACCACTCCCACTTCTCCCCCCACTCCCCCCTTAAACCAGCTTATATTTCACTCCTTTCCTATTTTTACTTAGTTCTGTTGAAGGGCCATGAGGACTCGAAACATCAACTTTGCTCTTCTCCGCTGATGCTGCCAGACCTGCTGAGTTTTTCCAGGTATTTCTGTTTTTGTTTAGGCAACATACCACCCTTGATTTGCGTTTGTGGCCACAGAAGCGTCTATGTGCCCCTAACTATTGAATCCCCTATCACTATAGCCCTGCCACTTGTTTTCCTCCCACCCCTCTGAGCAGCAGAGCCACCCATGGTGCCGTGAGCTTGGCTGTTGCTGCTTTCCCCTGAGAGGCATCCCCCAACAGTATCCAAAGCGGTATATCTGTTAGAGAGAGGGATGACCACAGGGGACTCCACTACCTTCCTGAGTCTTTTACTGTTCCTGATGGTCACCCATTCCCTTTCTGCCTGTGTAATCGTCACCTACGGTGTGACCACCTCACTAAACGTGCTATCCATGACTTGCTCAGCATTGCGGATGTTCCACAATGAGTCCACCCGCAGCTCCAGCTCCAAAGTTCAGTTAGCTAGAAGCTACATTTGGACACACCTTCCGCACACATGGTCACCAGGGACGCTGGAAGCATCCCTCATTTCCCACATCCTGCAGGAGAAGCATATCACGGGTCTGGCTTCTCCTGCCATGATGACCCTCTCGATTAAGCTAGTTACTCCCTTAAAAAAATACGCTAGCTCGGGGCCTTATTTATGTTAGCTAGGAACTTTGTTTCTTGACTAATTATACTTGTACAATACTACTCTATACTTTTTTTAGCTCCTACATCAGCATTAAGCAATGAATTACTTTAATAGATTGAAAAACAAACTCACAGGATTTACTCACCAATCAGCTGCTTTTTTAAAATCCGCTTTCAGAAGAGTGTTCCTTGCAGGTCTAGTGCACTGCTGAAGGTACTACCTCTCCCTTTCTTTCTCTTGATTTGAGGAGGAGGGAGGGATGGAAACACTACAGCAATGTAATGTTTGGGGCTATTCCATTCTTTGACAGTGGGTCCTCCTTGACCCCCTTCTGAGTTGCGGTGACTGTGCTGACTTCTCCCAGAATGCTTTTCAGTCACTTCTCACTACCCCCCTTCTTTAGATAAGTGGAAAGCAAAAGAATAGCAAGGACTAACATGGGTCCATTACAAGTGGAGACAGGAGAGCTTATAACGAAAAATAGGGAAATGTCAGAGTAACTTAACAATTACTTTGTGTCTGCCTTCATGGAAGAAGACACGGAAAATCTCCCAGAGGTACAAAGGAACTAAAGGACTTGTGAAAATGAGATACTGAAAGAAATTAGT
Organism: Carcharodon carcharias; assembly: GCF_017639515.1. NCBI lineage: Eukaryota > Metazoa > Chordata > Chondrichthyes > Lamniformes > Lamnidae > Carcharodon > Carcharodon carcharias. The sequence continues at coordinate 47,602,374 of NC_054467.1, read as the reverse complement.
ATTATTAAAGAGGTAGCACTTGAAAAATTAATTGGATTGAAATTTGATAAATCCCCTGGATCAGATGAGCTACATCCCAGAATGTGGAAAGTGGTGGCTAAAGAGATAGTGGATGCATTGGTGGTTATCTTTCAAAATTCTGAAGATTGGAAAGAAGCAAATGTAACCCCGCTATTTAAGAAGGGAGGGAGGGAGAAAACTGAGAACTATAGACCTGTTAGTTTGACATCAGAGTAGGGAAAATGTTAAAATTTATTGTAAAGAATGTAGTAACTAGATACTTGGAAAATATTGATATGATTGGGCAGAGTTAACATGGATTTATGAAAGGGAAATCATGTTTGACAAACCTGTTGGAGATTTTGGAGAATGTTATTTGTAGCATAGATAAAGGAGAACCAGTGGATGTGGTGTATTTGGATTTTCAGAAGGTTTTTGATAAGGTCCCACACAGGAGGTTAGTAAACAAAATGAGAACACATGGGATTGGCGGCAATATATTGATTGAGAATTGGTTAACCGACAGAAAACGGAGAGTAGGAATAGACAAGTCCTTTTCAGAATGGCAGGCTAGGGGGTATCGCACGGATCAATGACAGGGCCACAGTTGTTCACAATCTATGTAAATGATTTGGATGTGGGGACCAAATGTAATATTTTCAAATTTGCTGATGACACATAACTAGGTGGGAATGTAAGTTGTGAGGAGGATGCAAGGAGGCTCCAAGGGGATTTGGACGGGCTAAGTGAGTGGGCAAGAACATGGCAGATGGACTATAATGTGAATAAGTGTGAAGTTATCCATTTGATAGAAAAATCAGAAAGACAAAATATTTCTTAAATGATGAGAAGTTAGGAAGTGTTGATGCCCAAAGGAACCTGGGTATCCTTGTTCATGAGTCACTAAAAGATAGCATACAGGTGCAGTAAGCAATTTGGAAGGCAATTGGTATGTTGGCCTTCATCGCAAGGGGATTTGAATATAGGAGTCGAGATGTAAAGCTGCAATTGTATGGAGCCTTGTTGAGACCGAACCTAGAGTATCATGTACAGTTTTGGTCTCCTAAGGAAGGATAGACTTGCCATAAAGGGAGTGCAATGGAGGTTCACCAGACTAATCCCTGGGGTGACGGGATTGTCTTATGAGGAAGGATTTAGGAAACTGGGTCTGTATTCTCTAGTGATTTGAAGAATGAAAGGTGATATCATTGAAACTTACAGAATTCTTACAGAGCATGACAGGATATATGAGGATAGGATGTTTCCCTTGGCTGGTGAGTCTAGAACCAGGGGACATAGTCTCAGAATAAGAGGTAAGCCATTTAAGACTGAGATGAGGCTGAATTTCTTCACTCAGAGGGTGGTGAACCTTTGGAATTCTTGTGGCAGTTCAATCGCTGAACACGCTCAAGACAGAAATTGATAGAATTCTGGATACTAATGACAAAGGATATGGGGATATTGAGGAAAAATGGCGTAGAGGTAGATGATCAGCCTTATCTGTTTGAATGGTGGAGTGGTCTCAATAGGATGAAAGGCCTACTCCTGCATTCCTACATTCTGCACAACTTTGTCATCTTATTGAGGCAATGTACATCCAACCATGTGCAGGTGGACACATATCAACTGCGTAAGAATGAAGGATTAGCAGCCTCTGGTGTATTTCCCACCAAATGCACTGCTCAACTGCTAGATGAAGGGGCACTGTCTGTTTGGCATAATGGTTAATGGGCAGCCAAAGAAGTGCTGAAAATTCCTCTGTGAGCTAGTACACAGGAAACAGAAAGAGAAGGAAAAATCAGCATTTTTTGAAAAGCCACTGCTTTACAGGCAGCACTGAGGTTCCCTGAATTCTGACACTGTATCATGACACCTGATGTCTGTAACATCATAATTCCGCCCTTGTTTTGATGAGGATGCCTATGGCCAGGGAACCATAATAGTGAGCCATAACTTCCGATGGAGTGGCAGTTGAGTCATATTGAGTCAGATAGCCACTCTGCTCGAAATTACTTACCTGGAAATCCAGGTGATCCTATTTCACCCAATCTTCCAGCTCAGGCTGGGTGAGATCAGTGCAGTGCAGCTCGCTCCCGGGTCCTACAGTCGATGGCAGTTCAGTCGCAGGTAAGTAAGCCATGCCCCCTTTTTTATGGCATGAGCCACAATAAACCAGGTAAGTTTAAAGGCCCAGTCAAGTTTAAGGGTCTTTGACAAGCCAGGGAGAAGGTAAGTATACAAGGTAAGTGAGTATTATTTGAGGAACAGGCCAAGCCTGGGATGGGGGCTGGTCAGGAGTTGGGCCTGTTGGGGGTTGGTGGGGAGTCAGTTGGGAGTCAGAAATCTGGCCTGGGATTGGGGTTGGATGTGGGGGGAGTTGAGAATCAGGCCCGGAGGAGGAGGTCGGGCCTGGGCTTGGGGGGGTGTTGGACCTGTCGACCCTGGGGAGGTAGGATAGTCGGGGGCAAGTCCTGTGGGTATTCAGGGGATGGGGATATTCTGGGGGGTGCAGTGGGGGGAGTCCTGTGGTTGGTTAGTAGGGGCGGAGTTAGTGTTGGGGGTCAGAGTGGGTCAGTGTTATAGTTTCCCAGAAGCTAGAAGTGATTTTAATTCTTCTGGCTGTTTCTGGGTATCTATTGCTGTAACACAGTTGGAACCATCAGAAGTTTGCAATTTAAATCACATTTCCGATGGTTCCCAGTGCAAGCAATTTCCCAAAGGAAGTTTGAACTTCCCGGGCAAATACTGTGCAATCCTCACCTGGGAAGCTCCAAGTGGCGTTTCCCAGTGCATCTTTGGAATACCCCTGAGATACACTGCCCTGGAGCTTGGATTTATGGCCCAGACCTGGCAATATCCATAGCTTGAGTGGAAAGTGCAATTGCATAGCATATTAATGTCATGATTGGAGCATTGCAACCAAGGGTGAAGAGGAGAGAGGATAATCTAGACATACATTTGTCTTCATCCAAGAATTTTATTTAAAAAATGCTGTGAGTGGTATACAGTCAAAAGAATATGTTTTGATTTCATAACCTTCAAATCAAGAAATAAATGCAGTCAGAAAAATAATAACATTGTGTTAATGTTAGATTGCCTATAGTGTAAATTGGCCTGTTCTGACCAAGTGCAAAAACTGTATCTCTGTCTGCATAATTTTTATTTACAGATGCTGAGCAATGCATATTTTTAAAAGTTGTAAACCAATCTTCTGCCAGGTTCGGAGGGTTGGAAGAGAAACAGTAGCTACTGCTGCAGGCAGTCCTAGGGAAGCCTCGAGCAGTTGCAATGGCTGGTGGCTAAGTGCCTTAATTCTGCTGCTTTCAGACATCAGCCAGCAGGCCTCCATTGATGCCTGACTTGCTTTCCCTGACAGTTAAACTGGCTTATCTTTATCATTCTCCAGAATTTTGCTGCTGGTCTCTCACAGAAACCCCAATCTAAGGGAACTTGTGTGCAAGGACTAAGAACCAATAATTGTGGTTGCTGGCCTACCCTCTGCCAAGCTGCGACCTATTAGGTCATTCAGCCCATAGGTCTGCTCCGATACTCAAACAGATCATGCTGATCTGCAATTCAACTTCCATTTTCTGGCTTTGGCTCCATATCCCTTACCTAACAAAAAATTATCTATCCTATTCTTGAATGTTTTGTGAAAATATCTAATTTCATGATTCATATGTTTTCTGAGTAAAACTTGTAGTTTGGGGATTGAAAATTTTAAATGTAAACTATTAGAAACATCTGGTTTGAGAAGCTAGTAAGTTGATCAAAGTAATTGCAACTCAACAGGGGACCTATGTTTATCTAATAAGATCAGAGTTGGAAGGGGAAAAACAATAAACAATAGCTGGTCCTCTCTTGGCTTCATTATGGAGCCAATGAGTCTAGTAAGATTGCAGTTATCCTCATTAGAGGTATAAATTATTCATGTAATTTTCAAAGCAAGTATCTGTATACTTTTCAGATCAAAGGACAGGGTGTGAATTGGAGATAATTAGTTTAAATCTCCATCTGGGGCATCCATGGTATGCCATGTTGCCATGGGGAGATGGGGAGGGAGATTTTTATTTGGTTTGATTTTAGCCGTGTGATTTCTCAGAAACAGGCAGTTGAAGTCAGTTGGAGCCAAATGAAGTTGTTCCTCCACTTTCAAGAATTCACTTTGATTTTCCTTCATGTTCCTGATATTCTCTGAGGTATGCCTGGTATACCTCAGGTATTCTCAGTTAGAACCTGGAAGCAGCTTTGAGACAAACAGAGAAAGACAATCTGCCAGGAGATGTAGACAAGTAACAGGGCTATAAAAAATCAAGGGTGTTTTCTGATTTGAAGTCACAAAGCATGAAGGCAGTGTAGCCCATGCTTAAGCTGAGGAGGCCACAATCATGATGTGCTTAAAGAGAGTTGGAAGGTCTCCCAGCCAGATGCTGGTCGAAGGAAATATCATACCTCAGAGAATAGCAGGAACATGAAGGAGAACCAAAGTGAATTCCTGAAAGTGGAGGAACACCTTCATTTGGTCCCAGGAGAAATCAAGAAAGTCTCAAGATCTGTAAAGTATAGGGGAACACTTGGTTGGAAAAAAATTAGAATGGGAAGTGGTCAGCTGAGATTTCACGCTTAAAATATAAGAGTTTATGAAATATATGTATTAAGTTAGTAATATTTGCTTTGTTTAACTCATGTACAGTAATTTCTTTGGGACATTCAGCCTACATTCCTAGCATCAAACAGCATGTATTGTATAAATTTCAGTGCCAGTGTGATGACCATACCCAACCAGCCCATGCTTGCAAAACTCAAAACATGATATGTTCAGGTAAACGCAGAACATCTGGAGGGGGTGAAGAATGTACTAAGATCATCCCAGAAAAGCAATCCAAAACATATCCTCCCAATGATTTTATCCTCAATTTAATTTGGGAGACATCCAATTAATTAACTTTTAATCGATTTTCTCAAAACTAAAAACACAATGTCCAACATTATGTGTGTTTCTGCAATTGGACAACATTTGCTAAATAATCCTGTGTGTTAAGAATTATGCTGACACCAATTTAAGATTGTCAGTTGGGCTTGCAGTGTGGCACATTTGCGTGTACTGGAAGCTACACATATTAATACACCAATCCCTGTTCTTTGCAGACTGTGCATCTTGTAGATGGTACACACTGCTGTCACACTGCGTCGGTGGTGCAGGGGGTGAATGTTTGTGGAAGGGTGCCAATCAAATGGGCTGCTTTGTCCTGGATGGTGTCAAGCTTCTTGAGTATTGTTGGAGCTGTACTCATCAAGGCAAGTGGAGAGTATTGTATCACGCTCCTGACCTGTGCCTTGTAGGTGGTGGACAGGTTCTGGGGAGTCAGCTGGTAAGTTCCTTGTTGCAGGATTCCGAGCCTCTGACCTGCTTATGTAGCTACTGTATTTATATGGCTAGTCCAGTTCAGAGTTCAGTTCAGAGTTCAGTGAAGAATGCAGAAGGGCATACCAAGAGCAACACCAAGCAAACCTAAAAATGGGGTGTCAACCAGAAGTACCAACTGGATGGTCCATCTCGGACACCTCCTGAGGTCCCCAGTGTCACAGGTGCCAGTCTTCAGTACAATACAGGACAATTTGGGTGCCAAACAGCATAAGCAGCAAGCGATTGAAAGAGCCAAGTGGTTCCGCAACCAACGGATCAGATTTAAGTTCTGCAATCCTGCCACATCCAGTCGTGAATGGTAGTGGACAATTAAGCAACTCACTGGAGGACAAGGCTCCACAAGTACCCCATCCAAGCACATCAGTGCAAAAGATAATGCTAAAGCACCGTAGCAGTCTTCAGCCAGAAGTACCAACTGGATGGACACCTCCTGAGGTCCCCAGCGTCACAGATACCAGTCTTCAGTCAATTGATTCACTCCATGTGCTACCAAGAACTGACTGAAAGCACTGGATACTGCAAAGGCTATGGGCCTTGACAATAATCCAGCAATAGTGCACCAGAACTTTCCATGCCCCCAGCCAAGCTGTTCCACTACAGCTACAACACTGGCATCTACCTGGCAATGTGGAAAATTGCCCAGGTACGTACTGTACACAAAATGCTGGACAAGTCCAACCTGGCCAATTACCGCCCCATCAGTCTACTCTCCGTCATTAATTAAGTGATGGAAGGGGTCATCAACAGTGCTATCAAGCGGCATTGGCTTAGCAATAACCTGCTCACTGACACCCAATTTGGGTTCCACCAGGGCCAATCAGCTCCTGACCTCATTACAGCCTTTGTTAAAACATGGAAAAAAGAGCTGAACTCCAGGGGTGAGGTAAGTGACTGCCCTTGACATCAGGGCAGCATTTGAGCCCTGAAAAATTTTGGAGTCAATGAGAATCTGTGGGGAAACTCTCTGCTGGTCGGAGTCATACCTAATGCAAAGGAAGATGGTTGTGGTTGTTGGAGGTCAATCATCTCAGTTCCTGGAATCACTGCAGGAGTTCCTCTTGGTAGTGTTCTAGGCCCAACAATCTTCAGCTGCTTCATCAATGACCTTCCTTCCATCATAAAGTCAGAAGCGGAGATGTTCGCTGATAATTATACACTGTTCAGCACCATTCGCAACTCCTCAGATACAGAAGCAGTTCATGTCCAAATGCAGCAAGACCTGAAAATATCCAGGCTTGGGCTGACAAGTGACAAGTAACATTTGTGCCACACAAGTGCTAGGCAATGATGATGATCTCCAACAAGAGAACATCCAATCATCGCCCCTTGACATTCAATGGCATTACCATCACTGAATCCCCCACTATCCACATCTTGGAGATTACCATTGATCAGCAACTGAACTGGACTAGCCATATAAATACAATGGCTACAAAAGCAGCTCAAAGGCTCGGAATCCTGTGGCAAGTAACTTACCTCCTGACTCCCCAGAACCTGTCCACCACCTACAAGGCACAGGTCAGGAGCGTGATACAATACTCTCCACTTGCCTTGATGAGTACAGCTCCAACAATACTCAAGAAGCTTGACACCATCCTTGACAAAGCAGCCCATTTGATTGGCACCCTTCTACAACTATTCACCCCCTGCACCACCAACGCACCGTGACAGTAATGTTTACCATCTACAAGACGCACTGCAGGAACTCACCAAGGCTCCTTAGACAGCACCTTACAAACCCATGACCGCTTCCATCTAGAAGTACAAGGGCAGCAGACAGATGGGAACGCCGTCACCTGGAAGTTCCCCTTTAAGTCACTCACCATCCTGACTTGGAAACATATCACCGTTCTTTCACTGTTGCTGGGTCAAAATCCTGGAACTCCCTCCCTAACAGCATTGTGAATGTACCTCTACCACATGGACTGCAGCAGTTCAAGTAGGCAGTTCACCACCACCTCAAGTGCAATTAACGATCGTTAATAAACACTGGCCTAGCCAGCGATGCCTACATCCTGTGAATGAATAATAAAAAAAATACATTGCGCCTGTTTCAGCTAAACAAAAGAAGGGACAGCTATTTGCTGACTCATTCCTCAGGACAATGCCTCGGCCAATCAGGGTCAAGCTGCCTGGTTTAAATTTCAAACAATACTTGGCAGTTTACTGTCAGTCACCATCAATTGATGCATTCGCCATGGCAATGCCTTGACCAATCAGAGTTCACTTTCTAACCAATCAGCACTCTCTTCATATATTATAAGTCCATAAGACATAGGAGCAGAAGTAGGCCATTCAGCCCATCGAGTCTGCTCTGCCATTCGATGAGATCATGGCTTCTCTGATAATCCTCAACTCCACTTTCCTGCCTTTTCCCCATAGTCCTTAATTCCCATACTGATGAAAAATCTGTCTATTCTCAACCTTAAATATGCTTAACAACCCAGCCTCTACAGCCCTCTGCGGTAAAGAATTCCATATGTTCACCACCCTCTGAGAGAAGAAATTCCACCTTATCTCTGTCTTAAATGGGCAACACCTTACTCTGAGGTTTTGCCCTCTGGTTCTAGACTCTCCAAGAAGGGAACAAAGCCCCTCAGCATCCACCCTGTTAAACCCCCTAAGAATCTTATATCTTTCAATAAGGTCGGCTCTCATTCTTCTAAACTGCAATGAGTACAGGCCAACCTACTCAACCTCTCCTCATAAGAAAATCCCTCCAGACCCTGGATCAACCTAGTAAACCTTCTCTGGACTGCCTCCAATGCCATTATATCTTTCCGTAGATAAGGGGACCAAAACTGTTCACAGTATTTGAGGCATGGTCTAACTAGTACCTTGTATAGTTTTAGCAAGACTTCCCTATTTTTATAACAAAAACAGAATTACCTGGAAAAACTCAGCAGGTCTGGCAGCATCGGCGGAGAAGAAAAGAGTTGACGTTTCGAGTCCTCATGACCCTTCGACAGAACTTGATTCTTTGAGGAGGTATCAAATGGGGTAGATATAAGGAAACTAGTAAATGTAATATATTTGGATTTCCAAAAGGCATTTGATAAGGTACAGCACATAAGGCTACTTAAAAAGTTAAGAGCCCATTGTGTTGGGGGTAGTATATTCACATGGATAGAGGATTGGCTAACTAATGGGAGACAGAGAGTTGGGATAAGGGGGGCATTTTTAGGATGGCAACCTCTAACAAGTGGAGTGCCACAGGGATCAGTACTGGGGTCACAATTATTCTGTCGAAGGGTCATGAGGACTCGAAACGTCAACTCTTTTCTTCTCCGCCGATGCTGCCAGACCTGCTGAGTTTTTCCAGGTAATTCTGTTTTTGTTTTGGATTTCCAGCATCCGCAGTTTTTTTGTTTTTTTTCCCTATTTTTATACTCCATTCCCTTTGAAATAAAGGCCAACATTCCATTTGCCTTCCCTATTACCTGTTGAACTTGTATGCTAGCTCTTTGTGATTCATGCACGAGGACCCCCAAATCCCTCTGTGCCGCAGCTTTCTGCAGTCTTTCTCCATTTAAATAATATTCAGCTCCTCTATTCCTCCTACCAAAATGCATAACCTCACATTTTCCCACATTATATTCCATCTGCCAAGTTTTTGCACATTCACTTAACCTGTCTATATCCCTCTGTAGACTCTTTGTGTCATCCTCACCACTTGCCTCCCCACCTATTTTTGTGTCATCCGCAAACTTGGCAAGAGTACATTCACTTTCCTCATCCAAGTCATTAATATATATTGTAAATAATTGTGACCCCAGTACTGATCCCTGTGGCACTCCACTTGTTAGAGGTTGCCATCCTAAAAATGCCCCCCTTATCCCAACTCTCTGTCTCCCATTAGTTAGCCAATCCTCTATCCATGTGAATATACTACCCCCAACACAATGGGCTCTTAACTTTTTAAGTAGCCTTATGTGCTGTACCTTATCAAATGCCTTTTGGAAATCCAAATATATTACATTTACTAGTTTCCTTATATCTACCCCATTTGATACCTCCTCAAAGAATTCTAATAAATTTGTCAGGGGCGATTTTCCTGTCAAGCTGACTCTGCTTAATTATATTATGCATTTCTAAGTGCTCTGCTATTACACCCTTTATAATCAACTGTAACATTTTCGTTAGGACGCATGTTAAGCTAACTGGCCTATAGTTACCTGTTTTTTGTCTCTCTCCCTTTTTTCCAATCCTTTGGGACTTTTCCAGAATCTAAGGATTCTTGGAAGATTACCACCAGTGCATCCGCTATCTCTGTAGCTACTTCCTTTAATATCCTAAGATACAACCCATCAGGTCGAGGGGATTACCAGCCTTTAGCCCCATCAGTTTATCTAGTACTTTTTCTCTAGTGACAATAATTGTATTTATTTCCTCCACCCCTTTTGCCCTTTGATTATTTAGTATTTTTTGGAATGCTATTGTCTTGTACCTAGAAGACTGAAGCAAAGTATTTATTCAATTCCTCTGCCATTTCCTGGTTCCCCATTATTATTTCCCCAGCCTCATTCTCTAAGGGGCCAATGTTCACTTTGGCCTCTCTCTTCCTTTTTATATATTTAAAGAAGCTCTTACTGTCAATTTTTATATCACTTGCTAGTTTACCCTCAAAGTTTATTTTCTCTCTCTTTATTGTTTTTTTTTGTCATCTTTTGTTGGTTTTTAAAACTTTCCCAATTCTCTGGCTTACTACTAATCTGTGCCACAATATATGTTTTTCCTTTCAATTTTATACTAACTTTAACTTCCTTGGTTAACCATGGTTGGTTTAGCCCCTTCCTAATATCCTTTTTCCTCACTGGGATATATCTTTGTTGTGAGTCATTATCTGTTTTCTTAACTGTCTGCCATTGTCTTTTCTGCTAAACTCCTTTCGCAGTCCACTCCAGCCAACTCTGCCCTCATTTCTTTGTAATTACCATTATTTAAGTTTAGCACAGTTATTTCCGACCCAAGTTTCTCACTCTCAAACTGAATGCCAAATTCTACCATGTTATGGTCACTGTTTCCTAGGGGATCATTTACTCAGAGATCATTTATTAAACCTACCTCATTACACATTACCAGATCCAAAATAGCCTGATCCCTGGTTGGATCCACAACATATTGTTCTAGGAAACTGTCCCGAATACACCTTATGAATTCTTGTTCGTGGCTTTCTCTGCCAATTTGATTTAGATTAAAGATTTAGATTAAAGATTAAAGTCACCCATGATTAATGTACTGCCGTTTTTACGCGCCCCCATTATCTCCTGACATATTCTCTGTCCTACAGTATAGTTACTGTTAAGGGGCCTATAGACTACTCCCACCAGTGTCTTATTCCCCTTGTTATTTCTTAACTTCGCCCACAAGGATTCTACATCCTCTGATCCAAGATCTCATAAGTTGTTGTTTTCCCCTTATATTGGTATCCTTGTGAAGTTTTCTGATGGAGTGCAAGACAAAAAGCTTCAACATGTCACTTAATGCTCAATACTCAAGTTCCTTTATTTCTTAAAGGCTGCTGGATTACTATCTTGCCAGGCATTTAAGTAAGCCATTTTCTTCAGTTTTAAACTCCTTCCTGAATTATATGTTAACTGGGGTTGCTTCACTGTACAAGTGAACTTTTACTCCTCAATGGTATGTCTTGGTCTTATGCTGTATGAAATCTTTGAATTTCCCCCATTGTTTTTCTGTAAGGCTACAAGTTAACATCTCACACCTTACACTATAATTTCTCTTTTGACTTGCCTGATGAAAGCAGTTGTGATATAAACAGGATCTAATGGAGCATCTACTTGGGCCAATGCGCATATTAATGCAGTGTCACTGGAAGGGATAGTTTGAATTCAGGATGCGTCATTTTCAGTATGTAAAATATCTCAGAGAGAGAGAACAGCTGTGATCACCATTAATTTTTTTTGCTTTTCCAGCACTCTTTATATCAGTGAAAGAGTACAACCAAAGTGTTTTGAAGGGAACAGCAAGTACAACATCCCCAGATTACCGTGTAGCAGTAATAGAACCTCCCTCTAACCAGTACAGATGATGACTTTTAGCATTAAAAAAAATCAGTGAAGGCAGTTTTATGATTTTCCCAAGAATTGTTGTCTGAAATGTGGCAGCCTTCCATCTCTTAAGACGATGGTTTGCGCCGTGGTGGTCAACTCTGTGTTGAGCATCACCTGATGTGGTTCACGAGGCCTACTGTGACATGGCAGTCTCTTCTGCACTTGATGGAGAGACAGACAGTGGACTGAGAAGGTGCACAATTCACTGGCCTCTATTTTCTGGGCCCTCTTCTTGGCCAGCTGAGCTTTTCATTTCTACTTAACTCTTCCAATGTCCTTCCAAACAGTCAGCCTCCAGAGTTCATGGCTGTCTACAACCATCTCCCAATAGTTGGTGTCAATATCCACCTTCATATCTCACTTACAGGTGTCCTGGTAGTAGAGGCATGGACACCCAAGAGGTTGTAACCCAGCAGCCAAATCACTGTACCGAAGGTCTTTGGGTATACGGCCATCATCTACTTGATGACATGGCTGAGCCAGCACAAACGTTGTTGACTTGGTAATGAGTGTATGCTGATGGAATTAGGGACCTCCGAATTGGGGACCTTGTCCTGCCAACTGATGTCGAGGATATGCCTGAGACAGCAAAGGTGGAAACTGTTCAACCTTTTCTCCTGCCTAGAACTTTTTGTCCAGTCTCTCTACTGTAAAGGACTGCACTGAGGATGCAGGTTTGTTGGACTCATAGTTTGGCCTTCTCAGTCAGGTTGCTGTTGTTCCACACTCTCTTAGTCAGCTTATACATAACAGCTGCAGCTTTTCTGATGCAAGTTTAAATTTCAGCATCACATGACAGATTGCTGGTGATTGTGAAGCTATCAACAGCCTCCAGTGTCACATTGTAAATGTTAATAGATGGTGATATGGCAACATCCTGAACAATGGCATTTGTCTTCTTGATACTGATGGCCAAAACAATCTCCTTACAGGCATGAAGGAGACCAACCATTTGCCACTGCAGATGTTCCTCAGTATGGAAGGGGTGGGGGGTGGGTAAAAGTCATACATAAAAGCATAGCATACTGTAATTTTTAATAAACTCACATTACTGCAGTGAATGATATCTATGACTGAATTTGGCATTGCTGCTCCAAATTCTAATTTCCATTCTTTCACATCCCCAAGAACAACTTTATAACAATAATTGCTGTAGTGCTGAGTGTCATGATAATGAAGGAAAAACACTGAATTCCATCTGGAAATAATGGACTTTAAAAATAAGACCTGAGTTTTTAAAAAAGCACACAAGCCACTGGCTGGAATGCTGCAGGGTGACTCCCTAAGAGGTAATGGAACCCCACCCTGTTGCCAGACAAGTAACTTCTAAAGACATCCAGAAATTAATTGCTCCCTCTGGTAGAGACAGTGGGAGATAATGGGTGATGAGTATCATCTCATCAAGAAATCCTGTGAGCAATGCCCAGACAGATTTGTGAATTTGCTTCCCACTTGAAATATCCAAAGAAAGGGTTAAAAGTGAGCTGAAAAGCTGCCCCATTGTCTGTTGGTGGGTGTTCTGAGAGAGAGCAAGTGCTGGAAGTTTGACTCAGAAGTAACAGCCACACACAGTATCCCTGCAAATTGCCATTTTGCAAGTATCCTGATCCCTCTCCCTCCCTTCTGAATTCAATGCCATTGGAACCCTGAAAGTGACTGTTCATCTACCGGAATCAACTCTACTGGAACATTGAATCACAATGGTCACAGCGCTCAAACATCTACTCCCCATGAGTCAAGGATATATATTTTTTTCACTTCAAGCTAAATTCTTACTTTTAACCTGTATGACTGTATTTGCATGTGCTTTATCTTTTCTTGCCTTTAGTAGTTAATAAACTTACTCTTATCTTTAACTCAAGAAGGTCTGATCAAATTGGCTCCTTCAAAACCAGAATGATTGGATCTGGGAAACAGGTATCCACGAAAGGGATCCTTTTTAGATTAATTCTTGTTGCGACCAACAGGAGGGGGGTAGCAGAATAAAGACAGGGAGCCAGTTCATCCCTCTTCACCTGGGGCATAACAATCTGGGGGTATCCCAGCCAGACGGTGACAAATTGAGGGGTCTCGCCTGGATCAAAAAACTTTGGAGAATCTCACTTGGGGGTGGGTCATAACATGAGTGATAAAGGGAATGGGAATTTATCCTAGATTCTAGAACTCAGTACAGTAAGGGGCAGCATCAAACAACAACTTAAATTTATATAGCAGAGGGAGTTTTACCAGGAAAGGGGAGGTGGGTTTGCATACAGGGAGTTAAATCCCCTGAAATTGGCGGTGAGTCAGGATCCTGACATCATCCCACTCTCTTCCAGGATTGTGCAGCATGGAATTGAAAGTGAGCAGGGAACCCCCTTAGATCTGTGGGTATGTTATTAAGGTAATTAAAAAGCCAATTAATAACTTTTTAGCCCTTGATTGTGGATTTCCCAGCCAGCGGAATTGTTTCCCAACCTGTCAGCAACTCACCAGTGTCACTGAGGCAAGTGCAAAGTGGGAAGCTCTGCTTCAATAAAACTGACAAGGCAGGAAGACTTCAATCAGTTACAGTGAAGGGCTCCAGCCATAGACATGGACAAACTGCTGTTTGAAGTATTTCTTCTCTCAGGGAGTGGTTTCACTGTTTGACAGGTCATTGCCAACTTCTTGGAAGGCAGTTCACCTGTTTTGCGCTTAACTCACCTTCAGTTATACTTTCCTCCTGCTAGCCTTCATCATGGCATGGGAGCAACTTTAGCAGCTTTGCATTTCATCTTTGCTGAGGGGAAACCACAGAGGCCTCACCACCGCCAGCAGCTCACAGCAGAAGCAACACGAGTAGCAGTACCAGACGCCTTCTCCTCAACCACATGCCATGGGATGGACACTGAGATCCAGCTGGAAGGGGGAGAGACTCCAGCACAGGGTATACAAACACAGGATCAGCTCCCTCGACATGTCTGACCATAATGCCTTAGGAGGCTTACGCTTTCACAGCAGGGTTTTGCTAACATTTACAGTCTTCTGGAATAAGGACCAGGTGGGCTTGCATTGCCAGTTGCTGACAAGGTACCTGTCATTAGATGCTAATCCCTGCCTCCACTAAGCCACATCCCCCAACCCCTTGTGTCTATCTCTCACCAAGTTGTGTGCTTTTTTTTCCTGTAAGGAGAGAAAGCAGAGAGATGTGAGTGTTTATAATAGCTTGTGTTGAGAGGAGGGAAGGACAACACTTGTGGAAGGTGACTGTGAGGCATGGGTGCAAGAGCGCAACAGGCAGAGGGAGAGTGTGAGTATTGGCTGTTCATATGAGATGCCTGGAGAGATAGGAATGAGCGGAGCTTCTTGCTGTGTTGACCTGAGGTGGGCTTGCAGGAGAATGTTGGGAAGGTCGGATTGGGGGATTTGGCACCTGAAAGTGTTATGCCACTCACCTTTCCTGCCTCCTGAAGTCCTAGATCCTCCTGGGATCCCACTGTCTCCAAGTTGGAGGGAGCACATTTCTGCTGCTAACTTCCTCAGCCACTTGCATCCTCACCTGCTTGGTTGGAGAGATTGTCCTCTTCCTCCCATCATTGGGAGAGCATATCTCACTGCAGCCTCTCAGATCCCGCAGCTGGATATCCAGATAAAATTGAGAGATACTGGAGGCAGCTTTTCCAGGTCTCCTCTCCATTTTTGGAGTTGATGTAGTCTCAAAAATCCAAGTGCTTGTGTGACCTTGATGCTGTGGTCCCTTTAATTTGAAATTCTTCCCCTGACAGGATGGATGCCTCATCCCACCAACCCTCTCTGATTGGTCTGACAACCCGAGGTGGGATGTTAATCCAGTGGCTGAGTTAAGGAGCCATGGTAGATCCTGACCCAAAATTGGCTGGGCAGAAGATTCTGCCCATGGGCCAGAACTTTACATCCCATGGGCGGGCACATGCCCGACCCAAATGGACATGAAATAGCGCGAGACAACGTCGGACGAGCAGCCTAACATTGCGCCCTCCCGCAATATTTCACTTGGCAGCATGCATGGCAGTTGGAAGCGTGCTTGTCGACAATTAAGCAGGCAAATAAGCCCATTAATAATGCAGTTAACAGCGATTTCATGTGGTCCACCAACACTTACAGTTGGCGGACGGACCATTCTCCGAGGCGGCATTCAAACCTTTGCTCAAACCTCGATCCAGGGTGAGATGAAATCTGTGTGGAGAAATAAAGTAAAAAGAGATATAGAGTCATAGAGGTTTACAGCACAGAAAAATGCCATTCGGCCCATCTAATCTACGCCAGTCAAACAGGTACCTAACTATTCTAATCCCATTTTCCAGCACTAGGTCCATAGCCTTGTATGCCATGATATCGCAAGGGCACATCCAAATACTTCTTCAATGTTATAAGGGTATCTGCCTCTACTACCCTTTCAGGCAGAGAGTTCCAGATTCCCACCACCCCCTGGGTGAAAAAATTCTTCCTCACATCCCCTCTAAACCTCCTGCCCCTTACCTTAAATCTATGCCCCTTGGTTATTGATCCCTCCACCAAGGGGAAAAGTTCCTTCTTCATAATAAAAGCCCCTCATAATTTTATATACCTCAATCATGTCTCCCCTCAATCTCCTCTGCTCCAGGGAAAATAACCCCAGTCAATCCAATCTCTCCTCATAAGTAAAACTCTCCAGACCAGGCAACATCCTGGTAAATCTCCTCTGTATGCTCTCTAGTAACTCTTTTGAGTACAAACCCATTTCCATCTATTTCAGATGAAGTTACATTATTTCATAGTTTGCTAGTGTGAGATTTGAACTCTTGAGCTTGGGGTTACAAACCCAGTACCATAACCACTTGGCTACACTCTCTAATAGGCTAATAAGCATTTTATACAGTTAAATATGAACCACCTGAAACTCTGGCAGCAGTGGGATACAAACCCATGCCTCCATCAAGGCTGGAGCCTAAATCCAGTGCCTTAGACCACTCGGCCACACTACCACAGAATCACAGATGAGAAGAGGCCCTTCGGCCCATCGAGTCTGCACCGACACGTGAGAAACACCTGACCTACCTACCTAATCCCATTTACCAGCACTTGGCCCATAGCCTTGAATGTTATGATGTGCCAAGTGCTCATCCAGGTACTTATTAAAGGATGTGAGGCAACCCGCCTCCACCACCCTCCCAGGCAGCACGTTCCAGACCATCACCACCCTCTGGGTAAAAAAGTTTTTCCTCACATCCTCCCTAAACCTCCTGCCCCTCACCTTGAACTTGTGCCCCCTTGTGACTGACCCTTCAACTAAGGGGAACAGCTGCTCCCTATCCACCCTGTCCATACCCCTCATAATCTTGTACATCTCGATCAGGTCACCCCTCAGTCTTCTCTGCTCCAGCGAAAACAACCCAAGTCTATCCAACTTATCTTCATAACTTAAATGTTTCATCCCAGGCAACATCCTGGTGAATCTCCTCTGCAACCCCTCCAGTGTCACTACAGCTTATATAGACTAATTGAGCCAACTGCCTGGCCCTGTGCTGTAGAGTCAACGGAACAGAGACAAATGTACTTGAAACAATATTTACTATCCAGGCTGAAATAAATGTTCTTCATCATCTCCTGTGGATCGCCTTAGTGGAAATATGCACTCCCAGGCCCAAAGAGCATCAGCCCACAGGAAACAAAGCTGTGAGATATCTGAGGACTGTTTTTTAATGAGGTATGCTTTCAGGTGCTTGATTGTGCTGCATGGATGTTTGCAGCTTTTTTGTCATTTCCTTTAGTCTGTGGAGGTCTGCAGCTCCCTGGGGCAGCTGTCTGCCTTCAGGGAGCTCACTAGAAACGCTCATCTGCATCCTCAGTTAGGTTGGCGACCACCCTCTTCCTGCCCCCACCCCAGCAGCGCTGAGCATTTCAGCGCATGTTTCACGCTGGCTGGCCATTAATTGAGCAGCCTGCGTGAAATCACAGTCAGGGGTCAATCACAGCCGAAGGTCCATTTCCTGTCCGCTTCCAGGCCTGCCAATCGCGCATGTCCGATGAAACAAAAAATTCAGGCCATTGCCTTTAATGTATATAAATGCACCAAGGTGCTTCACAGGAGAATTATCAGATAAAATAAAGTGATACTGAGGCAAAAAACAAGACATTAGATAAGTGACCAAAAGTTTGTTCCAAGAGGGTAAGTTTGAAGAAGTGGCTTTAAGGAAGATAGCAAGACAGAGAAGTTTAGGCAGGGAATTTCAGAAGCTTGCTGTAAGGTAAATGTTGAATTAATTTTGTAGAGGAGCAGTTTTGTTTCACCAGGTCTGACAAAAAGAATTGTGCCCCCTGGCCATTATCAGCTCACTCACCCTACACCCCACCCTGCACAGACAATTTACCTTACTAATGGATGCCTCGGCCCAATCTTCAGGCTTCAATCTGTAAGCTTCTTCAGTCCAGCTGCCTGTTCAGCACCCTGTAGCTCACTTGTCAAATGGAAGTAAGGCTGGATCCTCAAAAGTGCCAAAGCGGAATGGGTGGCGGAGCAGCGCATTGCACCCAAAAACCAAACTCTACCCAACATGTGATGTGCTGACAGGGGCCTTTGACTTTCCATATGGAGCCAGGAATTTAAGAGCCTTTCTTTTTCCTGATCTTGAAACCTCCAACTGAGGGCTGGTGATCTTTGGTCCTGTTTAGCCCTCATCTGCCACTCAATATTCTGCTCTAATCCACCACCAGCTGTTTCCATTTCCCACTGGTTTCAGGCAGGTAGCTGACCAGTGGCATGCAAATGATGAAGGGGAGTTAAAATTTTCCAGCTCCTGACTAAGGTAGGAAAAAAGGAGCGGAGTGGTAATCCTACTACGACTGTCACGCCACAGAAGTTCTGGCCCAGTAGTTTGATTTTCATTGTACAAAATTTGAGGCTGTATTGTCACCAAAACAAAATAAAATGTACTTTCATAGAAATCGATGGTATTTATGGGTGCTGCAATTGTGCCTAGAGGGGTTGAAGTTCACCTGCTTTCACAGCTGGTGAGTACCAGAAGGACTGGAGTACAACATCTCCTTCCAGAATGAAATTTTAATTGTATTTCTTGAGGTTCAATTAAATTTTGGGGGGAGTTTATTGCACTTTATTAGTGATGCAAGTAAATTTAGAAACAGCTCCCTTGGCAAAAGCACTGTTATTTCAATGTATTAGGGGTGTCCCTTTTACTCTCAATCATTGCTAACAAAAAAGATTCACCTGGGCCCATCTTCGCCATGTGCCCCACCGTGAGGCCCCAAAGCCAGCCCAAAGTTGAGCCTCAACCTGAACAATTTTTGCTTGAGCAGCCAGGGCCTGTTGTATCTACACAGGGCATTAATGTGTTTAAAGATGACAAATGTTAGGCTGCCCCAGTAGCAGACTGAAGGGAAGCCTGGGGAGGTGAGTTCGAATGAGAAATAGGGGAAGGGTGGAAGATCACAATGCCTGTGGAGTCGGTGGAACACCCCTGCCCCTCTTGGCTTTGCATTTGCAAATTGGTATTTTTCACTCAAGCCACTTTCAGTTCTCATTGCCCTTTGCATCCATTAGAGAGGAAAAAATATTTTACCGACTAAAAGGCTTCAATGGTTGTTTTTGACTTTTCATTTTGGCTCAGCTGAGGTTTGGCCATGTTGTTATTAATCTTTGAAATTGACTTATGCACCTCTGTTTCGATATTCCCCTTCATATGTAGCAGTCTGACTGCGCTCAGTTTGAATTATGATGCTTTGAAGACTGCAGTAATATTATAACCATTTCTCAAACGTTATATCTTATGGGATCAAACCACCTCTCAATCTCTTCCATGCTCCCAATGGCTGATAACTCAGAAAGAATCATAAAATATTTATTTTGTTAGAAAGCCTTCCCCACACTTTGAGATGATTCAACACAGGGGACATTTGGTTCTGTTCTTCTAAGTAGTTTGTACAGTTCAGCAGTCATAGACTTGGCATATTTACTGCATTCTGAATTGCAGTGCAACATGAAAGCCATGTTCCTTTAATTTCCTGTTCTGGCAATTATTCTGCTTTACAAAGCATTTTAGTTGGAGCCACATATGAGGTGATGTTCTGGTATTCTTCCTATTTTTACTGACTGTTTAATGTCTTAAAGAACGCAAGAGCCCAGAAAACTTGCAATGAAAGTCTATCTGGTCCATTAATCTTATTTACTCCATAGATAAAGTGCAATGTTTTCTATCATAGACCGTACTGCCAACTCATTTTAACTTCCATGGAAAGTTCTGCACAGATTCTCAATAACATCCCAAATTCCAAAGATAAATTAACCAAAATTCCTGAATATTTACCTAACCATAACATGCTGCATCGTTGATCAATTGTCTTCCTTGACATGATAAAGTGGTCAGTTTATATTGACCACTTTATCACCTTCTACACAAAACTCCATCATATCTGACTTCCTTTTCCTTATGACCCTCTATGCCTTAACCAAATATTCATTCAGTCTTGTAAGGTGATAATTGACATTAATTAACTGGTAACAATTATATAAAAAATATCAGTGGCACTAATGTTTGAAGTTGTACTGCCAATTCTACCAGTGTGGGCATTGCACAGCTCAAAGCTAGAATTATGGAATGTTATAGCCCAGAAACAGACCATTATGCCCATCAACAGAGAGAGAAACAGTGTTAAAACTTTGAGTCCATATGAGTTATGTAGACTTGAAATGTTAACTCTTTTTCTTTCTCCACATAAGCTGCCAGACCTGAGATTTTATTTCAGATTTCCAGCATCCACATTATTTTGCTTTTACATTATGCCCGTCAAGTCTGTGCCATGTTTTCATCTCCATAAAATAAGTTCAGTGATAATCTCCTGCTTATCCCCTGCATGTTTTCAATTTGTAGGCATGATACAAGCAATTTTGAGACAATTAAAGCCATTTGGATAGAGTTAAGAAATAACAATGGGACTTTTATTGTATTGAAAATTTGGTATAGTGCATGAAACAGCTGAACAGGAAACAGAAAGAAAGGGAAATACAGACAAATTGCAGAAAACTAGTAATGGATCATTCTAATTATATAAACAGAGTCTGAGGTAAAGGTAAAATACATGCCAAAAAAAGGAACTTTTATTACACTAAATGAGGACTCTTGGGCTTGAGGGTAGCATGGATTAAGGATTGGTTAGTGGACAGAAAACTGGAAGTAGGAAAACTCGGGTTGGCAGGCTGTAACCAACAGGGTACCGCAAGGATCAGGACTTGGCTTCAGTTATTTACAACCTATATCAATGACTCAGATGAGGGACTAGGTGTAACCTATCCAAGTTTGTTGACAATACAAAATTAGGTAGAAAAGTAAGCAGTGAGAAGGATGCAAAGAAGCAAGGTATATGGATAGTTTGGTTGAAAAGGAAAGAACATGGCAGATGTAATATAATGTAGTGAAGTGTGAAGTCATCTGCTTTGAAAGGATTTTTTTAAAAAGCAGAATATTTTTTGCATGATGAGAGACTGGGAAATATTTTCATTCAGAGGGACCTGGGTATCCTTGTATATGAATCACAGAAAGTTAACATGCAGGTACAGCAAGCAATTAGGAAGGCAAATAGTATGTTAGCTTTGTTACCGAGGGATTACAGTATAAGTATACTTTGTCTACTGTACAGTGGTTACTCTAACAATACCATCATGGACAGATGCATTTGTCACAGATTGATGAGGATAAGATCACATACGTTTTTCTTAGTGTTTTTTATCACCTGCCGCAGTCTGGCCAATATGTCCTCCTGTCTTCTGGTCAGGTGTGGTTGTTACCGAGCTTCTCTTGGTGATGGATATTGAAGTCCCCACCTAGAGTACGTTTTGTGTCTTTGTTACTCTCAGTGCTTATTTCATATGTGGTTCAACATGGAGGAGTACTGATTCATCAGCTGAGGGAGGGCACCAGGTGATAATCGGCAGGAGGTTTCCTTGCTTATGTTTAACTTGATGCCATGAGAGTTTATGGCATCAGGAGTTGATGTTAAAGATTCCAAGGCCACTCCCTCCTAACTTTATACCACTGCGCTACCGTCTGCTGGTGGGAAAGGACATACCCAGGGATGGTGATGGTGGTATTAGGGATGTTGGCATGATTCTGTGAATTTGACTATGTATGATTGTTGTTTGACTGGTCTGTGGGACAGCTCTCCCAACTTTGTCACAATTTCCTGATGTTCATGGGAATGACTTGCAGGATCGACTGGGCTCTGTGTGCCTTTGTCATGTCCGAATCCAATGCCTAGGTCAAAGTTGAGGGATCTGTTCAGTTTTCTTCTTATAGTACTTTTCCATAATGGTTTGATATAACTCAGTGGCTTGCTATACTATTTCAGAGTGTAGATTAGATTTTATGGGCATTAAATTGGCAAATTAGTAAGGAGATCATAGGGCTGAATTTTATGTGTCCCCGGTGGGCGTGTTTCCCAGGGGGGTCATGTAAAATGGGCTGGTCGCCCATCCCGCCACCTTCCTGACGACCCCTGAGGCCTTTTTCCTTTTGTCCTCTTGCTAAGTCTGAAAGAGAACACAAAAGTATATTCAAGGTCATCCGCCTCTACATTGGCTACATTCTCTTGCCCTTTTGCTGTGGTACACATACATGGCACCTTTCTGTCGGCATCGGTCTTAATAGTTGATTTTGCTGATGAGTGACAAACACAAGCAAAGTGGTTGGGTTTTCCACACATTTGCACTTTGCCAGCAGCAATTTGGTAAGCATTGTTTGGACACATTGCAACTCTGTGAGACAGCTGTGCTGCTTTTCAAGCGGCTTGCTGGCACATAAGCAATGGACATTCTTCACAGGAGTTGAAATTGGAGGTGTGTTTTGGCAGCCTCAACTTCAGTAGCTCCGGACTTGGAAAGCTATAGTGAACTTGCTGGCTCCAACAACTCCAACAACTTTTTGTCTTTCTCGAGTGCTTTTCAGTGTGGTTGGCTAGAGAGACAGCCTTCAGTTATTTGGGTTTTGATTTCCCTTTTGACATTTCAGAATCCCAAAATCACATTTGGATGCTAGTTGCCTCAACTGTACGCAATGCTGGTCAATTGTCTCATGTGCTTCTTGCTTTGTGCATCTGAAGATGATTGCCTCATATACTGTGTTTTTCTTGGGTGTAAAAAAGAACGTTAGTTCATTTGTAGCTGAGTCATAGTCATTTTGCTCAGGTGTAAGTACTTGAAAAATGTCTTCTAATTCTTCATTGCCATTGTGGAAAAGTAAGGCCTTTTTCCTTTTGTCCCCTGTGATGGCAAAACCTGCCATGGCCTCTTTGAAACACCACAGCCACTCGGTCACTGTGGGAATACAGAGGATATTCCAAATGTACTGCAAAAGGTGGTAGATTGGGCATAGACAATGGCATTTTCATTAGCAATAGTGATGAAACCTGTCTGTAAAACTTTTCTGCCTTTTTGGTCCAAGCTTGTGTACCTTTAACACAGCCTGAGTGTTTCCCTAAGTTCACAGCTTGAAATGCTATCTGAAATCTAAACTGATGTTTTCACTGCAGAGAGTAGACAAAACCCTCCAAAAAGACTCATACCTTCTTATTTTGCATTCTTCTCATTGTAAGTGTAAGGTTCTTAGGACTAGAAATAGCCAGAGAGACCTAGAATTAAAGTGCATGAACATCAATAACTCCTTTATTTAAACAGCTCCTCCATTCTCTTTGCAGACTTGCAGACTCCCTCTGCTGATACAATTCTGTGTGGCAACTTTAAGTGAACAATGTGTACAACATTGCACTTTTCATAACGCTAAAAACTACACCAACTGTTTAGCCTTTGTCCCTATGTTCACTGCAAAGCATGTTCCCTGGTCCCCAATAAAACCATTACTCTCTCATCCTAGTATGTCTTTCATTGCCACTCCAAAGATGAAAACTTGAAAGGACATGGTGGAAAACTGGTTCACAAACCAGTACCAGACCTAGCTGGATGACATAAAGCAATATCAGGTCCTGATCTCAAATGCTAAATGTGATCACTACTCCAGGATCATCCTTGAATGCAAAGATTTCTTTTGGCTTTTTCTTCTACACAAACCATCATCTTGCCTGGATGAGTGCAGCTTCTACAACAATCAAGAGGATTGATAAAGCAGCCCGTTTGATTGACACCTCACCCGCCACCACCGGTGCACAGTGGCAGTGGTGTGTACCATCTACAAGAAGCACTGCAGCAACTCACCAAGGCTCCTTCAAAAGCACCTTCCAAACCCATGACCTCTACCACCAAGAAGGACATGGGCAGCAGATAGATGGGAACATCACCACCTCCAAGTTCCTCTCCAAGCCAAACACCATCCTAACTTGGAACTATATCATCATTCCTTCGCTGTCACTGGGTCAAAATCCTAGAAATCGCTCCCGAACAGCACTATGGATATACCTATACCACATGGACTGCACCATTACCTTCTCAAGGGCAATTAGGTTTGGGCAATAAATGCTGGCCTAGCCAGTGATGCCTGCATCCCGTGAAATAATAAAACTTAAAAAAATTATCATAAAGTGCTCCTCTCCTGCCTTCCCCACCCTTACCTGCAATTCTAAGGTTCCAGCCTCAGTGACTGTGACAAAGATAAATTATCCATGCCATCTTTGATGCAGGCAGCTGCCTTGCACTTCTCTGGATTTGTTATCACAGCTATTGCAACTGCACATGTGCAGAAAGTGCACCCTCTTTAAAAGTTCACCTCTTAGCTGCCTCCATTCTAGGCTGAAAAGCCCAAATCTACGTAATCTTTTCCCGTAGCTCAGACCCTCGACACCAGGAATCAGCTTTTTGTGTCCCTTCTCTGGCTTAAGTCTCGCTCTTATCTTCTGGCAAGCAAAACTGGATGCAATATTTGACCTACTAACTGATCAGAATAATAAAATGTTTGACCATTCTGTTCTCTGACCTATATTCTGCTGTTTTGATCTATAGTTTAACATACTTTTCACTTTGTTGATTGCTTTTCTTGATTGCATTGATTAAAAATGTTTAATTATAAATCTGCCCAGGCTTGACCCTTAGTAATGTAAATATTATTCATAAAGGGTGCATGTCATCTATTTTTTCTTCCTATTTACACTTTACTGTTTTCTACACTAAACTTAATGTGTTATTATTCTATCCATTTATATATTTTTACCAATTCATTCAGTTACTTTTGAGCTGCATTCTTCAACTGCACAGTCCCTCCTAGTTTGGTATCATCTGCCAATGTGGCCATTTTCTGAATCCAGGTCGCTCATCTAAATTAGAGACTGCTATGTTTCGAGCACTGAGCCTTGGGGTACACACTTACTTTGACAATCCCCTTCAAAGCAAAATGCATTATCTTCTATCTATCAGCTATCTTCTTTGCCATTCCTCAGCTTTAAGCTAATTAGCAGCCTTTCATGTGGAACTTTGACAAACACCTTTTTAAAGTTGAAGTACACCATGTCACAGTAAGGATACCATAGTTCATTTGGGTTACAATATCATCAAAGAAGTTCAGGAAGTTGATAACACCAGATTTTCCCCTTCTGAATCTGCATTTCTCTCATTTATTCATTCACAGAATGGGACCATCACTGGCAAGACCAGGAATTACTATCTATCCCTAATTGCCTATGAGAAGGTGATGCTTGCTGAAGATGAGCGGCTTTCAAGGCAATTTCAAGGAGCAGTTAAAAGTCAACCACGTTGCTGTGGGTCTGCAGTCATATGTAGGCCAGACTGGGCAATAACACTAGGTTTCCTATTGTCACGGGCAAAGTTTATGTATTTTCTTTCATTGCCCATGATCAGTATCTTTGTATGTAAGAGGTGAGTGTTTACTTATCATCAGCACAAGTGTCCCAATTAAACAATTCCAACAGCAAACTTCTTGTGAATTTTAAAATAAAGAAGGCTATTTATTATCACACACTTACCCCAAATTTAACTTGTTTCACTTGCTGGTCTCACTCACGCTTTCATACACACAAAGTTTACATATAGATGAAGATATTTTGTTTTTTGAAAAATATACTTTATTCATAAAATATCTGGAAGAACATTACAAAACATTTCAAAATCGTCATCACAAAAGTAAAATCAGATTCAACTTTTACACGTGGATCACGAAGTGCATCAATACAATCAATGAATATTACAATCATTTCAATATGGTCAATGCAGACAATCAGATAATGGTATTGGAGTTATCAACGTACATCATTTTGCACTCTGAGGTGCTTCAATACAATTATAATACAACTATTATTCAATGCATACATTCATTTTGAGCGGTACAACTCGAGGGGTCTAAACAATTCCCAGTCCCTTGGTGCACTATGACAGAAAGGTCTTAGACAGCGACCTTTCCCCATTGCGCTTTTGAGGCAGCTGCCCCAAGCTTTAGTGCATCGCTCAGCACGTAGTCCTGGACCTTGGAATGTGCCAGTCTGCAACACTCGGTTGGGGACAACTCTTTACGCTGGAAGACCAACAAGTTTCGGGCAGACCAAAGAGCATCTTTCATCGAGTTGATGATCATCCAGCTGCAGTTGATGTTTGTCTCAGTGTGTGTCCCTGGGAACAGCCCATAGAGCACAGAGCCCTGTGTCACAGAACTGCTCGGGATGAACCTCGACAGAAACCACTGCATATCTCTCCAGGCCTTCTTTGCAAAGGCACAATCCACAAGGAGGTGAACAACAGTCTTGTCCCCACCACAGCCACCTCAAGGGCAACATGCAGAGAGGGTGAGACTTCTGGCATGTTGGAAGGATCTGATGGGGAGGGCCTTTCTTACCACCAGCCAAGCTACATCTTGGTGATGGTTGGAAAGTTCTGGCGATGAGGCATTCTGCCAAATGACTTTGACAGTCTGCTCAGGGAACCATCCCACAGGATCCACCCTCTCCTTTTCCCGCAGGGCCTCTAAGACGTTACGTGCCGACCACTGCCTGATGGGCTTGTGGTCAAAGGTGTTTCTCCGCATAAATTTTTCCATGAGGGACAGGTGGTACGACACTGTCCAACTACTTGGAATGTTCCGCGGCAGCGTGGCTAGACCCATCCTTTGCAACACCGGGGACAGGTAGAACCTCAGCACGTGACACTTCGTGTTTGCGTACCGAAGGTCTACGCACTGCTTGATGCAGCCACACACAAAGGTGGCCATCAGTATGAGGGCGATGTTGGGCATGTTTTTTCCCCCCTTATCTGGAGGTGTGTACATCGCGTCCCTGCAGACACAATCCATTTTCGACCTCCAGATAAAGCGAAAGATGGCTCGGGTGATCACCATCGCACAGGAGTCTGGAATGGGCCAGATCTGCGACACGTACAGCAACAGCGAGAGTGCCTCACACCTGATGACCAGATTCTTACCCACAATGGAGAGGGAGCGTCGCTCCCACATGTCCAGTTTTCTTTGCACCATAGACACTCGCTCCTTCCAGTTTCTAACGCATGCCCATTTTTTTTTGAAAAATATACTTTATTCATAAAATATCTGGAAGAACATTACAAACCATTTCAAAATCACCATTACAAAAGTACAATCAGGTTCAAATTTTACAACATGTATCACAAGGTGCATCAATACAATCAATGAATATTCCAATCATTTCAATATGGTCATTACAGACAATCAGACAATGCTATTGGTGTTGTCAACATACATCATGTTGCACTCTGAGGTGCTTCAATACATTTATAATGCAATTAGCATTCAATGCAGACATTCATTTTGAGCTGTACAGCCCGAGGGGCTCTCAACAGTTTCCAGCCCCTAGGTGCCCTATGGCAAAAAGGTCTTAGACAGCGACCTTGCCCCATTGCGCCTTTGCGGTGGCTACCCCAAGCTTTAGCGCATCCCTCAGCAAGTAGTCCTGGATCTTGGAATGTGCCAGTCTGCAACACTTGGTCGGGGACAACTCTTTACGCTGGAAGACCAACAAATTTCGGGCAGACCAAAGAGAGTCTTTCACCAAGTTGATGATCCTGTAACGCATGCCCATCTCTGTTATAGCTTATAATTGTCCTAGCCTCACTCACACAGGAACCTGGTGCTGTTACAGTTTTCTTTATCTGTTGTATCCCCTTTTTAAAAATATCCCCAGTTATGCATTATCTGATGAATGTTCATTTACAAGTTTTCAGGAACTTTAACATCAATAAGTATATAATTCTCAATGCATTTAGCTGTTGAGGAGAGTTCAAACTCCGTGCTGATTTCTGAGGAGGAGTCAGATTTCACAAGCCTGTGGCCTGTTTCAAATCTTGTTGTACGTAAATTACTCTGATTGCTTTGTTGTGTTGCCTGTAGGGCTCTTAGCCCTTTCATGGGTGCTGCCACAAACCAGGTGTCTGATAATTTAGGTTCTGATCTATTGATGGTTTGTATATCTGGGGCGATGTGTTGGATGTATTGTCTTTAAACCCCTGTGATGTGTCTGGGCTCTGCCCCTGCATCCTCAGTGAATTGAACTGCTGGGTTTAGGTGGATTTAAGGCTTGAACCTGGTCCTATGATGGTTTAGTGAATAAATCCTCATTAGCTGCACTTGTGCTTCCCTTGTGGCTTTCACAAGTGTGATGCATCTTAAGGCGGATCGACTACCCTTTTTCTGTTACTTTGAGGATGGATTTGGCCCCAATCTGCCCCATATCCTTCGGCACGCTATTGCCCACAGGTGCTAGCCTGCCCTATGGCACTTTGGGTGAGGTGTCAACCTCATTATCTGTTTACTGATTTTATGTTTAAACCTGGGAAGAAGGTATCTGCTAATCAGATCTCTGATTCAGCCACTTCTTTGTTTTTAAGTTCTACAAGGCCTTGCTCTGGCCTACTGGCCTGGTTTTGGCCTCTTTAAACTCTATTCTTCAGCTTCTATGTGCTCCATCCTGACCTCCTTTACCTCTGTTGGCTCTCTTCTCACCTCTGGAAACTCCTATGACTTTCCTTCTATTTCTCTAATCATTATTGGATCCATCACCCTTGTAGAATATTAGGAACTTCCTCAGCTTTCTGGAGCTGAACAGACTTTTGCTGGTTACCTTCTGTTTCCCCAGTCTTCATGGACTGCTTTTGACCCTCTGGGCCAGAACCTGGTACCCCAGCCAAGTCACTTCCTAACAATAGGTCTACTCCCTGCACGGGCAAGTTGAACAACCCTGCCGATCACTACACTGGTGACACACTTACTCTCCAGTGAATTTTCACTAGGGTAACCTATAAACATGTGCCAGTAAGCCCTTTAACTAGCAGTGTGGTGTTTGTCCTAACATATGGACATACGAATTAGGAGCAGGAGTAGGCCACTCAGACCCTCGAGCCTGTTCCACCATTCAATAAGATCATGGCTGATCTGATGGTAACTTCAACCTGACATTCCTGCCTACCCCCAATAACCTTTCACCCCCTTGTTAATCAAGAATCAATCCACCTCTGCCTTAAAATGTTCAAAGATTCTGCTGCCACCGCCTTTTGAGGAAGAGGGTTCCAAAAGCTCAAGTCCCTCTGAGAGAAAGAAAATCTCCTCATCTTTATCTTAAATGAGCGACCCCTTATTTTTAACCAGTGACCCCTAGTTCTAGATTCTCCCACAAGTGGAAACAATCTCTCCACATGTACCCTGTCAAGATTCCTCAGGATCTTAAAGGTTTCAATCAAGTCACCTGATACTCTTCTAAACTCCAGCGGATACAGGCCTAATCTGTCCAACACCTCCTCATAAGATAACCCACCCATTCCAGGTATTAGTCTAGTAAATCTTCTCTGAACTGCTTCTAACGCATTTGCATCTTTCGTTAAATAAGGAGACCAGTACTGTACACAATATTCCAGATGTGGTCTCACCAGTGCCCTGTACACTGAAACATAACCTCCTTAGTTTT
The DNA here is from genome assembly GCF_017639515.1 of Carcharodon carcharias. Classification (NCBI taxonomy): domain Eukaryota; kingdom Metazoa; phylum Chordata; class Chondrichthyes; order Lamniformes; family Lamnidae; genus Carcharodon; species Carcharodon carcharias. The sequence goes on along the minus strand of NC_054467.1, from coordinate 47,573,007 downwards.
GTAATCAATTCCCCTTGCAATAAATGATAGCATTATATTAGCTTTCCTAATTACCTGCTGTACCTGCACACTAACCTTTATGATTCATGCACTCGGCCACCCTGCTCCCTCTGAATCTCAGAGTTCTGCAATCTCTCACCATTTGTATATTCAAATTTTTTTTATTCTTCCTGTCAAAATGAACAATTTCACATTTGACCATATTATACTCCATTTACCAGATCTTTGCTCACTTACATAACTTATCTATATCCCTTTGTAGTCTTCCTATGTCCTCATCACAATTTATTTTACTACCTATCTTTGTGTCATCAGCAAATTTAGCAACCATTTCTTCAGTCCATTCATCCAAATCATTTATATAAATTGTAAAAAGTTGAGGCCCCAGCACTGATCCCTGTAGCACACCACTTGTTACACCCTGCCAACCAGAAAATGACCCATTTTTGCCAACTCTCTGCTTCCTGTTAGCTAGCCAATCTTCTATGCATGCCAATATGATACCTCCATGAGTTTTTACTTTCCGCAATAACCTTTGATGTGGTACTTTTTCAAATGCCTTCTGGAAATCTTAGTACAGTGAATCCACTATTTCCCCTTTATCCCCAGCACTTGTGACTTCTTCAAAGAACCCCAATAAATTGGTTAAGCATGATTTCCCTTTTGCAAAACCATGTTGACTCTGCTTGATTGTCTTGAATTTTTCGAAGTGTCTTGCTATAACATCTTTAATAACAACTTCTAACATTTTCCCTATAATAGATGTTAGGCTAACTGGCCTGTAGTTTCCTGCTTTCTGTCTCCCTCCCTTTTTGAGTAAAGGAAGTATATTTGCTATTTTCCAATTTAATGGAACCTTCCCCGAATCTAAGGAACTTTGGAAAATTTAAACCAATGCATCAACTATCTCACTAGCCACTTCTTTCAAGACCTTAGGGTGAAGTCCATTTGGACCTGGGAATTTGTCAGCCAGTAGCCCCAACAATTTGCTCAAAACCATTTTCCTGGTGATTGTAATTTTCCAAAGTGCGTCCCTCCCTTTTCCTGATTTACAGCTATTTCCAGGATGTTACTTGTGTCCTCTACAGTGAAGACTGAAACAAAATACCTGTTCAATTCATCCACCATCTCCCTACTTACCATTATTAATTCCCCAGATGCACTTTTTTAGGACCATTGCTCACTTTGTTAACTCATTTCTTATTTAAATATCTATTATTTAGAAACTCTTACTATCCGCCTTTATATTACTAGCCAGCTTTCTCTCATACTCTAATTTTTCCATCCTTTTTAATCTTTTTGTTATTCTTTGCTGTTCTTTATATTCTTTCCAATCTGACCTGCCACCAGTCTTTGCGTAATTATATGCTTTCTCTTTTACGTTTGATACTGTATTTAACTTTTTCAGTCAACCATGGATGGTGGGCCCTCCCTTTGGAATTTTTCTTTCTCATTGGAATGTACCTATTCTGTGTATTCTGAAATGTCTCTTTAAGTGTCTGCCACTTAACCTCATTTGCCAGTTCACTTTTGCTAGCTCCGCTTTCATGCCTCATAATTGCCCTTATTTAAGTTTAAAATACTAGTCTTGGATGCACTTGTTTCTCCTTTAAAATGGATAAAAGTATTTCATTTGATCACAGCTACCTAGGGATTCCTTCACTATCAGGTTATCAATTAATCCTCTCTAGTTGCTCAACACTAGGTCTAGTATAGCCTGCTCTCTGGTTGGCTCCAGAACGTGCTGTCTAAGAAACTATCCTGAAAACATTCTGTGAATTCCTCATCTACGCTACCTTTGACCAACTGGTTTTTCTAGTTTATATGTAGATTAACTATAATTTCGGCATCACCTCTTTTTTTGTAAAACAAACTATTCCTTAGGAACCATGTCCAAGTATTCTGCCTTCACACACAGGTCCTGTTTTCAGGCAGCATCTTAGCAGCCTTCACGACAAGCAGTGTTTTTACACCCTGTATCTCTAAAAATCTCTGTTCTTGAAGCTTGTTATAAAGAAAGGGTCATTTTCCCTTTGTGCAAGAAGCCTTGGTAGGCATTCTGTCCTACCCCTGCCCCATCCCTGCCCCATTTATAAGGGTTTGGTACTTTCAAGACTTATAATCAGGGTTCTGACCGCAGGTCCCCTTTTGGCCCTTTGATGAACCAACAGTTATCTTTGATCTATCCAGGCTTTCCACACTGGAATCACACAGGGCAGGTTCTGGCTGGTTTACTTTACAGGTTCTTTTTACAGTTGGGGATTTATCCCTGTCATCCCCACTGCAGAACAACAAAGAACAAAGAAAAGTACAGCACAGGAACAGGCCCTTCAGCCCTCCAACCCTGCGCTAATCATATTGCCTGTCAAACTAAAACATTTTGCACTTCCGGGGTCTGTATCCCTCTATTCCCATCCTATTCATGTATTTGTCAAGCTGCCTCTTAAACACCACTATCGTACCTGCTTCCAACACCTCCTCTGGCAGCGAATTCCAGACACTCACTACCCTCTGCGTAAAAAACTTGCCCCACACATCTCCTCTAAAGTTTTCTCCTCTCACCTTAAATCTATGTCCCCTAGTAATTGACTCTTCCACCCTGGGAAAAAGCTTCTGACTATCTACTCTGTCCATGCCACTCATAATTTTGTAAACTTCTATCAAGTCGCCCCTCAATCTCCATCGCTCTAGTGAGAACAATCCGAGTTTCTCCAACACTCCTCATAGCTAATAACCTCCAGACCAGGCAGCATCCTGGTAAACCTCCTCTGCACCCTCTCTAATGCCTCCATATCCTTCTGGTAATGTGGTGACCAGAATTGCACGCAATATTCCAAGTGTGGCCTAACCAAGGTTCTATACAGCTGCAGCATGACTTCCCAGCTTTTATACTCAATACCCCTGCCGATGAAGGCTTCTCTGTTCTTTCTACCTCCTTCTTATCTCTCCTTTGCCTTTGGAGTTACTAGATTCAAATTTGTTTTGGCTTAGAGTCTAAATGATCCTCCTTTTTAAACCACTTAATATTTTCTCTCTCACTGTGTTTATATCATACAATATTTCACATTCCTCTTTAACTATAATTTCTGCATCACTCTTTTTTGTAAAGCAATCTATTCCTTAGAAACCAGGCCCAAGTATTCTGCCTTCACATACAGGTTCCCTCCTTGGCCTCTAATTGACATTAATTATCCTCTGGCTCTTTATGCACTTATAAAATATTTTTGGGGGCCTGCATAGCCCAGGATTTTCCGGTCATTGAGCAGCCTTGGCGGGGCCATTTAACGGCCAGCCAGCGTGAAACACGTACTGTAGCGCTGCAGGGGTGGGGAGGGAGGAGCGCGAGTGCTGCAGTTTGCGCATACGTACAGTAATAGTTCCCTGAGGCACAGAACTGCCTCAGTGATCTGAAGAATTTTATCAATAAAAATTAAGATTTTTAAAATAATGAAAACATGTCCACTCATGTGACTCCTCTGTCACATGATCAGGGACATGTAAAATATAAGTGCAAAAAGTCTTCTTTTAAATCACTAGTCAAAACCTCATCCCGCCAGTGGATCAGGTTTCACCAAAAATGCAAAGGCCACTAGGCCTTTTCGCCCACCCACCAACCGAACTTTTGGACGGGCAGCGAAACCTTCGTATCAATTAGTTGCTTAGGGGCCTTAATAGGCAGCTTAATTGTTGGCAGGTGCGCTGCTGACTCCTGCTCTTGCCCGCCAACCGAAATATTGTGCTAGTGCGTGATGACATCAGGACGCTCGCCCGTCATTTTACGCTCGTTCAGGTCGGGCGCATGTGCGTCCGACAAACCTAAAATTCTGCACCCAGGTATTACTTCTCAATATTTTCTCATCCGCTTTCTTTGCTTTCCTGCTTTGCTTTTCAATTTTAATCCTACATTTCCTATACCCCGCTAGGCTCTATGCAGCATTAAGCTTCTGTTATCTGACATAAAGCGCCAAGATTTTCATTAGAAGATGGGGGAAGGAAAGGAGACAGAAGGGGCAGTAAATTAGTACTGCCCAGTGTTGTGACAGTTTCCTGGTGCACAGCAATTTTGGAATTGAGTCAGGATGAGAGATCTGGCCACCTGCCCAAATATGGCAGTTGATCAATTGATAATGTATTGATCCACAGCATATGCACAATGGCACGGAATGGTTCCCCATCTGGAAACCAGGCTGATTGACAGTCTTGGCCTCCAGTCAGACAGGGAGCAGTATGGTGGAGGACACAGGATAAGTAGGTACATACACCTTACGTAACAATCCAGTATAGGGGGTGGGGAGACGAGGGCCATCCGGGAATGAAAGGGGGTGGGCATTTCTGGAGTCATGGAGACCCACGTTGGGGAGTTGGGGGAGGTGCTGATTGGCTGATTCCCGAGAGGGGTGTGTGCAATCCTGTCTAGGCCCCTGGATCACATTAGGGGTATTAGTAGTCAGAGGCCTGGCTTGGGAGGCTGTCGGAGGCATTAGGAGTTGGTCAGTGTGGGGACTGAAGATCTGGGGAGGGTATTGAAGAATATAAAAATGGTCGGAGGCCTAGGGGGGTTTTCAGGGAGAAAGTCTGAGGCCTCAGGGGAGATTGTTTAGAGCAAAAACAGAATTACCTGGAAAAACTCAGCAGGTCTGGCAGCATCGGCGGAGAAGAAAAGAGTTGACATTTCGAGTCCTCATGACCCTTCAGCAGAACCAGAGCTTGCTGAGTTTTTCCAGGTAATTCTGTTTTTGTTTTGGATTTCCAGCACCGCAGTTTTCTGTTTTTATCGAGAGTGTTTAGAGGCTTGAGGAAAATCATAAGTCCTGAGGGGAAGGTCTTAGTCCTGGAGGAAAGAATTAGAAGTTTGTGACGTGGCAGTGGGGGTGAAGGCCTGTTAGGGATAGGGAACCTGACAGGTCAGGGAGATGTCATAGGCATTGTGGGGCATGTTGAAGGCCTAGCTATGCTCAGTTGTACAAGGCTTTCCAAGCAGACATGCTGAATCCAGCTGGTAAGTGAAAAGTCATTCAACTCCTGGGCCTGCAGGCCTTACCGGTGTTCAGCTCAGGAAACTTGGCTGTACATAGTTACATTTCAAATCTTGAATAACAACATGGCTTGCAGCCTTACTATTATTTCAAAGATCCTACTTGGTGTCCTTGGAGCAGATTGGTCAACTTGCCCAGAGTCCAGTCTCCATTAAAGCTGGAAGTGGGCAGGTTGGAGGTGGGATTCAGGGTTTTAACACTTTAACCTCCCACCCAAACATGCCCATTTTTTAAATTAAAATTTGCTCCATGGAATAATTATGGTAAGAGACTAAGGAAACTGACGCCATTTTTTATTAGAACAAGGATACTAAGAAAAGGTCAGCTAAAGCTGTTTAAAATCAGGAAGGGCTGTTTGGTGAGTTAGTGACAAGAGGATGTAAATTTGACTCACCATGAAGACAGAATCGTGAATGGAGCCAGAGGTGAGGCTGCTACAGTTACAGCTCAGAATACCAGACTTGAAAAAATCAAACAGTGCAATCACAGGAAAGTTGATTGGCTGGTGGGTATTGCTGCTGAGGGACCGAATCTAAACAAATGTTAAAAATATTAACTATTAGTAACAAGTAGCAAGTGAGTAGCTGATGAGTCATATTTTAAGTAAGGTTTAGTACCACTAGTAAGATATATTAAAAATTATTATTGAAACAGAGTAGAAATAAATCGGTTTTATCAGAGTGGGGTACTGCAGGGATGAATGCTTGGGCCTCATTCATTCACAATCTATATCAATGATTTGGATGAGGGAACCAAATGCAATATTTCCAAGTTTGCTGATGACGCAAAACTAGCTGGGAATGTGAGTGATGAGGAGGATGTTAAGAGGCTTCAATGCAATTTAGACAGGTTGAGTGAGTGGGCAAATACATGACAGGTGCAGTATAACATGGATAAGTGTGAAGTTGTCCACATCGGTAGGAAAATCAGAATAGCAGAGTATTATTTAAATGGTGATAGGTTGGGAAATGTTGATGTACAAAGGGATCTGGATGTCCTTGTACACCAATCACTGAAAGCAAGCCTGCAGGTGCAGCAAGCGGTTAAGAAGCAAATGGTATGTTGGCCTTCATTGCGAGAGGACTTGAGTACAGGAGTAAGGATGTCTAACTACAGCTGCGCAAGGCCTTGATGAGACCACACCTGAAGTATTGTGTGCAGTTTTGGTCTCCTTACCTAAGAAAGGATATACTTGCCATAGAGGGAGTGCAGCAAGGGTTCACTAGACTGATTCCTGGGATGGCAGGATTGTCGTATGAGGAGAGATTAGGTCGACTAGGCCTGTATTCACTGGAATTTAGAAGAATGAGAGGGGATCTCATTGTAACGTATAAAATTCTGACAGGGCTGGACCGACTGGGTGCAGGGATGGGGGGCCTAGAACAAGGGGTCACAATCTCAGGATACTGGGTAGACCATTTAGGACTGAGATTACGAGAAATTTCTTCACTCAGAGGGTAGCGAACCTGTGGGATTCTCTACCACAGAGTGCTGTGGAGGCCAAATCACTGGATATATTTCAGAAGGAAATAGATTTTCTAGACTCTAAAGGCATCAGGGGTATGGGGAGAGAGTGGGAGTATAGTGTTGAGATAGAGGATCAGTCATGATCATATTGAATGGCGGAGCAGGTTCGAAGGGTCATCCTAGGGTCTTAAAAGAAGTGTCCAATGAGATGGTTGATGCATTGGTTTTAATTTTCCAAAACTTCCTAGACTCGGGTATGATCACATTAGATTGGAAGATAGCAAATTTAACTCCTTTCGTCAAAAGGGGAGGGAGATGGAAAGCAAGAAACCACAGGCCAGTTAGCTTAACATCTGTCACAGGGAAAATGTTAGATGCTATTATTAAAGAAGTTGTAGCAGGACATTTGGATAAGTTCAATATTATTAGATAGTGTCAACATGGTCTTGTGAAAGGGAAATCATGTTTAACCAATTTATTGGAGTTCTTTGAGGAAGTAACATGGGATAAAGAGGAACCGGTGGATGTACTGTACTTAGATTTCCAGGCGGTGTTTGATAAAGTGCCACATCAAAGGTTATTGTGGAAAATAAAAGCTCATGGTATAGGGGGTAACATATTGGCATGGATAGAAGATTGGCTGGCTAACAGGAAACAGAGAGTAGGCATAAATTGATCTTTCTCAGGTTGGCATGAGTGGTATCCCACAGGGACCAATACTGGGACCACAACTATTTACAATTTAAATAAATTACTTGGATGAAGGGCTTGAAGGGATTGTTGCCAAATTTGCTGATGACACAAAGATGGGTAGGAAAGTGAGTTGTGAAGAGGACATAAGGAGACTACAAAGAATATAGATAGGTTACGTGAGTGGGCAAAGTTCTAGCAAATGGAGCATAATGTGGGAAAATGTGAAATTGTCCATTTTGGCAGGAAGAATAAAAGGAAGGCATATTATCTAAATGTTGAGAGATTACAGAGCTCTGAGATTCAGAGGGATCTGGGTATCCTGGTGCATGAATCACAAAAGGCTAGTATGCAAGTACAATAAGTAATTAGGAAAGCCAATAGAATGTTCTAATTTATTGTGAGGGGAATTGAATACAAAAATATGGAGGTTATGCTTCAGTTGTACAGGGCACTAGTGAGACCATGTTTGCAGTACAGTGTACAGTATTGGTCACCTTATTTAAGGAAGGATGTAAATGCATTGGAAGCAGTTCTGTGAACGTTTACCGGACTAACACCTGGAGTAGGTGCATTGCCTTATGAGGAAAGGTTGGACAGATTAGGCTTGTATCAGCTGGAGTTTAGAAGAGTAAGAGGTGGCTTGATTGAAATGTAAAAGATCCTGAGGGGTCTTGACAGGGTGGATGTGGAGCGGATGTTTCCTCTTGTGCAAAAATCTAGAACAAGGGGTCACTGTTTAAAAATAAGGGGTCACCTATTTAAAACAGAGATGAGGCAAAATGTTTTCACTCAGAGGGTCGTGAGTCTTTGGAACTCTCTTCCTGAATAGGTGGTGGATGCAGAGTCTTTGAATATTTTGAAGACAGAGCTGAATAGAATTTTGAGAAGCAAGGGGGTGGTAAGTTATTGAGGGCAGGTGGGATGCAGATTTCAGACAACTGTCAGATAAGCCATGAACTTATGAAATAGCAGAGCAGGCTCGAGGGGCTGAATAGCCTATTCATGTTCTTTGTTTGTATGTTTATAAGACCTCCTCCTGCTCCTATTTCCTATATTTCTATGCATTAAGCATTAGTAGGGTTTATCAGTTTTAGTAAAGTTTATTAATAGCCGTAGGTTTTATTAGTAGTGGTATTATTACCTGTAGTAAGGTTTATTAGCAGTAGCAAAGTTATTCATTAATAAATAAAGGAAAAGCAGGTCTGCTCCAACCTCTAGTGTGCACATTCTGTGCTATGTGAGAACTCTAGAACAATTCCAGTGTCCTGGACAATCATTTGTGCAGGGAGTGTCATCAATTGCAGCATCCTCAGCTCCAGGTTTTGGCACTGGCATCACTGTAGTGCATCTGTGAGGTAGAGATCTTCATGGATAACACATTTATAGATGTGGTCACCCCACAGCTTAAGAGAATACAGAGAGAGAAGGAATGAGTGACCACCAGGTAGTCAAAAAGGAACAGGAATCTTACATCCCACACTCCAAGTAGAATTCAGTTCTGAATACTGATGAGATGATTGTTCTTTTGGGATTGTAGACAGAGACACATCAATGCCAAACTAACTTGGCAGGGGTGTGGGAACCAGGAGGTAATATCAGAGAGGATTTACAAAGGTACACGGAATACTGGGAGAGATAAATAGCACTATAATAGGGAATAGTGAGTTAATAAGTGGGGTCAGAGTAAGGGAAAAAGTAATTAAGTCTAAATTAGTGTTACTGTTCATGCATGTGAATGCATGGAGAGTAGCAAATAAGATTGGTGAGGCTAGAAGCGCAGATTGCCATGTGGAAATATGATGCTGTGATTATAAAAGAGACCTAGCTCAAAGATGGGTAGGATTGGCTGTTAAATCTCCTGGATATAAGATGTTCAGAAAGATAGGGAAGGAAGAGCAGGTGGGCATGCAGTGGAGGGGTGTGAGGCATTTTTGATTAAGGAGAGCATCCCAGAGGAGTCAAGGACAGGATTGATTTGGTTAGAGCTAAGGAACAAAAAATGTGCAATTACATTTCTCAGTGTAGTCTATAGGCCACCAACTAGTGGGAAAGATATTGAGGACCAAATTTGCAGAGAAATTATGAAGAGGTCCAAGAATTATAGAGCAGTTATAATAGGGTACTTTAATTACCCAAACATAAGCTGGATTAATAGTAGTGTAAAGGGCAGAGAGGGGCAAGAGTTCCTAGAGTGTGTTCAGGAAAATTTTCTACAGCAGTATGTGTCCAGTCCAATGAGAAAGAAGCACTGCTAGACATGGTTCTTGGCAATGAGGTAGGCAAAATGGATCAAGTGTCATTGGAGAACATTTAAAGGACAGTGATCATTGTATCATAAGGTTTAGGCTGGCTGTGGAAGAGGACAAAGAACAATGCAGAGTAAGAATAATTAACTGGGGGAAAACTGACTTCAATGGGTTAAGAATGGATCTTGGTCAAATAAATTAGAGTCGAATGTTGGCAGAAAAAACAGTAGCTGAGCAATAGGCTATCTTCAATGAAGTGATAGATTGGGCGC